>NC_060126.1:19607628-19916045 GCF_021461395.2 Schistocerca americana | reverse complement strand
AAGTGAGAGTGTCAGACCTCTTGTACTTAAGTCGGCATTGTGCCTTTTGTATTAAATTCGGATGCAATTTCTGTGTTCCATCGCCAATAAGAAGGTGCAAAGTATACAGTAAACCTGAAGTGAAGCATCGGTATCTAAAACTGGACTCACAGGAGAGGTTAAAATCGTAGAAAGTGAGAGTGTCAGTCCTCTTGAACATTGTGCCTTTTGTATTAAAGTCGGATGCAAATTCTGTGTTTCATCGTCAATAAGAAAGGTGCAAGGTATACAGTAAACCTGAAGTTAAGCATCGGAATCTAAAACTGGACTCACAGGAGAGGTTCTTATCATAGAAAGTGAGAGTGTTAGTCCTCGTCTACTTAAGTCGGCATTGTGACTTTTGTAATAAATTCGGATGCAATTTCTGTGTTTCATTATCAATAAGAAGGTCCAAGGTATACGGTATACCTGAAGTGAAGCATCGGGATCTAAAACTGGACTCACAGGAGAGGTTCAAATCATAGAAAGTTAGAGGGTCAGTCCTCCTGTACTTAAGTCGGCATTGTGCCTTTTGTGTTATATATGGATGCAAACTCTGTGTTTCATCGTCAATAAGAAGGTGCAAGGTATATTGTAAACCTGAAGTGAAGCATCGGAATCTGAAACTGGACTCAGAGGGGAGGTTCAAATCATAGAAAGTGAGAGTGTCAGTCCTCATGTACTTAAGTCAAAATTGTGCCTTTTGTATTACATTCAGATGCAATTTCTGTGTTTCATCGTCAATAAGAAGGTGCAAGGTATACAGTATACCTAAAGTGAAGCATCAGAACTTAAAACTGGACTCAAAGGAGAAGTTCAAATCATAGAAAGAGAGAGTTTCAGTCCCACTGTACTTAAGACGGCATTGTGCCTTTTGTATTAAATTCGGATGCAATTTCTGTGTTTCATCGGCAATAAGTAGGTGCAAGGTATACAGTAATCTTGAAGTGAAGCATCGGAATCAAAAACTGGACTCACAGGCGAGGTTCAAATCATAGAAAGTGAGAGGAACAGTCCTCCTGTACGTAAGTCGGCATTGTGCCTTTTGTATTATATATGGATGCAAACTCTGTGTTTCATCGTCAATAAGAAGGTGCAAGGTATATTGTAAACCTGAAGTGAAGCATCGGAATCTATTACTGGACTCACAGGAGAGGTTCAAATCATACAAGGTGAGAGTGACAGTCCTCTTTTACTTAAATCGGCATTGTGAATTTTGTATTAAATTCGGATGCAATTTCTGTGTTTCATCGTCAATAAGAAGGTGCAAGGTATACACTAAACCTGAAGTGAAGCATCGTAATCTAAAACTGGACTCACAGGAGAGGTTAAAATCGTAGAAAGTGAGAGTGTCAGTCCTCTTGTACTTAAGTCGGCATTTTGCCTTTTGTATTAAATTCGGATGCAATTTCTATGTTTCATTGTCAATATGAACGTCCAGGGCATACAGTAAACCTGAAGTGAAGCATCGGAATCTAAAACTGGACTCACAGGAGGGGTTCAAATCGTTGAAAGTGAGAGTGTCATGCCTCTTGTACTTAAGTCGGCATTGTGCCTTTTGTATTAAATTCGGATGCAAATTCTGTGTTTCATCGTCAACAAGAAGGTGCAAGGTATACAGTAAACCTGAAGTGAAGCATCGGAATCTAAAACTGGACTCACAGGCGAGGTTCAAATCATAGAAAGTGAGAGTGTCAGACCTCTTGTACTTAAGTCGGCATTGTGATTTTTGTAATAAATTCGGATGCAATTTCTGTGTTTAATCGTCAATAAGAAGGTGCAGGGTATACAGTAAACCTGAAGTGAAGCATCGGAATCTAAAACAGGACTCATAGGAGAGGTTCAAATCGTAGAAAGTGAGAGTGTCAGTCCTCTTGTACTTAAGTCGGCATTTTGCCTTTTCTATTAAATTCGGATGCAATTTCTGTGTTTCATCGTCAATACGAAGGTGCAAGGTATACAGTAATCTTGAAGTGAGGCATCGGAAACTAATACTGGACTCACAGCAGAGTTTCGAATCGTAGACAGTGAGAGTGTCAGTCCTCTTGTACTTAAGTCGGCATTGGTGCCTTTTGTATTAAATTCGGATGCAATTTCTGTGTTTCATCGTCAACAAGAAGGTGCAAGGTATACAGTAAACCTGAAGTGAAGCATCGGTATCTAAAACTGGACTCACAGGAGAGGTTAAAATCGTAGAAAGTGAGAGTGTCAGTCCTCTTGTACTTAAGTCGGCATTGTGCCCTTTGCATTAAATTCGGATGCAAATTCTGTGTTTCATCGTCAATAAGAAGGTACAAGGTATACAGTAAACCTGAAGGGAAGCATCGGAATCTAAAACTGGACTCACAGGAGAGGTTCAAATCATTGAAAGTGAGAGTGTCAGTCCTCGTCTACTTAAGTCCGCATTGTGACTTTTGTAATAAATTCGGATGCAATTTCTGTGTATCATCGTCAATAAGAAGGTCCAAGGGATACGGTATACCTGAAGTGAAGCATCGGGATCTAAAAGTGGACTCACAGGAGAGGTTCAAATCATATAAAATTAGAGTGTCGGTCCTCTTTTACTGAAGTCGGCATTGTGCCTTCTGTATTAAACTCGGATGCAATTTCTGTGTTTCGTTGTCAACAAAAAGGTGCAAGGAATACAGTAATCTTGAAGTGAAGCATCGGAAACTAAAACTGGACTCACATGAGAGGTTCAAATCGTAGAGAGTGAGAGTGTCAGTCCACTTGTACTTAAGTCGGCTTTGTGCCTTTTGTATTATATTCGGATGCAATGTATGTGTTTCATTGACAATAAGATAGTGCAAGGTATACAGTAAACCTAAAGTGAAGTATCGGAATCTAAAACTGGACTCACAAGAGAGGATCAAATCATAGAAAGTGAGACTGTCAGTCCTCTTGTACTTAAGTCGGCATTATGCATTTTGTATTAATTTCGGATGCAATATCTGTGTTTCACCGCCAATAAGAAGGTGCAAGGTATACACTAAACCTGAAGTGAAGCATCGGAATCCAAAACTGGACTCACAGGAGAGGTTAAAATCGTAGAAAGTGAGAGTGTCAGTCCTCTTGTACTTAAGTCGGCATTGTGCCTTTTGTATTAAATTCGGATGCAATTTCTGTGTTTCATCGCCAATAAGAAGGTGCAAGGTATACAGTAAACCTGAAGTGAAGCATCGGTATCGAAAACTGGACTCACAGGAGGGGTTCAAATCGTAGAAAGTGAGAGTGTCAGTCCTCTTGTACGTAAGTCGGCATTGTGCCTTTTGTATTAAATTCGAATGCAAATTCTGTGTTTCATCGTCAATAAGATGGTGCAAGGTATACAGTAAACCTGAAGTGAAGCATAGGAATCTAAAACTGGACTCACAGGAGAGGTACAAATCATAGGAAGTGAGAGTGTCAGTCCTCGTTTACTTAAGTCGGCATTGTGACTTTTGTAATAAATTCGGATGCAATTTCTGTGTTTCATCGTCAATAAGAAGGTCCAAGGGATACGGTATACCTGAAGTGAAGCATCGGGATCTAAAACTGGACTCACAGGAGAGGTTCAAATCATAGAAAGTTAGAGTGTCAGTCCTCCTGTACTTAAGTCGGCATTGTGCCTTTTGTATTATATATGGATGCAAACTCTGTGTTTCATCGTCAATAAGAAGGTGCAAAGTATTTTGTAAACCTGAAGTGAAGCATCGGAATCTAAAACTGTACTCACAGGGGAGGGTCGAATTATAGAAAGTGAGAGTGTCAGTCCTCAAGTACTTAAGTCGGCATTGTGCATTTTGTATTACATTCGGAAGCAATTTCTGTGTTTCGTCGTCAATAAGAAGGTGCAAGGTATACAGTAAACCTGAAGTGAAGCATCGGAATCTAATATTGGACTCACAGGAGAGGCTCATAGCATAGGAAGTTAGAAAGTCAGTCCTCTTGTTTTTAAATCGGCTTTGTGCCTTTTGTATTAAATTCGGATGCAATTTCTGTGTTTCGTCGTAAATAAGAATGGCCAAGGGATACAGTAAACCTGAAGTGAAACATCGGAATCTAAAACTGGACACACAGGACAGGTTAAAATTGTAGAAAGTGAGAGTGTCAGTCCTCTAGTACCTAAGTCGGCATTTTGCCTTTTATATTAATTTCGGATGCAATTTCTGTGATTCATCGTCAATTAGAAGGTGCAAGGTGTACAGTAAACCTGCAGTGAAGCATCGGAATCTAAAACTGGACTCACAGGAGAGGTTCAAATCTTAGAAAGTGAGAGTGTCAGTCCTCTTTTACTTAAGTCGGCATTGTGCCTTTTGTATTAAACTCGGATGCAATTTCTGTGTTTCATCGTCAATACGAAGGTCCAAGGGATACAGTAAACCTGAAGTGGAGCATCCGAGTCTAAAACTGGACTCACAGGAGAGGTCCAAATCGTAGAAAGTGAGAGTTTCAGTCCTCTTGTACTTTAGTCGGCATTGTGTCTTTTGTATTAATTTCGGATACAATTTCTGTTATTCATCGTGAATAAGAAATTGCAAAGTATACAGTAAACCTGAAGTGAAGCATCGGAAACTAAAACTAAACTCACAGGAGTGGTTGAAATCATAGAAAGTGAGAGTGTCAGTCCTCTTTTATTTAAGTCGGCATTGTGCCTTTTGTGTTAAATTCGGATGCAATTTCTGTGTTTCATCGTCAATAAGAAGGTGCAAGGTATACACTAAACCTGAAGTGAAGCATCGGAATCCAAAACTGGACTCACAGGAGAGGTTAAAATCATAGAAAGTGAGAGTGTCAGTCCTCTTGTACTTAAGTCGGCCTTGTGCCTTTTGTATTAAAATCGGATGCAATTTCTGTGCTTCGTCGTCAACAAAAAGGTGCAAGGTATACAGTAATCTTGCAGTGAAGCATTGGAAACTAAAACTGGACTCACATGAGAGGTACAAATCGTTGAGAGTGAGAGTGTCAGTCCTCTTGTACTTTAGTCGGCTTTGTGCCTTTTGTATTATATTCGGAAGCCATTTATGTGGTTCATAGGCAATAAGAAAGTGCAAGGTATACAGTAAACCTGAAGTGAACCATCGGAATCTAATACTGGACTCACAGGAGAGGTTCAAAGCATAGGTTGTTAGAGAGTCAGTGCTGTTGTATTTTAATCGGCATTGTGCCTTTTGTATTAAATTCGGATGCAATTTCTGTGTTTCATCGTCAATAACAATGTCCAAGGGATACAGTAAACCTGAAGTGAAGCATCGGAATCTAAAACTGGACACACAGGAGAGGTTCAAATCTAGAAAGTGAGAGTGTCAGTCCTCTTCTACTTAAGTCGGCATTGTGCCTTTTATATTAATTTCGGATGCAATTTCTGTGATTCATCGTCAATAAGAAGGTGCAAGGTATACAGTAAACCTGAAGTGAAGCATCGGAACCTAAAACTGGACTCACAGGAGAGGTTCAAATCATAGAAAGTGAGAGTGTCAGTCCTCTTTTATTTAAGTCGGCATTGTGCCTTTTGTATAAAATTCGGATGCAATTTCTGTGTTTTATCGTCAATCAGAAAGTCCAAGGGATACAGTAAACCTGAAGTGAAGCATCGGAATCTAAAACTGGACTCACAGGAGAGGTTCAAATCGTAGAAAGTGAGAGTGTCTGTCCTCTTGTACTTAAGTCAGCATTGTGCCTTTTGTATTAATTTCAGATGGAATTTCTGTTATTCATCGTCAATAAGAAGGTGCAAAGCACACAGTAAACCTGAAGTGAAGCATCGGAATCTAAAACAGGACTCACAGGAGTGGTTCAAATCATAGAAAGTGAGTGTGTCAGTCCTCTTTTACTTAAGTCGGCATTGTGCCTTTTGTATTAAATTCGGATGCAATTTCTGTGTTTCATCGTCAATAAGAAGGTGCAAGGTATACACTAAACCTGAAGTGAAGCATCGGAATCCAAAACTGGACTCACAGGAGAGGTTCAAATCATAGAAAGTGAGAGTGTCAGTCCTCTTGTACTTAAGTCGGCATTTTGCCTTTTGTATTAAATTCGGATGCAATTTCTATGTTTCATTGTCATTAAGAACGTCCAAGGGATACAGTAAACCTGAAGTGAGGCATCGGAATCTAAAACTGGACTCACAGGAGAGGTTCAAATCAAAGAAAGTGAGAGTGTCAGTCCTCTTGTACTTAAGTCTGCATTGTGGCTTTTGTATTAAATTCGGATGCAATTTCTGTGTTTCATCGTCAACAAGAAGGTGCAAGGTATACAGTAAACCTGAAGTGAAGCATCGGTATCTAAAACTGGACTCACAGGAGAGGTTCAAATCGTAGAAAGTGAGGGTGTCAGTCCTCATGTACTTAAGTCGGCATTGTGCCTTTTGTATTAAATTCGGAGGCAAATTCTGTGTTTCATCGTCAATAAGAAGGTGCAAGGTATACAGTAAACCTGAAGCTAAGCATCGGAATCTAATATTGGACTCACAGGAGAGGCTCAAAGCACAGGAAGTTAGAAAGTCAGTCCTCTTGTATTTAGGTCGGCTTTGTGCCTTTTGTATTAAATTCGGATGCAATATCTGTGTTTCATCGTCAATAACAAAGTCCAAGGGATACAGTAAACCTGAAGTGAAACATCGGAATCAAAAACTGGACACACAGGAGAGGTTCAAATCGTAGAAAGTAAGAGTTTCAGTCCTCTTGTACTTAAGTCGGCATTATGCCTTTTGTATTAATTTCAGATGCAATTTCTGTTATTCATCGTCAATATGAAGGTGCAAAGTATACAGTAAACCTGAAGTGAAGCATCGGAATCTGAAACTAAACTCACAGGAGTGGTTCAAATCATAGAAAGTGAGAGTGTCAGTCCTCTTTTACTTAAGTCGGCATTGTGCCTTTTGTATTAAATTCGGATGCAATTTCTGTGTTTCATCATTAATAAGAAGGTGCAAGGTATACACTAAACCTGAAGTGAAGCATCGGAATCCAAAACTGGACTCACAGGAGAGGTTAAAATCGTAGAACGTGAGAGTGTCAGTCCTCTGGTACTTAAGTCGGCATTTTGCCTTTTGTATTAAATTCGGATGAAAATTCTACGTTTCATTGTCAATAAGAACGTCCAAGGGATACAGTAAACCTGAAGCGAAGCATCAGAATCTAAAACTGGACTCACAGGAGATTTTAAAATCGTTGAAAGTGAGAATGTCAGTCCTCTTGTACTTAAGTCGGCATTGTGCCTTTTGTATTAAATTAGGATGCAATTTCTGTGTTTCACCGTCAACAAGAAGGTGCAAGGTATACAGTAAACCTGAAGTGAAGCATCGGAGTGTAAAACTGGACTCACAGGCGAGGTTCAAATCATAGAAAGTGAGAGTGTCAGTCCTCTTGTACTTAAGTCGGCATTGTGCCTTTTGTATTAAATTCGGATGCAATTTCTGTGTTTAATCGTCAATAAGAAGGTGCAGGGTATACAGTAAACCTGAAGTGAAGCATCGGAATCTAAAACTGGACTCACAGGAGAGGTTCAAATCGTAGAAACTGAGAGTGTCAGTCCTCTTGTACTTAAGTCGGCATTTTGTCTTTTGTATTAAATTCGGTGCAATTTCTGTGTTTCATCGTCAATAAGAATGTCCAAGGGATACAGTAAATCTGAAGTGAAGCATCGGAATCTAAAACTGGACTCACAGGAGAGGTTCAAATCATAGAAAGTGAGAGTGTCTGTCCCCTTGTACTTAAGTCGGCATTGTGCCTTTCGTATTAAATTCGAATGCAATTTCTGTGTTTCATCGTCAATAAGAAGGTCCAAGGGATACAGAGTACCTGAAGTGAAACATCGGAATCTAAAACTGGACTCACAGGAGAGGTTCAAATCATAGAAAGTTAGAGTGTCAGTCCTCTTTTACTTAAGTCGGCATAGTGCCTTTTGTAATTAATTCGGATGCAAACTCTGCGTTTCATCGTCAATAAGAAGGTCCAAGGGATCCAGTAAATCTGATGTGAAGCATCGGAATCTAAAACTGGACTCACAGGAGATGTTCAAATCACAGAAAGTGAGAGTGTCAGTCCGCTTGTACCTAAGTCGGCATTTTGTCTTTTGTATTAAATTCGGATGCAATTTCTGTGTTTCATCGTCAATAAGAAGGTGCAAGGTATACACTAAACCTGAAGTGAAGCATCGGAATCTAAAACTGGACTCACAGGAGAGGTTAAAATCGTAGAAAGTGAGAGTGTCTGTCCTCTGGTACTTAAGTCGGCATTATGCCTTTTGTATTAAATTCGGATGAAAATTCTACGTTTCATTGTCAATAAGAACGTCCAAGGGATACAGTAAACCTGAAGTGAAGCATCGGAATCTAAAACTGGACTCACAGGAGAGGTTCAAATCGTTGAAAGTGAGAATGTCAGTCTTCTTGTACTTAAGTCGGCATTGTGCCTTTTGTATTAAATTAGGATGCAATTTCTGTGTTTCACCGTCAATAAGAAGGTGCAAGGTATACAGTAAGCCTGAAGTGAAGCATCAGAGTCTAAAACTGGACTCACAGGCGAGGTTCAAATCATAGAAAGTGAGAGTGTCAGTCCTCTTGTACTTAAGTCGGTATTGTGCCTTTTGTATTAAATTCGGATGCAATTTCTGTGTTTAATCGTCAATAAGAAGGAGCAGGGTATACAGTAAACCTGAAGTGAAGCATCGGAATCTAAAACTGGACTCACAGGAGAGGTACAAATCGTAGAAAGTGAGAGTGTCTGTCATCTTGTACTTAAGTCGGCATTGTGACCTTTGTAATTAATTCGGATGCAAACTCTGTGTTTCATCGTCAATAAGAAGGTCCAAGGGATCCAGTAAATCTGAAGTGAAGCATCGGAATCTAAAACTGGACTCACAGGAGATGTTCAAATCATAGAAAGTGAGAGTGTCAGTCCGCTTGTACTTAAGTCGTCATTGTGCCTTTGTATTAAATTCGGATGCAATTTCTGTGTTTCATAGTCAATAAGAAGGTGCAAGGTATAAAGTAATCTTGAGAATGAAGCATCGGAATCCAAAACTGGACTCACAGGAGAGGTTCAAATCGTAGAAAGTGAGAGTGTCAGTCCTCTTGTACTTAGGTCGGCATTTTGTCTTTTGTATTAAATTCGGATGCAATTTCTGTGTTTCATCGTCAATAAGAATGTCCAAGGGATACAGTAAATCTGAAGTGAAGCATCGGAATCTAAAACTGGACTCACAGGAGAGGTTCAAATCATAGAAAGTGAGAGTGTCAGTCCCCTTGTACTTAAGTCGGCATTGTGCCTTTCGTATTAAATTCGAATGCAATTTCTGTGTTTCATCGTCAATAAGAAGGTCCAAGGGATACAGAGTACCTGAAGTGAAACATCGGAAACTAAAACTGGACTCACAGGAGAGGTTCAAATCATAGAACGTTAGAGTGTCAGTCCTCTTTTACTTAAGTCGGCATAGTGCCTTTTGTAATTAATTCGGATTCAAACTCTGTGTTTCATCGTCAATAAGAAGGTCCAAGGGATCCAGTAAATCTGAAGTGAAGCATCGGAATCTAAAACTGGACTCACAGGAGATGTTCAAATCACAGAAAGTGAGAGTGTCAGTCCACCTGTACTTAAGTCGGCATTGTGCCTTTTGTATTAAATTCGGATGCAAACTCTGTGTTTCATCGTTAATAAGAAGGTCCAAGGGAAACAGTAAACCTGAAGTGAAGCATCGGAACCTAAAACTGGACTCACAGGGGAGGTTCAAATCATAGAAAGTGAGACTGTCAGTCCTATTGTACTTAAGTCGGCATTGTGCCTTTTGTATTAAATTCGGATGCATATTCTGTGTATCATTCGCAATAAGTAGGTGCAAGGTATACAGTAATCTTGAATTGTAGTATCGGAATCTCAAACTGGACTCACAGGAGAGGTTCAAATCGTAGAAAGTGAAAGTGTCAGTCCTCTTGTACTTAAGTCGGCATTGTGACTTTTGTATTAAAATCGGATGCAATTTCTGTGTTTCGTCGTCAACAAGAAGGTGCAAGGTACACAGTAATCTTGATGTGGAGCATCGCAATCTAAAACTGGACTCACAGGAGAGGTTCAAATCGTAGAGAGTGAGAGTGTCCGTCCTCTTGTACTTAAGTCGGCATTGTGCCTTTTGTATTAATATCAGATGCAATTTCTGTTATTAATCGTCAATAAATAGGTGCAAGGTATATAGTAAACCTGTAGTGAAGCATCGGAATCTAAAACTGGACTCCAGGAGAGGTTCAAATCATAGAAAGTGAGAGTGTCAGTCCTCTTGTACTTAAGTCGGCATTGTGCCTTTCGTATTAGATTCGAATGCAATTTCTGTGTTTCATCGTCGATAAGAAGGTCCAATTGATACAGAATACCTGAAGTGAAGCATCGGAATCTAAAACTGGACTCACAGGTGAGGTTCAAATCATAGAAAGTTAGAGTGTCAGACCTCTTTTACTTAAGTCGGCATAGTGCCTTTTGTATTAAATTCGGATGCAAATTCTGTGTTTCTTCGTCAATAAGAAGGTCCAAGGGATACAGTAAACCTGAAGTGAAGCATCGGAATCTAAAACTGGACTCACAGGAGATGTTCACTTCATAGAAAGTGAGAGTGTCAGTCCGCTTGTACTTTAGTCGGCATTGTCCCTTTTGTATTAAATTCGGATGCAAACTCTGTGTTTCATCGTCAATAAGAATGTCCAAGGGATACAGTAAATATGAAGTGAAGCATCGGAATCTAAAACTGGACTCACAGGAGAGGTTCAAATCATAGAAAGTGAGAGTATCAGTCCTCTTGTACTTAAGTCGGCATTGTGCGTTTCGTATTAAATTCGAATGCAATTTATGACCTTCATCGTCTATAAGAAGGTCCAAGGGATACAGAATATTTGACGTGAAGTATCGGAATCTAAAACTGGAGTTACAGGAGAGGTTCAAATTATAGAAAGTTAGAGTGTCAGTCCTCTTGTACTTTGGTCGGCATTGTGCATGTTGTATTAATTTCAGATGCAATTTGTGTTATTCATCGTCAATAAGAAGGTGCAAGGTATACAGAAAACCTGAAGTGAAGCATCGGAACCTAAAACTGGACTCACAGGAGAGGTTCAAATCATAGAAAGTGAGAGTGTCAGTCCTCTTTTACTTAAGTCGGCATTGTGCCTTTTGTATAAAATTCGGATGCAATTTCTGTGTTTTATCGTCAATAAGAAAGTCCAAGGGATACAGTACACCTGAAGTGAAGCATCGGAATCTAAAACTGGACTCATAGGAGAGGTTCAAATCGTAGAAAGTGAGAGTGTCAGTCCTCTTGTACTTAAGTCAGCATTGTGCCTTTTGTATTAAATTCGGATGCAATTTCTGTGTTTCACCGTCAATAAGAAGGTGCAAGGTATACACTAAACCTGAAGTGAAGCATCGGAATCCAAAACTGGACTCACAGGAGAGGTGAAAATCGTAGAAAGTGAGAGTGTCAGTCCTCTTGTACTTAAGTCGGCATTGTGGCTTTTGTATTAAATTCGGATGCAATTTCTGTGTTTCATCGTCAACAAGAAGGTGCAAGGTATACAGTAAACCTGAAGTGAAGCATCGGTATCTAAAACTGGACTCACAGGAGTGGTTCAAATCGTAGAAAGTGAGGGTGTCAGTCCTCTTGTACTTAAGTCGGCATTGTGCCTTTTGTATTGAATTCGGAGGCAAATTCTGTGTTTCATCGTCAATAAGAAGGTGCAAGGTATACAGTAAACCTAAAGCTAAGCATCGGAATCTAATATTGGACTCACAGGAGAGGCTCAAAGCATAGGAAGTTAGAAAGTCAGTCCTCTTGTATTTAGGTCGGCTTTGTGCCTTTTGTATTAAATTCGGATGCAATATCTGTGTTTCATCGTCAATAACAAAGTCCAAGGGATACAGTAAACCTGAAGTGAAACATCGGAATCTAAAAGTGGACACACAGGAGAGGTTCAAATCGTAGAAAGTGAGAGTTTCAGTCCTCTTGTACTTAAGTCGGCATTGTGCCTTTTGTATTAATTTCAGATGCAATTTCTGTTATTCATCGTCAATATGAAGGTGCAAAGTATACAGTAAACCTGAAGTGAAGCATCGGAATCTAAAACTAAACTCACAGAAGTGGTTCAAATCATAGAAAGTGAGAGTGTCAGTCCTCTTTTACTTAAGTCGGCATTGTGCCTTTTGTATTAAATTCGGATGCAATTTCTGTGTTTCATCGTCAATAAGAAGGTGCAAGGTATACACTAAACCTGAAGTGAAGCATCGGAATCTAAAACTGGACTCACAGGAGAGGTTAAAATCGTAGAAAGTGAGAGTGTCAGTCCTCTGGTACTTATGTCGGCATTTTGCCTTTTGTATTAAATTCGGATGAAAATTCTACGATTCATTGTCAATAAGAACGTCCAAGGGATACAGTAAACCTGAAGCGAAGCATCAGAATCTAAAACTGGACTCACAGGAGAGGTTCAAATCGTTGAAAGTGAGAATGTCAGTCCTCTTGCACTTAAGTCGGCATTGTGCCTTTTGTATTAAATTAGGATGCAATTTCTGTGTTTCACCGTCAATAAGAAGGTGCAAGGTATACAGTAAACCTGAAGTGAAGCATCGGAGTCTAAAACTGGACTCACAAGCGAGGTTCAAATCATAGAAAGTGAGAGTGTCAGTCCTCTTGTACTTAAGTCGGCATTGTGCCTTTTGTATTAAATTCGGATGCAATTTCTGTGTTTAATCGTCAATAAGAAGGTGCAGGGTATACAGTAAACCTGAAGTGAAGCATCGGAATCTAAAACTGGACTCACAGGAGAGGTTCAAATCGTAGAAAGTGAGAGTGTCAGTCCTCTTTTACTTAAGTCGGCATAGTGCCTTTTGTAATTAATTCGGATGCAAACTCTGTGTTTCATCGGCAATAAGAAGGTCCAAGGGATCCAGTAAATCTGATGTGAAGCATCGGATTCTAAAACTGGACTCACAGGAGATGTTCAAATCACAGAAAGTGAGAGTGTCAGTCCGCTTGTACTTAAGTCGGCATTGTGCCTTTTGTATTAAATTCGGATGCAATTTCTGTGTTTCATCGTCAACAAGATGGTGCAAGGTATACAGTAAACCTGAAGTGAAGCATCGGTATCTAAAACTGGACTCACAGGAGAGGTTCAAATCGTAGAAAGTGAGGGTGTCAGTCTTCATGTACTTAAGTCGGCATTGTGCCTTTTGTATTAAATTCGGAGGCAAATTCTGTGTTTCATCGTCAATAAGAAGGTGCAAGGTATACAGTAAACCTGAAGCTAAGCATCGGAATCTAATATTGGACTCACAGGAGAGGCTCAAAGCATAGGAAGTTAGAAAGTCAGTCCTCTTGTATTTAGGTCGGCTTTGTGCCTTTTGTATTTAATTCGGATGCAATATCTGTGTTTCATCGTCAATAACAAAGTCCAAGGGATACAGTAAACCTGAAGTGAAACATCGGAATCCAAAACTGGACTCACAGGAGAGGTTAAAATTGTAGAAAGTGAGAGTGTCAGTCCACTGGTACTTAAGTCGGCATTTTGCCTTTTGTATTAAATTCGGATGAAAATTCTACGTTTCATTGTCAATAAGAACGTCCAAGGGATACAGTAAACCTGAAGCGAAGCATCAGAATCTAAAACTGGACTCACAGGAGAGGTTCAAATTGTTGAAAGTGAGAATGTCAGTCCTCTTGTACTTAAGTCGGCATTGTGCCTTATGTATTAAATTAGGATGCAATTTCTGTGTTTCACCGTCAACAAGAAGGTGCAAGGTATACAGTAAACCTGAAGTGAAGCATCGGAGTCTAAAACTGGACTCACAGGCGAGGTTCAAGTCATAGAAAGTGAGAGTGTCAGTCCTCTTGTACATAAGTCGGCATAGTGCATTTTGTAATTAATTCGGATGCAAACTCTGTGTTTCATCGTCAATAAGAAGGTCCAAGGGATCCAGTAAATCTGATGTGAAGCATCGGAATCTAAAACTGGACTCACAGGAGATGTTCAAATCACAGAAAGTGAGAGTGTCAGTCCGCTTGTACTTAAGTCGGCATTTTGTCTTTTGTATTAAATTCGGATGCAATTTCTGTGTTTCGTCGTCAATACGAAGGTGCAAGGTATACACTAAACCTGAAGTGAAGCATCGGAATCTAAAACTGGACTCACAGGAGAGGTTAAAATCGTAGAAAGTGAGAGTGTCTGCCCTCTGGTACTTAAGTCGGCATTATGCCTTTTGTATTAAATTCGGATGAAAATTCTACGTTTCATTGTCAATAAGAACGTCCAAGGGATACAGTAATCCTGAAGTGAAGCATCGGAATGTAAAACTGGACTCACAGGAGAGGCTCAAATCGTTGAAAGTGAGAATGTCAGTCTTCTTGTACTTAAGTCGGCATTGTGCCTTTTGTATTAAATTAGGATGCAATTTCTGTGTTTCACCGTCAATAAGAAGGTGCAAGGTATACAGTAAACCTGAAGTGAAGCATCGGAGTCTAAAACTGGACTCACAGGCGAGGTTCAAATCATAGAAAGTGAGAGTGTCAGTCCTCTTGTACTTAAGTCGGTATTGTGCCTTTTGTATTAAATTCGGATGCAATTTCTGTGTTTAATCGTCAATAAGAAGGTGCAGGGTATACAGTAAACCTGAAGTGAAGCATCGGAATCTAAAACTGGACTCACAGGAGAGGTACAAATCGTAGAAAGTGAGAGTGTCAGTCCTCTTGTACTTAAGTCGGCATTTTGTCTTTTGTATTAAATTCGGTGCAATTTCTGTGTTTCATCGTCAATAAGAATGTCCAAGGGATACAGTAAATCTGAAGTGAAGCATCGGAATCTAAAACTGGACTCACAGGAGAGGTTCAAATCATAGAAAGTGAGAGTGTCAGTCCCCTTGTACTTAAGTCGGCATTGTGCCTTTCGTATTAAATTCGAATGCAATTTCTGTGTTTCATCGTCAATAAGAAGGTCCAAGGGATACAGAGTACCTGAAGTGAAAAATCGGAATCTAAAACTGGACTCACAGGAGAGGTTCAAATCATAGAAAGTTAGAGTGTCAGTCCTCTTTTACTTAAGTCGGCATAGTGCCTTTTGTAATTAATTCGGATGCAAACTCTGTGTTTCATCGTCAATAAGAAAGTCCAAGGGATCCAGTAAATCTGATGTGAAGCATCGGAATCTAAAACTGGACTCACAGGAGAGGTTCAAATCACAGAAAGTGAGAGTGTCAGTCCGCTTGTACTTAAGTCGGCATTGTGCCTTTTGTATTAAATTCGGATGCAATTTCTGTGTTTCATCGTCAATAAGAAGGTGCAAGGTATAAAGTAATCTTGAGAATGAAGCATCGGAATCTAAAACTGGACTCACAGGAGTGGTTCAAATCGTAGAAAGTGAGAGTGTCAGTCCTCTTGTACTTAAGTCGGCATTTTGCCTTTTGTATTAAATTCGGATGCAATTTCTGTGTTTCATCGTCAATAAGAAGGTGCAAGGTATACACTAAACCTGAAGTGAAGCATCGGAATCTAAAACTGGACTCACAGGAGAGGTTAAAATCGTAGAAAGAGAGAGTGTCTGTCCTCTATTACTTAAGTCGGCATTATGCCTTTTGTATTAAATTCGGATGAAAATCCTACGTTTCATTGTCAATAAGAACGTCCAAGGGATACAGTAAACCTGAAGTGAAGCATCGGAATCTAAAACTGCACTCACAGGAGAGGTTCAAATCGTTGAAAGTGAGAATGTCAGTCTTCTTGTACTTAAGTCGGCATTGTGCCTTTTGTATTAAATTAGGATGCAATTTCTGTGTTTCACCGTCAATAAGAAGGTGCAAGGTATACAGTAAACCTGAAGTGAAGCATCGGAGTCTAAAACTGGACTCACAGGCGAGGTTCAAATGATAGAAAGTGAGAGTGTCAGTCCTCTTGTACTTAAGTAGGTATTGTGCCTTTTGTATTAAATTCGGATGCAATTTCTGTGTTTAATCGTCAATAAGAAGGTGCAGGGTATACAGTAAACCTGAAGTGAAGCATCGGAATCTAAAACTGGACTCACAGGAGAGGTACAAATCGTAGAAAGTGAGAGTGTCAGTCCTCTTGTACTTAAGTCGGCATTTTGTCTTTTGTATTAAATTCGGTGCAATTTCTGTGTTTCATCGTCAATAAGAATGTCCAAGGGATAGAGTAAATCTGAAGTGAAGCATCGGAAACTAAAACTGGACTCACAGGAGAGGTTCAAATCATAGAAAGTGAGAGTGTCAGTCCCCCTGTACTTAAGTCGGCATTGTGCCTTTCGTATTAAATTCGAATGCAATTTCTGTGTTTCATCGTCAATAAGATGGTCCAAGGGATACAGAGTACCTGAAGTGAAACATCGGAATCTAAAACTGGACTCACAGGAAAGGTTCAAATCATAGAAAGTTAGAGTGTCAGTCCTCTTTTACTTAAGTCGGCATAGTACCTTTTGTAATTAATTCGGATGCAAACTCTGTGTTTCATCGTCAATAAGAAGGTCCAAGGGATCCAGTAAATCTGAAGTGAAGCATCGGAATCTAAAACTGGACTCACAGGAGATGTTCAAATCATAGAAAGTGAGAGTGTCAGTCCGCTTGTACTTAAGTCGTCATTGTGCCTTTGTATTAAATTCGGATGCAATTTCTGTGTTTCATAGTCAATAAGAAGGTGCAAGGTATAAAGTAATCTTGAGAATAAAGCATCGGAATCCAAAACTGGACTCACAGGAGAGGTTCAAATCGTAGAAAGTGAGAGTGTCAGTCCTCTTGTACTTAGGTCGGCATTTTGTCTTTTGTATCAAATTCGGATGCAATTTCTGTGTTTCATCGTCAATAAGAATGTCCAAGGGATACAGTAAATCTGAAGTGAAGCATCGAAATCTAAAACTGGACTCACAGGAGAGGTTCAAATCATAGAAAGTGAGAGTGTCAGTCCCCTTGTACTTAAGTCGGCATTGTGCCTTTCGTATTAAATTCGAATGCAATTTCTGTGTTTCATCGTCAATAAGAAGGTCCAAGGGATACAGAGTACCTGAAGTGAAACATCGGAAACTAAAACTGGACTCACAGGAGAGGTTCAAATCATAGAACGTTAGAGTGTCAGTCCTCTTTTACTTAAGTCGGCATAGTGCCTTTTGTAATTAATTCGGATTCAAACTCTGTGTTTCATCGTCACTAAGAAGGTCCAAGGGATCCAGTAAATCTGAAGTGAAGCATCGGAATCTAAAACTGGACTCACAAGCGAGGTTCAAATCATAGAAAGTGAGAGTGTCAGTCCTCTTGTACTTAAGTCGGCATTGTGCCTTTTGTAATTAATTCGGATGCAAACTCTGTGTTTCATCGGCAATAAGAAGGTGCAAGGTATACACTAAACCTGAAGTGAAGCATCGGAATCCAAAATTGGACTCACAGGAGAGGTTAAAATCGTAGAAAGTGAGAGTGTCAGTCCTCTGGTACTTAAGTCGGCATTATGCCTTTTGTATTAAATTCGGATGAAAATTCTACGTTTCATTGTCAATAAGAACGTCCAAGGGATACAGTAAACCTGAAGTGAAGCATCGGAATCTAATACTGGGCTCACAGGAGAGGTTCAAATCGTTGAAAGTGAGAGTGTCAGTCCTCTTGTACTTAAGTCGGCATTGTGCCTTTTGTATTAAATTCGGATGCTATTTCTGTGCTTCATCGTCAATAAGAAGGTGCAAGGTATAAAGTAAACCTAAAGTGAAGCATCGGAATCTAAAACTGGACTCACAGGCGAGGTTCAAATCATAGAAAGTGAGAGTGTCAGTCCTCTTGCACTTAAGTCGGCATTGTGCCTGTTAGATTAAATTCGGATGCAATTTCTGTGTTTAATCGTCAATAAGAAGGTGCAGGGTATTCAGTAAACCTGAAGTGAAGCATCGGAATCTAAAACTAAACTCACAGGAGTGGTTCAAATCAAAGAAAGTGAGAGTGTCAGTCCTCTTGTACTTATGTCGGCATTGTGGCTTTTGTATTAAATTCGGATGCAATTTCTGTGTTTCATCGTCAACAAGAAGGTGCAAGGTATACAGTAAACCTGAAGTGAAGCATCGGTATCTAAAACTGGACTCACAGGAGAGGTTCAAATCGTAGAAAGTGAGGGTGTCAGTCCTCTTGTACTTAAGTCGGCATTGTGCCTTTTGTATTGAATTCGGAGGCAAATTCTGTGTTTCATCGTCAATAAGAAGGTGCAAGGTATACAGTAAACCTGAAGCTAAGCATCGGAATCTAATATTGGACTCACAGGAGAGGCTCAAAGCATAGGAAGTTAGAAAGTCAGTCCTCTTGTATTTAGGTCGGCTTTGTGCCTTTTGTATTAAATTCGGATGCAATATCTGTGTTTCATCGTCAATAACAAAGTCCAAGGGATACAGTAAACCTGAAGTGAAACATCGGAATCTAAAAGTGGACACACAGGAGAGGTTCAAATCGTAAAAACTGAGAGTTTCAGTCCTCTTGTACTTAAGTCGGCATTGTGCCTTTTGTATTAATTTCAGATGCAATTTCTGTTATTCATCGTCAATATGAAGGTGCAAAGTATACAGTAAACCTGAAGTGAAGCATCGGAATCCAAAACTAAACTCACAGGAGTGGTTCAAATCATAGAAAGTGAGAATGTCAGTCCTCTTTTACTTAAGTCGGCATTGTGCCTTTTGTATTAAATTCGGATGCAATTTCTGTGTTTCATCGTCAATAAGAAGGTGCAAGGTATACACTAAACCTGAAGTGAAGCATCGGAATGTAAAACTGGACTCACAGGAGAGGTTAAAATCGTAGAAAGTGAGAGTGTCAGTCCTCTGGTACTTAAGTCGGCATTTTGCCTTTTGTATTAAATTCGGATGAAAATTCAACGTTTCATTGTCAATAAGAACGTCCAAGGGATACAGTAAACCTGAAGCGAAGCATCAGAATCTAAAACTGGACTCACAGGAGAGGTTCAAATCGTTGAAAGTGAGAATGTCAGTCCTCTTGTACTTAAGTCGGCATTGTGCCTTTTGTATTAAATTAGGATGCAATTTCTGTGTTTCACCGTCAATAAGAAGGTGCAAGGTATACAGTAAACCTGAAGTGAAGCATCGGAGCCTAAAACTGGACTCACAAGCGAGGTTCAAATCATAGAAAGTGAGAGTGTCAGTCCTCTTGTACTTAAGTCGGCATTGTGCCTTTTGTAATTAATTCGGATGCAAACTCTGTGTTTCATCGGCAATAAGAAGGTCCAAGGGATCCAGTAAATCTGATGTGAAGCATCGGAATCTAAAACTGGACTCACAGGAGATGTTCAAATCACAGAAAGTGAGAGTGTCAGTCCGCTTGTACTTAAGTCGGCATTGTGCCTTTTGTATTAAATTCGGATGCAATTTCTGTGTTTCATCGTTAATAAGAAGGTGCAAGGTATAAAGTAATCTTGAGAATGAAGCATCGGAATCTAAAACTGGACTCACAGGAGAGGTTCAAATCGTAGAAAGTGAGAGTGTCAGTCCTCTTGTACTTAAGTCGGCATTTAGTCTTTTGTATTAAATTCGGTGCAATTTCTGTGTTTCATCGTCAATAAGAATGTCCAAGGGATACAGTAAATCTGAAGTGAAGCATCGGAATCTAAAACTGGACTCACAGGAGAGGTTCAAATCATAGAAAGTGAGAGTGTCAGTCCCCTTGTACTTAAGTCGGCATTGTGCCTTTTGTATTAAATTCGAATGCAATTTCTGTGTTTCATCGTCAATAAGAAGGTCCAAGGGATACAGAGTACCTGAAGTGAAACATCGGAATCTAAAACTGGACTTACAGGAGAGGTTCAAATCATAGAAAGTTAGAGTGTCAGTCCTCTTTTACTTAAGTCGGCATAGTGCCTTTTGTAATTAATTCGGATGCAAACTCTGTGTTTCATCGTCAATAAGAAGGTCCAAGGGATCCAGTAAATCTGAAGTGAAGCATCGGAATCGAAAACTGGACTCACAGGAGATGTTCAAATCATAGAAAGTGAGAGTGTCAGTCCGCTTGTACTTAAGTCGTCATTGTGCCTTTTGTATTAAATTCGGATGCAATTTCTGTGTTTCATCGTCAATAAGAAGGTGCAAGGTATAAAGTAATCTTGAGAATGAAGCATCGGAATCTAAAACTGGACTCACAGGAGAGGTTCAAATCGTAGAAAGTGAGAGTGTCAGTCCTCTTGTACTTAAGTCGGCATTTTGTCTTTTGTATTAAATTCGGATGTAATTTCTGTGTTTCATCGTCAATAAGAATGTCCAAGGGATACAGTAAATCTGAAGTGAAGCATCGGAATCTAAAACTGGACTCACAGGAGGGGTTCAAATCATAGAAAGTGAGAGTGTCAGTCCCCTTGTACTTAAGTCGGCATTGTGCCTTTCGTATTAAATTCGAATGCAATTTCTGTGTTTCATCGTCAATAAGAAGGTCCAAGGGATACAGAGTACCTGAAGTGACACATCGGAATCTAAAACTGGACTCACAGGAGAGGTTCAAATCATAGAAAGTTAGAGTGTCAGTCCTCTTTTACTTAAGTCGGCATAGTGCCTTTTGTAATTAATTCGGATTCAAACTCTGTGTTTCATCGTCAATAAGAATGTCCAAGGGATCCAGTAAATCTGAAGTGAAGCATCGGAATCTAAAACTGGACTCACAGGAGATGTTCAAATCATAGAAAGTGAGAGTGTCAGTCCACCTGTACTTAAGTCGGCATTGTGCCTTTTGTATTAAATTCGGATGCATATTCTGTGTATCATTGGCAATAAGTAGGTGCAAGGTATACAGTAATCTTGAATTGTAGCATCGGAATCTCAAACTGGACTCACAGGAGAGGTTCAAATCGTAGAAAGTGAGAGTGTCAGTCCTCTTGTACTTAAGTCGGCATTGTGACTTTTGTATTAAAATCGGATGCAATTTCTGTGTTTCGTCGTCAACAAGAAGGTGCAAGGTATACTGTAATCTTGATGTGGAGCATCGCAATCTAAAACTGGACTCACAGGAGAGGTTCAAATCGTAGAGAGTGAGAGTGTCCGTCCTCTTGTACTTAAGTCGGCATTGTGCCTTTTGTATTAATATCAGATGCAATTTCTGTTATTCATCGTCAATAAATAGGTGCAAGGTATATAGTAAACCAGTAGTGAAGCATCGGAATCTAAAACTGGACTCCAGGAGAGGTTCAAATCATAGATAGTGAGAGTGTCAGTCCTCGTGTACTTAAGTCGGCATTGTGCCTTTCGTATTAGATTCGAATGCAATTTCTGTGTTTCATATCGATAAGAAGGTCCAATTGATACAGAATACCTGAAGTGAAGCATCGTAATCTAAAACTGGACTCACAGGTGAGGTTCAAATCATAGAAAGTTAGAGTGTCCGACCTCTTTTACTTAAGTCGGCATAGTGCCTTTTGTATTAAATTCGGATGCAAATTCTGTGTTTCTTCGTCAATAAGAAGGTCCAAGGGATACAGTAAACCTGAAGTGAAGCATCGGAATCTAAAACTGGACTCACAGGAGATGTTCACTTCATAGAAAGTGAGAGTGTCAGTCCGCTTGTACTTTAGTCGGCATTGTCCCTTTTGTATTAAATTCGGATGCAAACTCTGTGTTTCAGAGTCAATAAGAATGTCCAAGGGATACAGTAAATAAGAAGTGAAGCATCGGCATCTAAAACTGGACTCACAGGAGAGGTTCAAATCATAGAAAGTGAGAGTGTCAGTCCTCTTGTACTTAAGGCGGCATTGTGCGTTTCGTATTAAATTCGAATGCAATTTATGAGCTTCATCGTCTATAAGAATGTCCAAGGGATACAGAATACCTGACGTGAAGCATCGGAATCTAAAACTGGAGTTACAGGAGAGGTTAAAATTATAGAAAGTTAGAGTGTCTGTCCTCTTGTACTTTGGTCGGCATTGTGCATGTTGTATTAATTTCAGATGCAATTTGTGTTATTCATCGTCAATAAGAAGGTGCAAGGTATACAGTAAACCTGAAGTGAAACATCGGAATCTAAAACTGGACTCACAGGAGAGGTTCAAATCATAGAAAGTGAGAGTGTCAGTCCTCTATTACTTAAGTCGGCATTGTGCCTTTTGTATTAAATTCGGATGCAATTTCTGTGTTTCATCGTCAATACGAAGGTGCAAGGTATACAGTAAACCTGAAGTGAAGCATCGGAATCTAAAACTGGACCCACAGGAGAGGTTCAAATCGTAGAAATTGAGAGTGTCAGTCCTCTTGTACGTAAGTCGGCATTGTGCCTTTTGTATTACATTCGGATGCAATTTTTGTGTTTCATCGTCAGTAGGAAGGTCCAAGGGATACAGTATACCTGAAGTGAAGCATCGGAATCTAAAACTGGACTCTCTGGAGAGGTTCAAATCATAGAAAATTAGAGTGTGAGTCCTCTTGTACTTAAGTCGGCATTGTGCCTTTTGTATTAATTTCGGATGCAAACTCTATGTTTCATCGTCAATAAGAAGGTCCAAGGGATACAGTAAACCTGAAGTGAAGCATCGGAATCTAAAACAGGACTCACAGGAGATGTTCAAATCATAGAAAGTGAGAGTGTCAGTCCTCTTGTACTTAGGTCGGCATTGTGCATTTTGTATTAATTTCGGATGCAATATCTGTGTTTCATCGTCAATAAGATGGTGCAAGGTATACAGCAATCTTGAAGTGAAGCATCGGAATCTCAAACTGGACTCACAGGAGTGGCTCAAATCGTAGAAAGTGAGAGTGTCAGTCTTCTTGTGCTTAAGTCGGCATTTTCGCTTTTGTATTAAATTCGGATGCAATTTCTGTGTTTCATCAGCAATACGTAGGTGCAAGGTATACAGTAATCTTGAAGTGAAGCATCGGAATCTAAAACTGAACTCACACGAGAGGTTCAAATCGTAGAAAGCGAGAGTGTCGGTCCTCTTGTACATAAGTCAGCCTTGTGCCTTTTGTATTACATTCGGATGCAATTTCTGTGTTTCATCGTCAATAAGGAGGTGCAAGGTATACAGTAATCTTGAAGTGAAGCATCGGAATCTAAAACAAACTCACAGGAGAGGTTAAAATCATAGACAGTGAGAGTGTCAGTCCTCTTGTACTTAAGTCGGCATTGTGCATTTTGTATTAATTTC
The DNA here is from genome assembly GCF_021461395.2 of Schistocerca americana. Taxonomy (NCBI): domain Eukaryota; kingdom Metazoa; phylum Arthropoda; class Insecta; order Orthoptera; family Acrididae; genus Schistocerca; species Schistocerca americana. The sequence goes on along the minus strand of NC_060126.1, from coordinate 19,892,915 downwards.
GGATTCAATTTCTGTGTTTCATCGTCAATACGAAGGTGCAAGGTATACAGGAATCTTAAAGTGAAGCATCGGAATCTAAAACTGGACTCACAGGAGATATTCAAATCGTAGAAAGTAAGAGTGTCAGTCCTCTTGTACTTAAGTCGGCATTGTGCCTTTTGTATTAAATTCGGATGCAATTTCTATGTTTCATCGTCAATAAGACGGTCCAAGGGATACAGTAAACCTGAAGTGAAGCATCGGAACCTAAAACTGGGCTCACAGGGGAGGTTCAAATCGTAGAAAGTGAGAGTGTCAGTCCGCTTGTACTTAAGTCGGCTTGTGCCTTTTGTATTAAATTCGGATGCAATTTCTGTGTTTCATCGTCAATAAGAAGGTGCAAGGTATAAAGTAATCTTGAGAATGAAGCATCGGAATCTAAAACTGGACTCACAGGAGAGGTTCAAATCGTAGAAAGTGAGAGTGTCTCTACTCTTGTACTTAAGTCGGCATTTTGTCTTTTGTATTAAATTCGGATGCAACTTCTGTGTTTCATCGTCAATAAGAAGGTGCGAGGTATACACTAAACCTGAAGTGAAGCATCGGAATCTAAAACTGGACTGACAGGAGAGGTTAAAATCGTAGAAAGTGAGAGTGTCTGTCCTCTGGTACTTAAGTCGGCATTATGCCTTTTGTATTAAATTCGGATGAAAATTCTACGTTTCATTGTCAATAAGAACGTCCAAGGGATACAGTAAACCTGAAGTGAAGCATCGGAATCTAATACTGGACTCACAGGAGAGGTTCAAATCGGTGAAAGTGAGAATGTCAGTCTTCTTGTACTTAAGTCGGCATTGTGCCTTTTGTATTAAATTAGGATGCAATTTCTGTGTTTCACCGTCAATAAGAAGGTGCAAGGTATACAGTAAACCTTAAGTGAAGCATCGGAGTCTAAAACTGGACTCACAGGCGAGGTTCAAATCATAGAAAGTGAGAGTGTCAGTCCTCTTGTACTTAAGTCGGTATTGTGCCTTTTGTATTAAATTCGGATGCAATTTCTGTGTTTAATAGTCAATAAGGACGTGCAGGGTATATAGTAAACCTGAAGTGAGGCATCGGAATCTAAAACTGGACTCACAGGAGAGGTACAAATCGTAGAAAGTAAGAGTGTCAGTCCCCTTGTACTTAAGTCGGCATTGTGCCTTTCGTATTAAATTCGAATGCAATTTCTGTGTTTCATCGTCAATAAGAAGGTCCAAGGGATACAGAGTACCTGAAGTGAAACATCGGAATCTAAAACTGGACTTACAGGAGAGGTTCAAATCATAGAAAGTTAGAGTGTCAGTCCTCTTTTACTTAAGTCGGCATAGTGCCTTTTGTAATTAATTCGGATGCAAACTCTGTGTTTCATCGTCAATAAGAAGGTCCAAGGGATCCAGTAAATCTGAAGTGAAGCATCGGAATCTAAAACTGGACTCACAGGAGATGTTCAAATCATAGAAAGTGAGAGTGTCAGTCCGCTTGTACTTAAGTCGTCATTGTGCCTTTTGTATTAAATTCGGATGCAATTTCTGTGTTTCATCGTCAATAAGAAGGTGCAAGGTATAAAGTAATCTTGAGAATGAAGCATCGGAATCTAAAACTGGACTCACAGGAGAGGTTCAAATCGTAGAAAGTGAGAGTGTCAGTCCTCTTGTACTTAAGTCGGCATTTTGTCTTTTGTATTAAATTCGGATGCAATTTCTGTGTTTCATCGTCAATAAGAATGTCCAAGGGATACAGTAAATCTGAAGTGAAGCATCGGAATCTAAAACTGGTCTCACAGGAGGGGTTCAAATCATAGAAAGTGAGAGTGTCAGTCCCCTTGTACTTAAGTCGGCATTGTGCCTTTCGTATTAAATTCGAATGCAATTTCTGTGTTTCATCGTCAATAAGAAGGTCCAAGGGATACAGAGTACCTGAAGTGAAACATCGGAATCTAAAACTGGACTCACAGGAGAGGTTCAAATCATAGAAAGTTAGAGTGTCAGTCCTCTTTTACTTAAGTCGGCATAGTGCCTTTTGTAATTAATTCGGATTCAAACTCTGTGTTTCATCGTCAATAAGAAGGTCCAAGGGATCCAGTAAATCTGAAGTGAAGCATCGGAATCTAAAACTGGACTCACAGGAGATGTTCAAATCATAGAAAGTGAGAGTGTCAGTCCACCTGTACTTAAGTCGGCATTGTGCCTTTTATATTAAATTCGGATGCATATTCTGTGTATCATTGGCAATAAGTAGGTGCAAGGTATACAGTAATCTTGAATTGTAGCATCGGAATCTCAAACTGGACTCACAGGAGAGGTTCAAATCATAGAAAGTGAGAGTGTCAGTCCTCTTGTACTTAAGTCGGCATTGTGACTTTTGTATTAAAATCGGATGCAATTTCTGTGTTTCGTCGTCAACAAGAAGGTGCAAGGTATACTGTAATCTTGATGTGGAGCATCGCAATCTAAAACTGGACTCACAGGAGAGGTTCAAATCGTAGAGAGTGAGAGTGTCCGTCCTCTTGTACTTAAGTCGGCATTGTGCCTTTTGTATTAATATCAGATGCAATTTCTGTTATTCATCGTCAATAAATAGGTGCAAGGTATATAGTAAACCTGTAGTGAAGCATCGGAATCTAAAACTGGACTCCAGGAGAGGTTCAAATCATAGATAGTGAGAGTGTCAGTCCTCTTGTACTTAAGTCGGCATTGTGCCTTTCGTATTAGATTCGAATGCAATTTCTGTGTTTCATATCGATAAGAAGGTCCAATTGATACAGAATACCTGAAGTGAAGCATCGGAATCTAAAACTGGACTCACAGGTGAGGTTCAAATCATAGAAAGTTAGAGTGTCCGACCTCTTTTACTTAAGTCGGCATAGTGCCTTTTGTATTAAATTCGGATGCAAATTCTGTGTTTCTTCGTCAATAAGAAGGTCCAAGGGATACAGTAAACCTGAAGTGAAGCATCGGAATCTAAAACTGGACTCACAGGAGATGTTCACTTCATAGAAAGTGAGAGTGTCAGTCCGCTTGTACTTTAGTCGGCATTGTCCCTTTTGTATTAAATTCGGATGCAAACTCTGTGTTTCAGAGTCAATAAGAATGTCCAAGGGATACAGTAAATAAGAAGTGAAGCATCGGAATCTAAAACTGGACTCACAGGAGAGGTTCAAATCATAGAAAGTGAGAGTGTCAGTCCTCTTGTACTTAAGGCGGCATTGTGCGTTTCGTATTAAATTCGAATGCAATTTATGAGCTTCATCGTCTATAAGAATGTCCAAGGGATACAGAATAAATGACGTGAAGCATCGGAATCTAAAACTGGAGTTACAGGAGAGGTTCAAATTATAGAAAGTTAGAGTGTCAGTCCTCTTGTACTTTGGTCGGCATTGTGCATGTTGTATTAATTTCAGATGCAATTTGTGTTATTCATCGTCAATAAGAAGGTGCAAGGTATACAGTAAACCTGAAGTGAAACATCGGAATCTAAAACTGGACTCACAGGAGAGGTTCAAATCATAGAAAGTGAGAGTGTCAGTCCTCTATTACTTAAGTCGGCATTGTGCCTTTTGTATTAAATTCGGATGCAATTTCTGTGTTTCATCGTCAATACGAAGGTGCAAGGTATACAGTAAACCTGAAGTGAAGCATCGGAATCTAAAACTGGACCCACAGGAGAGGTTCAAATCGTAGAAATTGCGAGTGTCAGTCCTCTTGTACGTAAGTCGGCATTGTGCCTTTTGTATTACATTCGGATGCAATTTTTGTGTTTCATCGTCAGTAGGAAGGTCCAAGGGATACAGTATACCTGAAGTGAAGCATCGGAATCTAAAACTGGACTCTCTGGAGAGGTTCAAATCATAGAAAATTAGAGTGTCAGTCCTCTTGTACTTAAGTCGGCATTGTGCCTTTTGTATTAATTTCGGATGCAAACTCTATGTTTCATCGTCAATAAGAAGGTCCAAGGGATACAGTAAACCTGAAGTGAAGCATCGGAATCTAAAACAGGACTCACAGGAGATGTTCAAATCATAGAAAGTGAGAGTGTCAGTCCTCTTGTACTTAGGTCGGCATTGTGCATTTTGTATTAATTTCGGATGCAATATCTGTGTTTCATCGTCAATAAGATGGTGCAAGGTATACAGCAATCTTGAAGTGAAGCATCGGAATCTCAAACTGGACTCACAGGAGTGGCTCAAATCGTAGAAAGTGAGAGTGTCAGTCCTCTTGTGCTTAAGTCGGCATTTTCGCTTTTGTATTAAATTCGGATGCAATTTCTGTGTTTCATCAGCAATAAGTAGGTGCAAGGTATACAGTAATCTTGAAGTGAAGCATCGGAATCTAAAACTGAACTCACACGAGAGGTTCAAATCGTAGAAAGCGAGAGTGTCGGTCCTCTTGTACTTAAGTCAGCCTTGTGCCTTTTGTATTAAATTCGGATGCAATTTCTGTGTTTCATCGTCAATAAGGAGGTGCAAGGTATACAGTAATCTTGAAGTGAAGCATCGGAATCTAAAACAAACTCACAGGAGAGGTTCAAATCATAGACAGTGAGAGTGTCAGTCCTCTTGTACTTAAGTCGGCATTGTGCATTTTGTATTAATTTCGGATTCAATTTCTGTGTTTCATCGTCAATACGAAGGTGCAAGGTATACAGGAATCTTAAAGTGAAGCATCGGAATCTAAAACTGACTCACAGGAGATATTCAAATCGTAGAAAGTAAGAGTGTCAGTCCTCTTGTACTTAAGTCGGCATTGTGCCTTTTGTATTAAATTCGGATGCAATTTCTATGTTTCATCGTCAATAAGACGGTCCAAGGGATACAGTAAACCTGAAGTGAAGCATCGGAACCTAAAACTGGGCTCACAGGGGAGGTTCAAATCGTAGAAAGTGAGAGTGTCAGTCTGCTTGTACTTAAGTCGGCATTGTGCCTTTTGTATTAAATTCGGATGCAAACTCTGTGTTTCATCGTCAATAAGTAGGTCCAAGGGATATAGTATACCTAAAGTGAAGCATCGGAACCTAAAACGGGACTCAAAGGAGAGGTTCAAATCATAGAGAGTGAGAGTGTCAGTCCTATTGTACTTAAGTCGGCATTGTGCCTTTTATATTAAATTCGGATGCATATTCTGTGTATCATTGGCAATAAGTAGGTGCAAGGTATACAGTAATCTTGAATTGTAGCATCGGAATCTCAAACTGGACTCACAGGAGAGGTTCAAATCATAGAAAGTGAGAGTGTCAGTCCTCTTGTACTTAAGTCGGCATTGTGACTTTTGTATTAAAATCGGATGCAATTTCTGTGTTTCGTCGTCAACAAGAAGGTGCAAGGTATACTGTAATCTTGATGTGGAGCATCGCAATCTAAAACTGGACTCACAGGAGAGGTTCAAATCGTAGAGAGTGAGAGTGTCCGTCCTCTTGTACTTAAGTCGGCATTGTGCCTTTTGTATTAATATCAGATGCAATTTCTGTTATTCATCGTCAATAAATAGGTGCAAGGTATATAGTAAACCTGTAGTGAAGCATCGGAATCTAAAACTGGACTCCAGGAGAGGTTCAAATCATAGATAGTGAGAGTGTCAGTCCTCTTGTACTTAAGTCGGCATTGTGCCTTTCGTATTAGATTCGAATGCAATTTCTGTGTTTCATATCGATAAGAAGGTCCAATTGATACAGAATACCTGAAGTGAAGCATCGGAATCTAAAACTGGACTCACAGGTGAGGTTCAAATCATAGAAAGTTAGAGTGTCCGACCTCTTTTACTTAAGTCGGCATAGTGCCTTTTGTATTAAATTCGGATGCAAATTCTGTGTTTCTTCGTCAATAAGAAGGTGCAAGGTATAAAGTAATCTTGAGAATGAAGCATCGGAATCTAAAACTGGACTCACAGGAGAGGTTCAAATCGTAGAAAGTGAGAGTGTCAGTCCTCTTGTACTTAAGTCGGCATTTTGTCTTTTGTATTAAATTCGGATGCAATTTCTGTGTTTCATCGTCAATAAGAATGTCCAAGGGATACAGTAAATCTGAAGTGAAGCATCGGAATCTAAAACTGGTCTCACAGGAGGGGTTCAAATCATAGAAAGTGAGAGTGTCAGTCCCCTTGTACTTAAGTCGGCATTGTGCCTTTCGTATTAAATTCGAATGCAATTTCTGTGTTTCATCGTCAATAAGAAGGTCCAAGGGATACAGAGTACCTGAAGTGAAACATCGGAATCTAAAACTGGACTCACAGGAGAGGTTCAAATCATAGAAAGTTAGAGTGTCAGTCCTCTTTTACTTAAGTCGGCATAGTGCCTTTTGTAATTAATTCGGATTCAAACTCTGTGTTTCATCGTCAATAAGAAGGTCCAAGGGATCCAGTAAATCTGAAGTGAAGCATCGGAATCTAAAACTGGACTCACAGGAGATGTTCAAATCATAGAAAGTGAGAGTGTCAGTCCACCTGTACTTAAGTCGGCATTGTGCCTTTTATATAAATTCGGATGCATATTCTGTGTATCATTCGCAATAAGAAGGTGCAAGGTATACAGTAATCTTGAATTGTAGCATCGGAATCTCAAACTGGACTCACAGGAGAGGTTCAAATCATAGAAAGTGAGAGTGTCAGTCCTCTTGTACTTAAGTCGGCATTGTGACTTTTGTATTAAAATCGGATGCAATTTCTGTGTTTCGTCGTCAACAAGAAGGTGCAAGGTATACTGTAATCTTGATGTGGAGCATCGCAATCTAAAAACTGGACTCACAGGAGAGGTTCAAATCGTAGAGAGTGAGAGTGTCCGTCCTCTTGTACTTAAGTCGGCATTGTGCCTTTTTGTATTAATATCAGATGCAATTTCTGTTATTCATCGTCAATAAATAGGTGCAAGGTATATAGTAAACCTGTAGTGAAGCATCGGAATCTAAAACTGGACTCCAGGAGAGGTTCAAATCATAGATAGTGAGAGTGTCCAGTCCTCTTGTACTTAAGTCGGCATTGTGCCTTTCGTATTAGATTCGAATGCAATTTCTGTGTTTCATATCGATAAGAAGGTCCAATTGATACAGAATACCTGAAGTGAAGCATCGGAATCTAAAACTGGACTCACAGGTGAGGTTCAAATCATAGAAAGTTAGAGTGTCCGACCTCTTTTACTTAAGTCGGCATAGTGCCCTTTTGTATTAAATTCGGATGCAAATTCTGTGTTTCTTCGTCAATAAGAAGGTCCAAGGGATACAGTAAACCTGAAGTGAAGCATCGGAATCTAAAACTGGACTCACAGGAGATGTTCACTTCATAGAAAGTGAGAGTGTCAGTCCGCTTGTACTTTAGTCGGCATTGTCCCTTTTGTATTAAATTCGGATGCAAACTCTGTGTTTCAGAGTCAATAAGAATGTCCAAGGGATACAGTAAATAAGAAGTGAAGCATCGGAATCTAAAACTGGACTCACAGGAGAGGTTCAAATCATAGAAAGTGAGAGTGTCAGTCCTCTTGTACTTAAGGCGGCATTGTGCGTTTCGTATTAAATTCGAATGCAATTTATGAGCTTCATCGTCTATAAGAATGTCCCAAGGGATACAGAATACCTGACGTGAAGCATCGGAATCTAAAACTGGAGTTACAGGAGAGGTTCAAATTATAGAAAGTTAGAGTGTCAGTCCTCTTGTACTTTGGTCGGCATTGTGCATGTTGTATTAATTTCAGATGCAATTTGTGTTATTCATCGTCAATAAGAGGTGCAAGGTATACAGTAAACCTGAAGTGAAACATCGGAATCTAAAACTGGACTCACAGGAGAGGTTCAAATCATAGAAAGTGAGAGTGTCAGTCCTCTATTACTTAAGTCGGCATTGTGCCTTTTGTATTAAATTCGGATGCATGTTCTGTGTTTCATCGTCAATACGAAGGTGCAAGGTATACAGTAAACCTGAAGTGAAGCATCGGAATCTAAAACTGGACCCACAGGAGAGGTTCAAATCGTAGAAATTGAGAGTGTCAGTCCTCTTGTACGTAAGTCGGCATTGTGCCTTTTGTATTACATTCGGATGCAATTTTTGTGTTTCATCGTCAGTAGGAAGGTCCAAGGGATACAGTATACCTGAAGTGAAGCATCGGAATCTAAAACTGGACTCTCTGGAGAGGTTCAAATCATAGAAAATTAGAGTGTCAGTCCTCTTGTACTTAAGTCGCCATTGTGCCTTTTGTATTAATTTCGGATGCAAACTCTATGTTTCATCGTCAATAAGAAGATCCAAGGGATACAGTAAACCTGAAGTGAAGCATCGGAATCTAAAACAGGACTCACAGGAGATGTTCAAATCATAGAAAGTGAGAGTGTCAGTCCTCTTGTACTTAGGTCGGCATTGTGCATTTTGTATTAATTTCGGATGCAATATCTGTGTTTCATCGTCAATAAGATGGTGCAAGGTATACAGCAATCTTGAAGTGAAGCATCGGAATCTCAAACTGGACTCACAGGAGTGGCTCAAATCGTAGAAAGTGAGAGTGTCAGTCCTCTTGTGCTTAAGTCGGCATTTTCGCTTTTGTATTAAATTCGGATGCAATTTCTGTGTTTCATCAGCAATAAGTAGGTGCAAGGTATACAGTAATCTTGAAGTGAAGCATCGGAATCTAAAACTGAACTCACACGAGAGGTTCAAATCGTAGAAAGCGAGAGTGTCGGTCCTCTTGTACTTAAGTCAGCCTTGTGCCTTTTGTATTAAATTCGGATGCAATTTCTGTGTTTCATCGTCAATAAGGAGGTGCAAGGTATACAGTAATCTTGAAGTGAAACATCGGAATCTAAAACAAACTCACAGGAGAGGTTCAAATCATAGACAGTGAGAGTGTCAGTCCTCTTGTACTTAAGTCGGCATTGTGCATTTTGTATTAATTTCGGATTCAATTTCTGTGTTTCATCGTCAATACGAAGGTGCAAGGTATACAGGAATCTTAAAGTGAAGCATCGGAATCTAAAACTGACTCACAGGAGATATTCAAATCGTAGAAAGTAAGAGTGTCAGTCCTCTTGTACTTAAGTCGGCATTGTGCCTTTTGTATTAAATTCGGATGCAATTTCTATGTTTCATCGTCAATAAGACGGTCCAAGGGATACAGTAAACCTGAAGTGAAGCATCGGAACCTAAAACTGGGCTCACAGGGGAGGTTCAAATCGTAGAAAGTGAGAGTGTCAGTCTGCTTGTACTTAAGTCGGCATTGTGCCTTTTGTATTAAATTCGGATGCAAACTCTGTGTTTCATCGTCAATAAGTAGGTCCAAGGGATATAGTATACCTAAAGTGAAGCATCGGAACCTAAAACGGGACTCAAAGGAGAGGTTCAAATCATAGAGAGTGAGAGTGTCAGTCCTATTGTACTTAAGTCGGCATTGTGCCTTTTGTATTAAATTCGAATGCATATTCTGTGTATCATTGGCAATAAGTAGATGCAAGGTATACAGTAATCTTGAATTGAAGCATCGGAACCTCAAACTGGACTCACATGAGAGGTTTAAATCGTAGAAAGTGAGAGTGTCAGTCCTCTTGTACTTAAGTCGGCATTGTGACTTTTGTATTAAAATCGGATGCAATTTCTGTGTTTCGTCGTCAACAAGAAGGTGCAAGGTATACAGTTATCTTGATGTGAAGCATCGCAATCTAAAACTGGACTCACAGGAGAGGTTCAAATCGTAGAGAGTGAGAGTGTCCGTCCTCTTGTACTTAAGTCGGCATTGTGCCTTTTGTATTAATTTCAGATGCAATTTCTGTTATTCATCGTCAATAAGAAGGTGCTAGGTATATAGTAAACCTGTAGTGAAGCATCGGAATCTAAAACTGGAATCCAGGAGAGGTTCAAATGATAGAAAGTGAGAGTGTCAGTCCTCTTGTACTTAAGTCGGCATTGTGCCTTTCGTATTAGATTCGAATGCAATTTCTGTGTTTCATCGTCGATAAGAAGGTCCAAGGGATACAGAATACCTGAAGTGAAGCATCGGAATCTAAAACTGGACTCACAGGAGAGGTTCAAATCATAGAAAGTTAGAGTGTCAGACCTCTTTTACTTAAGTCGGCATAGTGCCTTTTGTATTAAATTCGGATGCAAATTCTGTGTTTCATCGTCAATAAGAAGGTCCAAGGGATACAGTAACCCTGAAGTGAAGCATCGGAATCTAAAACTGGACTCACAGGAGATGTTCACTTCATAGAAAGTGAGAGTGTCAGTCCGCTTGTACTTTAGTCGTTATTGTGCCTTGTGTAATTAATTCGGCTGCAAACTCTGTGTTTCATCGTCAATAAGAATGTCCAAGGGATACAGTAAATCTGAAGTGAAGCATCGGAATCTAAAACTGGACTCACAGGAGAGGTTCAAATCATAGAAAGTGAGAGTGTCATTCCTCTTGTACTTAAGTCGGCATTGTGCGTTTCGTATTAAATTCGAATGTAATTTATGTGTTTCATCGTCTATAAGAAGGTCCAAGGGATACAGAATACCTGAAGTGAAGCATCGGAATCCAAAACTGGACTCACAGGAGAGGTTCAAATCATAGAAAGTGAGAGTGTCAGTCCTCTATTACTTAAGTCGGCATTGTGCCTTTTGTATTAAATTCGGATGCAATTTCTGTGTTTCATCGTCAATAAGAAGGTGCAAGGTATACAGTAAACCTGAAGCGAAGCATCGGAATCTAAAACTGGACTCACAGGAGCGGTTCAAATCATAGAGAGTTAGAGTGTCAGTCCTCTTGTACTTAAGTCGGCATAGTCCCTTTTGTATTAAATTCGGGTGCAAACTCTGTGTTTCATCGTCAATAAGAAGGTCCAAGGGATACACTAAACCTCAAGTGAAGCATCGGAATCTAAAACAGGCTCACAGGAGATGTTCAAATCATAGAAAGTGAGAGTGTCAGTCCTCTTGTACATAAGTCGGCATTGTGCTTTTTGTATTAAATTCGGATGGAATTTCTGTGTTTCATCGTCAATATGAAGGTGCAAGGTATACAGTAAACCTCAAGTGAAGCATCGGAATCTAAAACTGGACTCACAGGAGAGGTTCAAATCGTAGAATGTGAGAGTGTCAGTCCTCTTGTACTTAAGTCGGCATTGTGCCTTTTGTATTAAATTCGGATGCAATTTCTGTGTTTCATCGTCAATAAGAAGGTGCAAGGTATACAGTAAACCTGAAGCGAAGCATCGGAATCTAAAACTGGACTCACAGGAGAGGTTCAAATCGTAGAGAGTTAGAGTGTCAGTCCTCTTGTACTTAAGTCGGCATAGTCCCTTTTGTATTAAATTCGGGTGCAAACTCTGTGTTTCATCGTCAATAAGAAGGTCCAAGGGATACACTAAACCTGAAGTGAAGCATCGGAATCCAAAACTGGACTCACAGGAGAGGTTCAAATCATAGAAAGTGAGTGTGTCAGTCCTCTATTGCTTAAGTCGGCATTGTGCCTTTTGTATTAATTTCGGATGCAATATCTGTGTTTCATCGTCAATAAGATGGTGCAAGGTATACAGCAATCTTAAAGTGAAGCATCGGAATCTAAAACTGGACTCACAGGAGAGGCACAAATCGTAGAAAGTGAGAGTGTCAGTCCTCTAGTGCTTAAGTCGGCACTGTGCCTTTTGTATTAAATTCGGATGCAATTTCTGTGTTTCATCGTCAATAAGAAGGTGCAAGGTATACAGTAAACCTGAAGCGAAGCATCGGAATGTAAAACTGGACTCACAGGAGATGTTCAAATCATAGAAAGTGAGAGTGTCAGTCCTCTTCTACTTAAGTCGGCATTGTGCCTTTTGTATTAAATTCGGATGGAATTTCTGTGTTTCATCGTCAATAAGAAGGTGCAAGGTATACAGTAAACCTGAAGTGAAGCATCGGAATCTAAAACTGGACTCACAGGAGAGGTTCAAATCGTAGAATGTGAGAGTGTCAGTCCTCTTGTACTTAAGTCGGCATTTTGCCTTGTGTTTTAAATTCGGATGCAATTTCTGTGTTTCATCGTCAATAAAAAGGTCCAAGGGAAAGAGTAAATCTGAAGTGAAGCATCGGAATCTAAAACTGGACTCACAGGGGAGGTTCAAATCATAGAAAGTGAAAGTGTCAGTCCGCTTGTACTTAAGTCGGCATTGTGCCTTTTGTATTGAGTTCGGATGCAAACTCTGTGTTTCATCGTCAATAAGAAAGTCCAAGGGATACAGTAAACCTGAAGTGAAGCATCGGAACCTAAAACTGGACTCACAGGAGAGGTTCAAATCATAGAAAGTGAGAGTGTCAGTCCTATTGTACTTAAGTCAGCATTGTGCCTTTTGTATTAAATTCGGATGCAATATCTGTGTTTCATCGGCAATAAGTAGGTGCAAGGTATACAGTAATCTTGAAGTGAAGCATCGGAATCTAAAACTGAACTTACACGAGAGGTTCAAATCGTAGAAAGTGAGAGTGTCGGTCCTCTTGTACTTAAGTCAGCCTTGTGCCTTTCGTATTAAAATCGGATGCAATTTCTGTGTTTCATTGTCATTAAGAAGGTGCAAGGTATACAGTAATCATGAAGTGAAGCATCGGAATCTAAAACTGGACTCACAGGAGAGGTGCAAATCGTAGAGAGTAAGAGTGTCAGTCCTCTTGTACTTCAGTCGGCATTGTGCCTTTTGTATTATATTCGGATGCAATTTCTGTGTTTCATAATCAATAAGAGGGTGCAAGGTATACAGTAAACCTGAAGTAAAGCATCGGAATCTAAAACTGGACTCACAGGAAATATTCAAATCGTAGAAAGTGAGAGTGTCAGTCCTCTTGTACTTAAGTCGGCATTGTGCCTTTTGTATTAAATTCGGATGCAATTTCTGTGTTTCATCGTCAATAAGACGGTGCAAGGTATACAGTAAACCTGAAGTGAAGTATCGGAATCTGAAACTGGACTCACAGGAGAGGTTCAAATCATAGTAAGTGAGAGTGTCAGGCCTCTTGTACTTAAGTCGGCATTATGCCTGTTGTATTTAATTCGGATGCAATTTCTGTGTTCATCGTCAACAAGAAGGTCCAAGGTATACAGTAATCTTGAAGTGAAGCATCGGAATCTAAAACTGGAGTCACAGGAGAGGTTCAAATCGTAGGAAGTGTGAGTGCCAGTCCTATTTTACTTAAGTCGGCATTGTGCCTTTTGTATTACATTCGTATGCAAATTCTGTGTTTCATCGGAATAAGTAGGTGCCAGGTATACAGTAATCTTGAAGTGAAGCATCGGAATCTAAAACTGGACTCACAGGAGAGGTTCAAATCGTAGAATGTGAGAGTGTCAGTGTCTTGTACTTAAGTCGGCATTTTGCTTTTTGTATTAAATTCGGATGCAATAATTGCGTTTCATCGTCAATAAGAAGGTCCAAGGGAAACAGTAAATCTGAAGTGAAGCTTCGGAAACTAAAACTTGACTCACAGGGGAGGTTCAAATCATAGAAAGTGAGAGTGTCAGTCCGCTTGTACTTAAGTCGGCATTGTGCCATTTGTATTAAATTCGGATCCAAACTCTGTGTTTCATCGTCAATAAGAAGGTCCAAGGGATACAGTAAACCTGAAGTGAAGCATCGGAACCTAAAACTGGACTCACAGGAGAGGTTCAAATCATAGAAAGTAAGAGTGTCAGTCCTATTGTCTTTAAGTCAGCATTGTGCCTTTTGTATTAAATTCGGATACAATTTCTGTGTTTCATTGGCAATAAGTAGGTGTAAGGTATACAGTAATATTGAAGTGAAGCATCGGAATCTAAAACTGGACTCACAGGAGAGGGTCAAATCGTAGAGAGTGAGAGTGTCGGTCCTCTTGTACTTAAGTCGGCATTGTGCTTTTTGTATTAAATTCGGATGCAATTTCTGTGTTTCATCGTCAATAAGAAGGTCCAAGGGATACAGTATACCTGAAGTGAAGCATCGGGATCTAAAACTGGACTCACAGGAGAGGTTCAAATCATAGCAAGTTAGAGTGTCAGTCCTCCTGTATTTAAGTCGGCACTGTGCCTTTTGTATTAAATTTGGATGCAAACTCTGTGTTTCATCGGCAATAAGAAGGGTCAAGGTATATAGTAAACCTGAAGTGAAGCATCGGAATCTATAACTGGACCCACAGGAGAGGTTCAAATCATAGAAAGTGAGAGTGTCAGTCCTCATGTACTTAAGCCGGCATTGTGCCTTTTGTGTTAAATTCGGATGCAATTTCTGTGTTTCATCGTCAATAACAATGTCCAAGGGATACAGTAAACCTGAAGTGAAGCATCGGAATCTAAAACTGCACTCACAGGAGTGGTTCAAATCGTAGAAAGTGAGAGTGTCAGTCCTCTTGTACTTAAGACGGCATTGTACATTTTGTATTAATTTCAGATGCAATTTCTGTTATTCATCGTCAATAAGAAGGTGCAAAGTATACAGTAAACCTGAAGTGAAGCATCGGAATCTAAAACTGGACTCACAGGAGTGGTTCAAATCATAGAAAGTGAGAGTGTCAGTCCTCTTTAACTGAAGTCGGCATTGTGCCTATTGTATTAAATTCGGATGCAATTTCTGTGTTTCATCGTCAATAAGAAGGTGCAAGGTATACACTAAACCTGAAGTGAAGCATCGGAATCTAAAACTGGTGTCACAGGAGAGGTAAAAGTCGTAGAAAGTGTGAGTGTCAGTCCTCTTGTACTTAAGTCGGCATTGTGCCTTTTGTATTAAATTCGGATGCAAATTCTGTGTTTCATCGTCAATAAGATGGTGCAAAGTATACAGTAAATCTGAAGTGAAGCATCTGAATTTAAAACTGGACTCACAGGAGAGGTTCAAATCATAGAAAGTTAGAGTGTCAGTCCTCTTGTACTTAAGTCGGCGTTGTGCCTTTTGTATTAAATTCGGATGCAAACTCTGTGTTTCATCGTGAATAAGAAGGTCCGAGGGATACAGTAAACCTGAAGTGAAGCTTATGAATCTAAAATTGGACTCACAGGAGAGGTTCAAATCATAGAAAGTGAGAGTGTCAGGCCTCTTGTACTTAAGTCGGCATTGTGCCTGTTGTATTAAATTCGGATGCAATTTCTGTGTTCATCGCCAACAAGAAGGTCCAAGGTATACAGTAATCTTGAAGTGAAGCATCGGAATCTAAAACTGGAGTCACAGGAGAGGTTCAAATCGTAGGAAGTGAGAGTGTCAGTCCTATTTCACTTAAGTCGGCATTGTGCCTTTTGTATTACATTCGGATGCAAATTCTGTGTTTCATCGGAATAAGTAGGTGCCAGGTATACAGTAATCTTGAAGTGAAGCATCGGAATCTAAAACTGGACTCACTGGAGTGGTTCAAATCATAGAAAGTGAGAGTGTCAGTCCTCTTTAACTTAAGTCGGCATTGTGCCTATTGTATTAAATTCGGATGCAATATCTATGTTTCATCGTCAATAAGAACGTCCAAGGGATACACTAAACCTGAAGTGTAGCATCGGAATCTAAAACTGGACTCACTGGAGAGGTTCAAATCATAGAAAGTGCGAGTGTCAGCCCTCTTTTGCTTAAGTCGGCATTGATACTTTTGTGTTAAATTCGGATGCAAATTCTGTGTTTCATCGTCAATAAGAAGGTGCAAGGTATCCAGTAAATCTGAAGTGAAGCATCGGAATGTAAAACTAGACTCGCAGGAGAGTTTCAAATCATAGAAAGTGAGAGTGTCAGTCCTCTTGTACTTAACTCGGCAATGCGCCTGTTGTATTAAATTCGGATGCAATTTATGTGTTCATCGTCAATAAGAAGGTCCAAAGTGTACAGTAATCTTGAAGTGAAGCATTGGAATCTGAAACTGGAGTCACAGGAGAGGTTCAAATCGTAGGAAGTGAGAGTGACAGTCCTATTTCACTTAAGTCGGCATTGTGCCTTTTGTATTACATTCGGATGCAAATTCTGTATTTCATCGGAATAAGTAGGTGCCAGGTATACAGTAATCTTGAAGTGAAGCATCGGAATCTAAAACTGGACTCACAGGAGAGGTTCAAATCGTAGAAAGTGAGAGTGTCAGTCCTCTTGTACTTAAGTCGGCCTTGTGGTTTTTGTATTAAATTTGGATGCAATTTCTGTGTTTCGTCGTCAACAAGAAGGTGCAAGGTATACAGTTATCTTGAAGTGAAGCATCGGAATCTAAAACTGGACTCACAGGGGAGGTTCAAATCGTAGAAAGTGAGAGTGTCAGTCCTCTTGTACTTAAGTCGGCATTGTGCATTTTGTATTAATTGCAGATGCAATTTGTGTTATTCATCGTCAATAAGAAGGTGCAAGGTATACAGTAAACCTGAAGTGAAGCATCGGAATCTAATACTGGACTCACAGGAGAGGTTCAAATCATAGAAAGTGAGAGTGTCAGTCCTCTATTACTTAAGTCGGCATTGTGCCTATTGTATTAAATTCGGATGCAAACTCTGTGTTTCATCGTCAATAAGAAGGTCCAAGAGATACACTAAACCTGTGTTTCATAGACAATAAGAAGGTCCAAGGGATACAGTAAACCTGAAGTGAAGTATCTGAATCTAAAACTGGACTCACAGGAGAGGTTCAAATCATAGAAAGTAAGAGTGTCAGTCCTCTTGCACTTAAGTCGGCATTGTGCCTTTTGTATTACATTCGGATGCAATTTCTGTGTTTCATCGTCAATAAGAAGGTGCAAGGTATACAGTAAAATTGAAGTGAAGCATCGGAATCTAAAACTGGACTCACAGGAGAGGTTCAAATCATAGAAAGTGAGAGTGTCAGGCCTCTTGTACTTAAGTCGGCATTGTGCCTGTTGTATTAAATTCGGATGCAATTTATGTGTTCATCGCCAACAAGAAGGTCCAAGGTATACAGTAGTCTTGAAGTGAAGCATCGGAATCTAAAACTGGAGTCACAGGAGAGGTTCAAATCGTAGGAAGTGAGAGTGTCAGTCCTATTTTACTTAAGTCGGCATTGTGCCTTTTGTATTACATTCGGATGCAAATTCTGTGTTTTATCGGAATAAGTAGGTGCCAGGTATACAGTAATCTTGAAGTGAAGCATCGGAATCTAAAACTGGACTCACAGGAGTGGTTCAAATCATAGAAAGTGAGAGTGTCAGTCCTCTTTAACTTAAGTCGGCATTGTGCCTATTGTATTAAATTCGGATGCAATATCTATGTTTCATCGTCAATAAGAACGTCCAAGGGATACACTAAACCTGAAGTGTAGCATCGGAATCTAAAACTGGACTCACTGGAGAGGTTCAAATCATCGAAAGTGAGAGTGTCAGTCCTCTTTTGCTTAAGTCGGCATTGATACTTTTGTGTTAAATTCGGATGCAAATTCTGTGTTTCATCGTCAATAAGAAGGTGCAAGGTATCCAGTAAATCTGAAGTGAAGCATCGGAATGTAAAACTGGACTCGCAGGAGAGGTTCAAATCATAGAAAGTGAGAGTGTCAGTCCTCTTGTACTTAACTCGGCAATGTGCCTGTTGTATTAAATTCGGATGAAATTTATGTGTTCATCGTCAATAAGAAGGTCCAAGGTGTACAGTAATCTTGAAGTGAAGCATTGGAATCTGAAACTGGAGTCACAGGAGAGGTTCAAATCGTAGGAAGTGAGAGTGTCAGTCCTATTTTACTTAAGTCGGCATTGTGCCTTTTGTATTACATTCGGATGCAAATTCTGTGTTTCATCGGAATAAGTAGGTGCCAGGTATACAGTAATCTTGAAGTGAAGCATCGGAATCTAAAACTGGACTCACAGGAGAGATTCAAATCGTAGAAAGTGAGAGTGTCAGTCCTCTTGTACTTAAGTCGGCCTTGTGGTTTTTGTATTAAATTTGGATGCAATTTCTGTGTTTCGTCGTCAACAAGAAGGTGCAAGGTATACAGTTATCTTGAAGTGAAGCATCGGAATCTAAAACTGGACTCACAGGGGAGGTTCAAATCGTAGAAAGTGAGAGTGTCAGTCCTCTTGTACTTAAGTCGGCATTGTGCATTTTGTATTAATTGCAGATGCAATTTGTGTTATTCATCGTCAATAAGAAGGTGCAAGGTATACAGTAAACCTGAAGTGAAGCATCGGAATCTAAAACTGGACTCACAGGAGAGGTGCAAATCATAGAAAGTGAGAGTGTCAGTCCTCTTGTACTTAAGTCGGCATTGTGCTTTTTGTATTAATTTCGGATGCAATTACTGTGTTTCATCGTCAATAAGAAATTTCAAGGTATACAGTAAACCTGAAGTGAAGCATCGGAAACTAAAACCGGACTCACAGGAGAGGTTCAAATCATAGAAAGTGAGAGTGTCAGTCCAATGTTACTTAATTCGGCATTGTGACTTTTGTAATAAATTCGGATGCAATTTCTGTGTTTCATCGTCAATAAGAAGGTCCAAGGGATACAGTATACCTGAAGTGAAGCATCGGAATCTAAAACTGGACTCACAGGAGAGGTTCAAATCATAGGAAGTTAGAGTGTCAGTCCTCCTGTATTTGAGTCGGCATTGTGCCTTTTGTATTAAATTTGGATGCAAACTCTGTGTTTCATCGGCAATAAGAAGGGTCAAGGTATATTGTAAACCTGAAGTGAAGCATCGGAATCTAAAACTGGATTCACAGGAGAGGTTCAAATCATAGAAAGTGAGAGTGTCAGTCCTCATGTACTTATGTCGGCATTGTGCCTTTTGTATTACACTCAGATGCAATTTCTGTGTTTCATCGTCAATAAGAAGGTGCAAGGTATACAGTAAACCTGAAGTGAAGCATCGGAATCTAAGACTGGACTCACAGGAGAGGTTCAAAGCATAGGAAGTTAGAGACTCAGTCCTCATGTATTTAAGTCAGCATTGTGCCTTTTGTGTTAAATTCGGATGCAATTTCTGTGTTTCATCGTTAATAACAATTTTCAAGGGATGCAGTAAACCTGAAGTGAAGCATCGGAATCTAAAACTGCACACACAGGAGAGGTTCAAATCGTAGAAAGTGAGAGTGTCAGACCTCTTGTACTTAAGTCGGCATTGTGCCTTTTGTATTAATGTCGGATGCAATTTCTGTGATTCATTGTCAATAAGACGGTGCCAGGTTTACAGTAAACCTGAAGTGAAGCATCTAAATCTAAAACTGGACTCACAGGAGAGGTTCAAATCATAGAAAGAGAGAGAGTGTCAGGCCTCTTTTACTTAAGTCGACATTGTGCCTTTTGTATTAAATTCGGATTCTATTTCTGTGTTTCATCGTCAATAAGAAGGTCCAAGGGATACAGTAAACCTGAAGTGAAGCATCGGAATCTAAAACTGCACTCACAGGAGTGGTTCAAATCGTAGAAAGTGAGAGTGTCAGTCCTGTTGTACTTAAGTCGGCATTGTAACTTTTGTATTAATTTCAGATGCAACTTCTGTTATTCATCGTCAATAAGAAGGTGCAAAGTATACAGTAAACCTGAAGTGAAGCATCGGAATCTAAAACTGGACTCACAGGAGTGGTTCAAATCATAGAAAGTGAGAGTGTCAGTCCTCTTCAACTTAAGTCGGCATTGTGCCTATTGTATTAAATTCGGATGCAATTTCTGTGTTACATCGTCAATAAGAACGTGCAAGGTATACACTAAACCTGAAGTGAAGCATCGGAATCTAAAACTGGACTCACAGGAGAGGTTCAAATCATAGAAAGTGAGAGTGTCATTTTCTTGTACTTAACTCGGCATTGTGCCTGTTGTATTAAATTCGGATGCAATTTCTGTGTTCATCGTCAATAAGAAGGTCCAAGGTGTACAGTAATCTTGAAGTGAAGCATTGGATTCTGAAACTGGAGTCACAGGAGAGGTTCAAATCGTAGGAAGTGAGAGTGTCAGTCCTATTTTACTTAAGTCGGCATTGTGCCTTTTACATTACATTCGGATGCAAATTCTGTGTTTCATCGGAATAAGTAGGTGCAAGGTATACAGTAATCTTGAAGTGAAGCATCGGAATCTAAAACTGGACTCACAGTAGAGGTTCAAATCGTAGAAAGTGAGAGTGTCAGTCCTCTTGTACTTAAGTCGGCCTTGTGCCTTTTGTATTAAATTCGGATGCAATTTCTGTGTTTCGTCGTCAACAAGAAGGTGCAAGGTATACAGTAATCTTGAAGTGAAGCATCGGAATCTAAAACTAGACTCACAGGGGAGGTTCAAATCGTAGAAAGTGAGAGTGTCAGTCTGCTTGTACTTAAGTCGGCATTGTGCATTTTGTATTACATTCGGATGCAAACTCAGTGTTTCATCGTCAATAAGAAGGTCCAAGGGATACAGTATACCTAAAGTGAAGCATCAGAACCTAAAACTAGACTCAAAGGAGAGGTTCAAATCATAGAAAGTGAGAGTTTCAGTCCTATTGTACTTAAGTCGTCATTGTGCCTTTTGTATTAAATTCGGATGCAATTTCTGTGTTTCATCGGCAATAAGTAGGTGCAAGGTATACAGTAATCTTGAAGTGAAGCATCGGAATCTAAAACTGGACTCACAGGAGAGGTTCAAATCGTAGAAAGTGAGAGTGTCAGTCCTCTTGTACTTAAGTCGGCATTGTGCATTTTGTATTAATTGCAGTTGCAATTTGTGTTATTCATCGTCAATAAGAAGGTGCAAGGTATACAGTAAACCTGAAGTGTAGCATCGGAATCTAATACTGGACTCACAGGAGAGGTTCAAATCATAGAAAGTGAGAGTGTCAGTCCTCTATTTTTTAAGTCGGCATTGTGCCTATTGTATTAAATTCGGATGCAAACTCTGTGGTTCATCGTCAATAAGAAGGTCCAAGGGATACACTAAACCTGTGTTTCATAGACAATAAGAAGGTGCAAGGTATACAGTAAAATTGAAGTGAAGCATCGGAATCTAAAACTGGACTCACAGGAGAGGTTCAAATCGTAGAAAGCGAGAGTGTCAGTCGTCTTGTACTTAAGTCGGCATTGTGCCTTTTGTATTAAATTTGGATGCAATTTCTGTGTTTCATCGTCAATAAGAAGGTGCAAGGTATACAGTAAACCTGAAGTGAAGCATCGGAATCTAAAACTGGACTCACAGGAGAGGTGCAAATCATAGAAAGTGAGAGTGTCAGTCCTCTTGTACTTAAGTCGGCATTGTGCTTTTTGTATTAATATCGGATGCAATTACTGTGTTTCACCGTCAATAAGAAGGTGCAAGGTATACAGTAAACCTGAAGTGACGCATCGGAACCTAAAACCGGACTCACAGGAGAGGTTCAAATCGTATAAAGTGAGAGTGTCAGTCCAATTTTACTTAATCCGGCATTGTGACTTTTGTAATAAATTCGGATGCAATTTCTGTGTTTCATCGTCAATAAGAAGGTCCAAGGGACACAGTATACCTGAAGTGAAGCATCGCGATCTAAAACTGGACTCACAGGAGAGGTTCAAATCATAGGAAGTTAGAGAGTCAGTCCTCCTGTATTTAAGTCGGCATTGTGCCTTTTGTATTAAATTTGGATACAAACTCTGTGTTTCATCGGCAAAAAGAAGGGTCAAGGTATATAGTAAACCTGAAGTGAAGCATCGGAATCTAAAACTGGACTCACAGGAGAGGTTCAAATCATAGAAAGTGAGAGTGTCAGTCCTCATGTACTTATGTCGGCATTGTGCCTTCTGTATTACATTCAGATGCAATTTCTGTGTTTCATCATCAATAAGAAGGTGCAAGGTATACAGTAAACCTGAAGTGAAGCATCGGAATCTAAAACTGGACTCACAGGAGAGGTGCAAATCATAGAAAGAGAGAGTGTCAGGCCTCTTTTACTTAAGTCGACATTGTGCCTTTTGTATTAAATTCGGATTCTATTTCTGTGTTTCATCGTCAATAAGAAGGTCCAAGGGATACAGTAAACCTGAAGTGAAGCATCGGAATCTAAAACTGCACTCACAGGAGTGGTTCAAATCGTAGAAAGTGAGAGTGTCAGTCCTCTTGTACTTAAGTCGGCATTGTACCTTTTGTATTAATTTCAGATGCAACTTCTTTTATTCATCGTCAATAAGAAGGTGCAAAGTATACAGTAAACCTGAAGTGAAGCATCGGAATCTAAAACTGGACTCACAGGAGAGGTTCAAATCATAGAAAGTTAGAGTGTCAGTCCTCTTGTACTTAAGTCGGCGTTGTGCCTTTTGTATTAAATTCGGATGCAAACTCTGTGTTTCATCGTGAATAAGAAGGTCTGAGGGATACAGTAATCTTGAAGTGAAGCATCGGATTCTAAAACTGGACTCACAGGAGTGGTTCAAATCATAGAAAGTGAGTGTGTCAGGCCTCTTTTGCTTTAGTCGGCATTGATACTTTTGTACTAAATTCGGATGCAAATTCTGTGTTTCATCGTCAATAAGAAGGTGCAAGGTATACAGTAAATCTGAAGTGAAGCATCGGAATCTAAAACTGGACTCACAGGAGAGGTTCAAATCAGACAAAGTGAGAGTGTCAGTCCACTTGTACTTAACTCGGCATTATGCCTGTTGTACTAAATTCGGATGCTATTTCTGTGTTCATCGTCAATAAGAAGGTCCAAGGTGTACAGTAATCTTGAAGTTAAGCATTGGAATCTAAAACTGGACTCACAGGAGAGGTTCAAATCGTAGAAAGTGAGAGTGTCAGCCCTCTTGTACTTAAGTCAGCGTTGTGCCTTTTGTATTAAATTCGGATGCAATTTCTGTGTTTCATCGGCAATAAGTGGGTGCAAGGTATACAGTAATCTTGAAGTGAAGCATCGGAATCTAAAACTGGACTCACGGGAAAGGTTCAAATCGTAGAAAGTGAGAGTGTCTGTCCTGTGGTACTTAAGTCGGCCTTGTGCCTTTTGTATTAAATTCGGATGCAATTTCTGTGTTTCGTCGTCAAGAAGAAGGTGCAAGGTATACAGTAATCTTGAAGTGAAGCATCGGAATATAAAACTGGACTCACAGCAGAGGTTCAAATCGTAGAGAGTGAGAGTGTCAGTCCTCTTGTACTTAAGCCGGCATTGTGCATTTTGTATTATATTCGGATGCAATTTCTGTGTTTCATAGACAATAAGAAAGTGCAAGGTATACAGTAAACCTGAAGTGAAGTATCGGAATCTAAAAATGGTCTCACAGGAGAGGTTCAAATAATAGAAAGTGAGAGTGTCAGTCCTCAAGTACTTAAGTCGGCATTGTGCCATTTATATTATATTCGGATGCAAACTCTGTGTTTCATCGTCAATAAGAAGGTGCAAGGGATACAGTATACCTAAAGTGAAGCATCGGAACCTTAAACTGGACTCAAACAAGAGGTTCAAATCATAGAAAGTGAGAGTTTCAGTCCTATTGTACTTAAGTCGGCATTGTGCCTTTTGTATTAAATTCGGATGCAGTTCCTCTGTTTCATCGGCAATAAGTAGATGCAAGGTATAGAGTAATCTTGAAGTGAATCATCGGAATCTAAAACTGGACTCACAGGAGATGTTCAAATCGTAGAAAGCGAGAGTGTCAGCCCTCTTGTACTTAAGTCAGCATTGTGCCTTTTGTATTAAATTCGGATGCAATTTCTGTGTTCATCGTCAATAAGAAGGTCCAAGGTATACAGTAATCTTGAAGTGAAGCATTGGAATCTAAAACTGGAGTCACAGGAGAGGTTCAAATCGTAGGAAGTAAGAGTGTCAGTCCTACTTTACTTAAGTCGGCATTGTGCCTTTGGTATTACACTCGGATGCAAATTCTGTGTTTCATCGGAATAAGTAGGTGCCAGGTATACAGTAATCTTGAAGTGAAGCATCGGAATCTAAAACTGGACTCACAGGAGAGGTTCAAATGGTAGAAAGTGAGAGTGTCAGCCCTCTTGTACTTAAGTCAGCATTGTGCCTTTTGTATTAAATTCGGATGCAATTTCTGTGTTTCATCGGCTATAAGTAGGTGCAAGGTATACAGTAATCTTGAAGTGAAGCATCGGAATCTAAAACTGGACTCACGGGAAAGGTTCAAATCGTAGAAAGTGAGAGTGTCAGTCCTCTGGTACTTAAGTCGGCCTTGTGCCTTTTGTATTAAATTCGGATGCAATTTCTGTGTTTCGTCGTCAAGAAGAAGGTGCAAGGTATACAGTAATCTTGAAGTGAAGCATCGGAATATAAAACTGGACTCACAGGAGAGGGTCAAATCGTAGAGAGTGAGAGTGTCAGTCCTCTTGTACTTAAGTCGGCATTGTGCATTTTGTTTTATATTCGGATGCAATTTCTGTGTTTCATAGACAATAAGAAGGTGCAAGGTATACAGTAAACCTGAAGTGAAGTATCGGAATCTAAAAATGGTCTCACAGGAGAGGTTCAAATCATAGAAAGTGAGAGTGTCAGTCCTCTTGTACTTAAGTCGGTATTATGAATTTTGTATTAAATTCGGATGCAATTTCTGTGCTTCATCGCCAATAAGGAGGTGCAAGGTATACAGTAATCTTGAAGTGAAGCATCGGAATCTTAAACTGGACTCACAGGAGAGGTTCAAATCGTAGAAAGTGAGAGAGTCAGTCATCTTGTACATAAGTCGGCTATGTGCCTTTTGTATTAAATTCGAATGCAATTTCTGTGTTTCATCGTCAATATGACGGTGCAAGGTATACAGTAAACCTGAAGTGAAGCATCGGAATCTAAAACTGGACTCACAGGGGAGGTTAAAATCGTAGAAAGTGAGAGTGTCAGTCCTCAAGTACTTAAGTCGGCATTTTGCCTTTTCTATTAAATTCGGATGCAAACTCTGTGTTTCATCGTCAATAAGAAGGTGCAAGGGATACAGTATACCTAAAGTGAAGCATCGGAACCTTAAACTGGACTCACAGGAGAGGCTCAAATCGTAGAAAGTGAGAGTGTCAGTCCTAATATACTTAAGTCGGCATTGTGCCTTTTGTATTATAATCGGATGCAATTTCTGAGTTTCGTCGTCAACAAGAAGGTGCAAGGTATACAGTAATCTTGAAGTGAATCATCGGAATCTAAAACTGGACTCACAGGAGAGGTTCAAATCGTAGAAATCGAGAGTGTCAGTCCCCTTGTACTTAAGTCGGCATTGTGCATTTTGTATTAATTTCAGATGCAATTTGTGTTATTCATCGTCAATAAGAAGGTGCAAGGTATTTAGTAATCCTGAAGTGAAGAATCGGAATCTAATACTGGACTCACACTAGAGGTTCAAATCATAGAAAGTGAGAGTGACAGTCCTCTTTTACTTAAGTCGGCATTGTGCCTATTGTATTAAATTCGGATGCAATTTCTGTGATTCATCGTCAATAAGAAGGTGCAAGGTATACAGTAAACCTAAAGTGAAGCATCGGAATCTAAAACTGGTCTAACACGAGAGGTTCAAATCGTAGAAATTGAGAGTGTTAGTCCTCTTGTACTTAAGTCAGCATAGTGCCTTTTGTATTAAATTCGGATGCAAACTCTGTGTTTCATCGTCAATAAGAAGGTCCAAGGGATACACTAAACACGCAGTGAAGCAACGGAATCTAAAACTGGACTCACAAGCGATGTTCAAATCATAGAAAGTGAGAGTGTCAGTCCGCTTGTACTTAGGTCGGCATTGTGCCTTTTGTATTAAATTCGGATGCAATCTCTATGTTTCATCGTGAATAAGAAGGTCCAAGGGATACAGTATACCTGAAGTGAAGCATCGGAATCTAAATCTGGACTCACAGGAGATGTTCAAATCATAGAAAGTGAGAGTGTCAGTCCTCTTGTACTTAAGTCGGCATTGTGCCTTTTGCATTAAATTCGGATGGAATTTCTGTGTTTAATCGTCAATAAGAATGTGCAAGGTATACAGTAAACCTGAAGTGAAGCATCGGAATCCAAAACTGGACTCACAGGAGAGGTTAAAATCGTAGAATGTGAGAGTGTCAGTCCTCTTGTACTTAAGTCGGCATTTTGCCTTTTGCATTAAATTCGGATGGAATTTCTGTGTTTAATCGTCAATAAGAATGTGCAAGGTATACAGTAAACCTGAAGTGAAGCATCGGAATCCAAAACTGGACTCACAGGAGAGGTCAAAATCGTAGAATGTGAGAGTGTCAGTCTTCTTGTACTTAAGTCGGCATTTTACCTTTTGTATTAAATTCTGAAGCAATTTCTGTGTTTCATCGTCAATAAGAAGGTCCATAGGAAACAGTAAATCTGAAGTGAAGCATCGGAATCTAAAACTGGACTCACAGGAGAGGTTCAAATCGTAGAAAGTGAGAGTGTCAGTCCGCTTGTACTTAAGTCGGCATTGTGCCTTTTGTATTAAATTCGGATGAAAACTCTGCGTTTCATCGTCAATAAAAAGGTCAAAGGGATACAGTAAACCTGAAGTGAAGCATCGGAACCTAAAACTGGACGCACAGGAGAGGTTCAAATCATAGAAGTTGAGAGTTTCAGTCCTATTGTACTTAAGTCAGCATTGTGCCTTTTGTATTAAATTCGGATGCAATTTCTGTGTTTCATCGGCAATAAGTAGGTGCAAGGTATACAGTAACCTTGAAGCGAAGCATCGGAATCTAAAACTGGACTCACAGGAGAGGTTCAAATCGTAGAAAGTGAGAGTGTCAGTCCTCTTGTACTTAAGTGGGCCTTGTGCCTTTTGTATTAAAATCGGATGCAATTTCTGTGTTTCGTCATCAACAAGAAGGTGCAAGGTAAACAGTAATCTTGAAGTGAAGCATCGGAATCTAAAGCTGGACTCACAGGAGAGGTTCAAATCGTAGAGAGTGAGAGTGTCAGTCCTCTTGTACTTAAGTCGGCATTGTGCCTTTTGTATTAAATTCGGATGCAATATCTGTGTTTCATCGTCAATAAGAAGGTGCAAGGTATACGGTAATCTTGAAGTGAAGCATCGCAATCTAAAACTGGACTCACAGGAGAGGTTCAAATCGTAGAAAGTGAGAGCGTCAGTCCTCTTGTACTTAAGTCGGCATTGTGCCTTTTGTATTAAATTCGAATGCAATTTCTGTGTTTCATCGTCAATAAGAACGTCCAAGGGATACAGTATACCTGAAGTGAAGCATCGGAATCTAAAACTGGACTCACAGGAGAGGTTCAAATCATAGGAAGTTAGAGAGTCAGTCCTCTTGTATTTAAGTACGCATTGTGCCTTTTGTGTTAATTTCGGATGCAATTTCTGTGTTTCATCCTCAATAAGAAGGTGCAAGGTATACAGTAATCTTGAAGTGAAGCATCGGAATCTAAAAATGGACTCACAGGAAAGGTTGAAATCGTAGAAAGTGAGAGTGTCAGTCCCCATGTACTTAAGTCTGCACTGTGCCTTTTGTATTAAATTCGGATGCAATTTCTGTATTTAATCGTCAATTAGAAGGTGCAAGGTATTCAGTAAACCTGAAGTGAAGCATTGAAATCTAAAACTGGACTCACAGGAGAGGTTCAAATCATA
Source organism: Schistocerca americana (assembly GCF_021461395.2). Classification (NCBI taxonomy): domain Eukaryota; kingdom Metazoa; phylum Arthropoda; class Insecta; order Orthoptera; family Acrididae; genus Schistocerca; species Schistocerca americana. Next base: position 19,865,550 of record NC_060126.1, on the reverse strand, counting down.
GAAACTGAGAGGTTCAGTCCTCTTGTACTTAAGTCGGCATTGGTCCTTTTGTATTAAATTCGGATGGACTTTCTGTGTTTCATCGTCAATATGAAGGTGCAAGATATACAGTAATCCTGAAGTGAAGCATCGGAAACTAAAACTGGACTCACAGGACAGGTTCAAATCGTTGAAAGTGAGATTGTCAGTCCTCTTGTACTTAAGTCGGCATTGTGCTTTTGTATTAAATTCAGATGCAATTTCTGTGTTTAATCGTCAATAAGAAAGTGCAAGGTATACAGTAAACCTGAAGTGAAGCATCGGAATCTAAAACTGGACTCACAGGAGAGGTTCAAATCGTAGAATGTGAGAGTGTCAGTCCTCTTGTACTTAAGTCGGCATTTTACCTTTTGTATTAAATTCTGAAGCAATTTCTGTGTTTCATCGTCAATAAGAAGGTCCAAGGGAAACAGTAAATCTGAAGTGAAGCATCGGAATCTAAAACTGGACTCACAGGAGAGGTTCAAATCTTAGAAAGTGAGAGTGTCAGTCCGCTTGTACTTAAGTCGGCATTGTGATTTTTGTATTAAATTCGGATGCAAACTCTGTGTTTCATCGTCAATAAAAAGGTCCAAGGGAAACAGTAAACCTGAAGTGAAGCATCGGAACCTCAAACTGGGCTCACAGGAGAGGTTCAAATCATAGAAGTAGAGAGTTTCAGTGGTATTGTACTTAAGTCAGCATTGTGCCTTTTGTATTAAATTCGGATGCAATTTCTGTGTTTCATCGGCAATAAGTAGGTGCAAGGTATACAGTAACCTTGAAGTGAAGCATCGGAAAATAAAACTGGACTCCCAGGAGAGGTTCAAATCGTAGAAAGTGAGAGTGTCAGTCCTCTTGTACTTAAGTCGGCCTTGTGCCTTTTGTATTAAAATCGGATGCAATTTCTGTGTTTCGTCATCAACAAGAAGGTGCAAGGTAAACAGTAATCTTGAAGTGAAGCATTAGAATCTAAAACTGGACTCACAGGAGAGGTTCAAATCGTAGAGAGTGAGAGTGTCAGTCCTCTTGTACTTAAGTTGGCATTCTGCCTTTTGTATTAAATTCGGATGCAATTTCTGTGTTCCATCGTCAATAAGAAGGTGCAAGGTATACAGTAATCTTGAAGTGAAGCATCGGAATCTAAAACTGGACTCACAGGAGAGGTTCAAATCGTAGAAAGTGAGAGTGTCAGTCCGCTTGTACTTAAGTCGGCATTGTGCCTTTTGAATTAAATTCGAATGCAATTCCTGTGTTTCATCGTCAATAAGAAGGTGCAAGGTATACAGTAAACCTAAAGTGAAGCAACGGAATCTAAAACTGGACTCACAGGAGAGGTTCAAATCAATGAAAGTGTGAGTGTCAGCCCTCTTGTACTTAAGTCGGCATTGTGCTTTTTGTATTATATTTGGATGCAATTTCTGTGTTCCATCGTCAATAAGATGGTGCAAGGTATACAGTAAACCTGAAGTGAAGCATCGGAATTTAGAACCGGACTCACAGGAGAGGTTCAAATCATAGAAAGTGAGAGTGTCAGTCCAATTTTACTTAATTCGGCATTGTGACTTTTGTAATAAATTCAAATGCAATTTCTGTGTTTCATCGTCAATAAGAAGGTCCAAGGGATACAGTATACCTGAAGTGAAGCATCGGGATCTAAAACCGGACTCCCAGGAGAGGTTCAAATCGTAGAAAGTGAGAGTGTCAGTCCTCTTGTACTTAAATCGGCCTTGTGCCTTTTGTATTAAAATTGGATGCTATTTCTGTGTTTCGTCATCAACAAGAAGGTGCAAGGTAAACAGTAACCTTGAAGTGAAGCATTGGAATCTAAAACTGGACTCACTGGAGAGGTTCAAATCGTAGAGAGTGAGAGTGTCAGTCCTCATGTACTTAAGTCGGCATTGTGCCTTTTGTATTAAATTCGGATGCAAACTCTGTGTTTCATCGTCAATAAGAAGGTGCAAGGTATATAGTAAACCTGAAGTGAAGCATCGGAATCTAAAACTGGACTCACAGGAGAGGTTCAAATCATAGAAAGTGAGAGTGTCAGTCCTCATGTACTTAAGTCGGCATTGTGCCTTTTGTATTACATTCGGATGCAATTTCTGTGTTTCATCGTCAATAAGAAAGTGGAAGGTATACAGTAAACCTGAAATGAAGAATCGGAATCTAAAACTGGACTCACAGGAGAAGTTGAAAGCATAGGAAGTTAGAGAGTCAGTCCTCTTGTATTTAAATCCGCATTGTGCCTTTTGTATTAAATTCGGTTGAAAATTCTCTGTTTCATCGTCAATAAGAAGGTGCAAGGTATACAGTAAATTTCAAGTGAAGCATCGGAATCTAAAACTTTTCAAACAGGAGAGGTTCAAATCGTAGAAATTGAGAGTGTCAGTCCTCTTGTACTTAAGTCGGCATAGTGCCTTTTGTATTAAATTCGGATGCAAACTCTGTGTTTCATCGTCAATAAGAAGGTCGAAGGGATACACTAAACATGAATTGAAGCAACGGAATCTAAAAATGGACTCACAAGAAATGTTCAAATCATCGAAAGTGAGAGTTTCAGTCCGCTTGTACTTAGGTCGGCATTGTGCCCTTTGTATTAAATTCGGATGCAAACTCTATGTTTCATCGTCAATAAGAAGGTCCAAGGGATACAGTAAACCTGAAGTGAAGCATCGGAATCTAAATCTGGACTCACAGGAGATGTTCAAATCATAGAAAGTGAGAGAGTCAGTCCTCTTGTACCTAGGTCGTCATTGTGCATTTTGTATTAATTTCGGATGCAATATCTGTGTTTCATCGTCAATAAGAAGGTGCAGGGTATAAAGTAATCTTGAAAATGAAGCATCGGTATCTAAAACTGGACTCGCAGGTGAGGTTTAAATCATAGAAAGTGAGAGTGTCAGTCCTGTTGTACTTAAGTCGGCATTGTGCCTTTTGCATTAATTTCGGATGCAATTTCTGTGTTTCATCCTCAATAAGAAGGTGCAAGGTATACAGTAACCTTGAAGTGAAGCATCGGAATCTAAAACTGGACTCACAGGAGAGATTCAAATCGTAGTATGTGAGAGTGTCAGTCCGCTTGTACTTAAGTCGGCATTGTGCCTTTTGTATTAAATTCGGATGCAAACTCTGTGTTTCATCGTCAATAAAAGGGTCCAAGGGATACAGTAAACCTGAAGTGAAGCATCGGAACCTAAAACTGGACTCACAGGAGAGGTTCAAATCATAGAAGTTGAGAGTTTCAGTCCTGTTGTACTTAAGTCGGCCTTGTGCCTTTTGTATTAAAATCGGATGCAATTTCTGTGTTTCGTCATCAACAAGAAGGTGCAAGGTAAACAGTAATCTTGAAGTGAAGCATCGGAATCTAAAACTGGACTCACAGGAGAGGTTCAAATCGTAGAGAGTGAGAGTGTCAGTCCTCTTGTACTTAAGTCGGCAATGTGCCTTTTGTATTTAATTCGGATGCAATTTCTGTGTTTGATCGTCAATAAGAAGGTGCAAGGTATACAGTAATGTTGAAGTGAAGCATCGGAATCTAAAACTGGACGCACTGGAGAGGTTCAAATCGTAGAAAGTGAGAGAGTCAGTCCTCTTGTATTTATGTCCGCATTGTGCCTTTTGTGTTAAATTCGGATGCAATTTCTGCGTTTCATCGTCAATAAGAAGGTCCATGGGATACAGTAAACCTGAAATAAAGCATCGGAATCTAAAACTGCACTCACAGGAGAGGTTCAAATCGTAGAAAGTGAGAGTGTCAGTCCTCTTTAACTTAAGTCGGCGTTATGCCTTTTGTATTAAATTCGAATGCAATTTCTGTGTTTCATCGTCAATAAGAAGGTGCAAGGTATACAGTAAACCTGAAGTGAAGCATCGGAATCAAAAACTGGTCTAACAGGAGAGGGTCAAATCATAGAAAGTAAGAGTGTCAGTCCTCTTTTGCTTAAGTCGGCATTGTGCCTGTTGTATTAAATTCGGATGCAATTTCTGTTATTCATCGTCAATAAGAAGGTGCAAAGTGTACAGTAAACCTGAAGTGAAGCATCGGAATCTACAACAGGACTCACAGGAGAGGTTCAAATCGTAGAAAGGGAGGGTGTCAGTCCTCTTGCACTTAAGTCGGCATTGTGCCTTTTGTATTAAATTCGGATGCAATTTCTGTCTTTCATCGTTAATAATAAGTTCCAAGGGATACAGTAATACTGAAGTGAAGCATCGGAATCTAAAACTGGACTCACAGGAGTGGTTCAAATCGTAGAAAGTGAGAGTGTCGGTCACCTTGTACTTAAGACGGCATTGTGCCTTTTGCATTAAAGTCGGATGCAATTTCTGTGTTTCATCGTCAATATGAAGGGCTAGGTATACTGTAAACCTGAAGTGAAGCATCGGAATCTAAAACTGGAATCACAGGACAGGTTCAAATCGTAGAAAGTGAGAGTGTCAGTCCCCTTGAACTTAAGCCGGCATTGTGCCTTTTGTATTAAATTCGGATGCAATCTCTGTGTTTCTTCGTCGATAAGAAGGTGCAAGGTACACAGTAAACCTGAAGTGAAGCATCGCAATCTAAAACTGGACTCACAGGAGAGGTTCAAATCATAGAAAGTGAGAGTGTCAGTCCTCTTTTATTTAAGACGGCATTGTGACTTTTGTAATAAATTCGGAAGCAATTTCTATGTTTCATCGTCAATCAGAGGGTCCAAGGGATACAGTATACCTGAAGTGAAGCATCGGGATCTAAAACTGGACTCACAGGAGAGGTTGAAATCATAGAAAGTTAGAGTGTAAGTCCTCCTGGACTTAATGCGGCATTGTGCCTTTTGTATAAAATTCGGATCCAAACTCTGTGTTCATCGTCAATAAGTTGGTGCAAGGTATATAGTAAACCTGAAGTGAAGCATCGGAATCTAAAACTGAACTCACAGGAGAGGTTCAAAGCGTAGGAAGTTAGAGAGTCAGTCCTATTGTATTTAAGTCGGCATTGTGCCTTTTGTATTAAATTCCGATGCAATTTCTGTGTTTCATCGTCAATAAGAAGGTCCAAGGGAAACAGTAAACCTGAAGTGAAGAATCGGAATCTAAAACTGGACTCACAGGAGAGGTTCAAATCATAGAAAGTGAGAGTGTCAGTCCTCTTGTACTTAAGTCGGCATTGTGCCTTTAATATTAATTTTGGATGCTATTTCTGTGATTCATCGTCAATAAAAAGGTGCAAGGTATACAGTAAACCTGAAGTGAAGCATCGGAATCTAAAACTGGACTGACAGGAGAGGTTCAAATCATAGAAAGTGAGAGTATCAGTCCTCTTTTGCTTAAGTCGGCATTGTGCCTTTCGTATTAAATTCGGATGCAATTTCTGTGTTTCATCGTCAATAAGAAGGTCCAAGGGATACAGTAAACCTGAAGTGAAGAATCGGAATCTAAAACTGGACTCACAGGAGAGGTTCAAATCGTAGAAAGTGAGAGTGTCAGTCCTCTTGTACTTAAGTCGGCATTGTAACTTTAGTATTAATTTCAGATGCAATTTTTGTTATTCATCGTCAATAAGAAGGTGAAAAGTATACAGTAAACCTGAAGTGAAGCATCAGAATCTAAAACTGGACTCACAGGTGAGGTTCAAATCGTAGAAAGTGAGAGTGTCAGTCCCCTTGAACTTAAGTCGGCATTGTGCCTTTTGTATTAAACTCGGATGCAATTTCTGTGTTTCATCGTCGATAAGAAGGTGCAAGGTACACAGTAAACCTGAAGTGAAGCATCGCAATCTAAAACTGGACTCACAGGAGAGGTTCAAATCATAGAAAGTGAGAGTGTCAGTCCTCTTTTAATTAAGACGGCATTGTGACTTTTGTTATAAATTCGGATGCAATTTCCATGTTTCATCGTCAACAAGAGGGTCCGAGGGATACAGTATACCTGAAGTGAAGCATCGTGATCTAAAACTGGACTCACAGGAGAGGTTAAAATCATACAAAGTTAGAGTGAAAGTCCTCCTGTACTTAATGCGGCATTGTGCCTTTTGTATTAAATTCGGATCCAAACTCTGTGTTCATCGTCAATAAGTTGGTGCAAGGTATATAGTAAACCTGAAGTGAAGCATCGGAATCTAAAACTGAACTCACAGGAGAGGTTCAAAGCATAGGAAGTTAGAGAGTCAGTCCTATTGTATTTAAGTCGGCATTGTGCCTTTTGAATTATATTCGGATGCAATTTCTGTGTTTCATCGTCAATAACAATGTCCATGGGATACAGTAAACCTGAAGTGAAGCATTGGAATCTAAAACTGGACACACAGCAGAGGTTCAAATCGTAGAAAGTGAGAGTGTAAGTCCTCTTGTACTTAAGTCGGCATTGTGCCTTTTGTATTAATTTCGGATGCAATTTCTGTGATTCATCGTCAATAAGAAGGTGCAACGTATACAGTAAACCTGAAGTGAAGCATCGGCTTCTAAAACTGGACTCAAAGGAGAGGTTCAAATCATAGAAAGTGAGAGTGTCTTTCCTCTTGTACTTAAGTCGGCATTGTTCCTTTTGTATTAAATTCGGATGCAATTTCTGTGTTTCATCGTCAATAAGAAGGTCCAAGGGAAACAGTAAACCTGAAGTGAATCATCGGAATCTGAAACTGGACTCACAGGAGAGGTTCAAATCATAGAAAGTGAGAGTGTCAGTCCTCTCGTACTTAAGTCGGCATTGTGCATTTAATATTAATTTTGGATGCTATTTCTGTGATTCATCGTCAATAAAAAGGTGCAAGGTATACAGTAAACCTGAAGTGAAGCATCGGAATCTAAAACTGGACTCACAGGAGAGGTTCAAATCATAGAAAGTGAGAATATCAGTCCTCTTTTGCTTAAGTCGGCATTGTGCCTTTAGTATTAATTTCAGATGCAATTTTTGTTATTCATCGTCAATAAGAAGGTGCAAAGTATACAGTAAACCTGAAGTGAAGCATCAGAATCTAAAACTGGACTCACAGGTGAGGTTCAAATCGTAGAAAGTGAGAGTGTCAGTCCCCTTGAACTTAAGTCGGCATTGTGCCTTTTGTATTAAACTCGGATGCAATTTCTGTGTTTCATCGTCGATAAGAAGGTGCAAGGTACACAGTAAACCTGAAGTGAAGCATCGCAATCTAAAACTGGACTCACAGGAGAGGTTCAAATCATAGAAAGTGAGAGTGTCAGTCCTCTTTTAATTAAGACGGCATTGTGACTTTTGTTATAAATTCGGATGCAATTTCCATGTTTCATCGTCAATAAGAGGGTCCAAGGGATACAGTATACCTGAAGTGAAGCATCGGGATCTAAAACTGGACTCACAGGAGAGGTTCAAATCATAGAAAGTTGGAGTGTAAGTCCTCCTGTACTTAAGGCGGCATTGTGCATTTTGTATTAAATTCGGATGCAAACTCTGTGTTCATCGTCAATAAGATGGTGCAAGGTATATAGTAAACCTGAATTGAAGCATCGGAATCTAAAACTGGACTCACAGGAGAGGTTCAAATCATAGAAAGTGAGAGTGTCAGTCCTCATGTACTTAAGTCGGCATTGTGCCTTTTGTATTACATTCGGATGCAATTTCTGTGTTTCATCGTCAATAAGAAGGTGCAAGGTATACAGTAAACCGGAAGTGAAGCATCGGAATCTAAAACTGGACTCACAGGAGAGGTTCAAATCATAGAAAGTGAGAGTGTCAGTCCTCTTTTATTTAAGACGGCATTGTGACTTTTGTAATAAAATCGGATGCAATTTCTATGTTTCATCGTCAATCAGAGGTTCCAAGGGATACAGTATACCTGAAATGAAGCATCGGGATCTAAAACTGGACTCACAGGAGAGGTTCAAATCATAGAAAGTTAGAGTGTAAGTCCTCCTGTACTTAAGGCGGCATTGTGCCTTTTGTATTAAATTCTGATGCAAACTCTGTGTTCATCGTCAATAAGATGGTGCAACGTATATAGTAAACCTGAAGTGAAGCATCGGAATCTAAAACTGGACACACAGGAGAGGTTCAAATCGTAGAAAGTGAGAGTGTCAGTCCTCTTTTACTTAAGTCGGCATTGTGCCTTTTGTATTAAATTCGGATTCAATTTCTGTGTTTCATCGTCAATAAGAAGGTGCAAAGTATACAGTAAACCTGAACTGAAGCATCGGAATCTAAAACGGGACTCACAGGAGAGGTTCAAATCGTAGAAAGTGAGAGTGTCAGTCCTCTTGTACTTAAGTCGGCTTTGTGCCTTTTGTATTAATTTCACATGCAATTTCTGTTATTCATCGTCAATAATAAGGTGCAAAGTATACAGTAAACCTGAAGTGAAGCATCGGAATCTAAAACTGGACTCACAGGAGTGGTTCAAATCATAGAAAGTGAGAGTGTCAGTCCTCTTTTACTTAAGTCGGCGTTGTGCCTTTTGTGTTCAATTCGGATGCAATTTCTGTGTTTCATTGTCAATAAGAAGGTGCAAGGTAAACACTAAACCTGAAGTGAAGCATCGGAATCTAAAACTGGACTCACAGGAGAGGTTAAAATCGTAGAAAGTGAGAGTGTCTTTTCTCTTGTAGTTAAGTCGGCATTGTTCCTTTTGTATTAAATTAGGATGCAATTTCTGTGTTTCATCGTCAATAAGAAGGTCCAAGGGATACAGTAAACCTGAAGTGAATCATCGGAATCTGAAACTGGACTCACAGGAGAGGTTCAAATCATGGAAAGTGAGAGTGTCAGTCCTCCTGTACTTAAGTCGGCATTGTGCCTTTTGTATTAAATCCGGATGCAAACTCTGTGTCCATCGTCAACAAGATGGTGCAAGGTATATAGTAAACCTGAAGTGAAGCATCGGAATCTAAGACTGGACTCACAGGAGAGGTTCAAGTCATAGAAAACGAGAGTGTCAGTCCTCATGTACTTAAGTCGGCATTGTGCCTTTTGTATTACATTCGGATGCAATTTCTGTGTTTCATCGTCAATAAGATGGTGCAAGGTATACAGTAAACCTGAAGTGAAGCATCGGAATCTAAAACTGGACTCACAGGAGAGGTTCAAAGCATAGGAAGTTAGAGAGTCAGTCCTATTGTATTTCAGTCGGCATTGTGACTTTTGTATTAAATTCGGATGCAATTTCTGTGTTTCATCGTCAATAACAATGTCCATGGGATACAGTAAACCTGAAGTGAAGCATTGGAACCTAAAACTTTACACACAGGAGAGGTTCAAATCGTAGAAAGTGAGAGTGTAAGTCCTCTTGTACTTAAGTCGGCATTGTGCCTTTTGGATTAATTTCGGATGCAATTTCTGTGATTCATCGTCAATAAGAAGGTGCAAGGTATACAGTAAACCTGAAGTGAAGCATCGGAATCTAAAACTGGACTAAAAGGAGAGGTTCAAATCATAGAAAGTGAGAGTGTCAGTAATCTTTTACTTAAGTCGGCATTGTGGCTTTTGTATTAAATTCGGATCCAATTTCTGTGTTTCATCGTCAATAAGAAGGTGCAAGGGATCCAGTAAACCTGAACTGAAGCATCGCAATCTAAAACGACACTCACAGGAGAGGTTCAAATCGTAGAAAGTGAGAGTGTCAGTCCTCTTTTACTTATGTCGGCATTGTGCCTTTTGTATTAATTTCAGATGCAATTTCTGTTATTCATCGTCAATAAGAAGGTGCAAAGTATACAGTAAACCTGAAGTGAAGTATCTGAATCTAAAACTTGACTCACAGGAGTGGTTCAAATCATAGAAAGCGAGAGTGTCAGTCCTCATTTACTTAAGTCGGCGTTGTACCTTTTGTATTAAATTCGGATGCAATTTCTGAGTTTCATTGTCAATAAGAAGGTGCAAGGTATACACTAAACCTGAAGTGAAGCATCGGAATCTAAAACTGGACTCACTGGAGAGGTTAAAATCGTAGATAGTGAGAGTGTCGGTCCTCTTGTACATAAGTCGGCATTGTTCTTTTTGTATTAAATTCGGATGCAATTTCTGTGTTTCATCGTCAATAAGAAGGTCCAAGGGATACAGTAAACCTGAAGTGAATCATCGTAATCTGAAACTGGACTCACAGGAGATGTTCAAATCATAGAAAGTGAGAGTGTCAGTCCTCTTCTACTTAAGTCGGCATTGTGCCTTTAGTATTAAATTCGAATGCAATTTCTGTATTTCATCGTCAATTAGTAGGACCAAGGGATAAAGTAAACCTGAAGTGATGCATCGGAATCTAAAACTGCACTCACAGGAGAGGTTAAATTCATAGAAAGTTAGAGTGTCCGCACTCTTGTACATAAGTCGGCATTGTGCATTTTGTATTAAATTCGGATGCAATTTCTGTGTTTCATCGTCAATAAGAAGGTGCAAGGGATACACTAAACCTGAAGTGAAGCATCGGAATCTGAAACTGGAATCACAGGAGAGGTTAAAATCGTAGAAAGTGAGAGTGTCAGTCCTCTTGTACTTAAGTCGGCATTTTGCCTTTTGTATTAAATTCGGATGCAATTTCTGTGTTTCATCGTCAATAAGAAGGTCCAAGCGATACAGTAAACCTGAACTGAAGCTTCGGAATCTAAAACTGGACTCACAGGAGAGGTTCAAATCGTAGAAAGTGAGAGTGTCAGCCCTATTGTACTTAAGTCGTTATTGTGCCTTTTGTATTAATTTCAGATGCAATTTCTGTTATTCATCGTCAATAAGAAGGTCCAAGGGATACAGTAAACCTGAAGTGAATCATCGGAATCTGAAACTGGACTCACAGGAGAGGTTCAAATCATAGAAAGTGAGAGTGTCAGTCCTCTTCTACTTAAGTCGGCATTGTGCCTTTTGTATTAAATTCGGATGCAATTTCTGTGTTTCATCGTCAATAAGAAGGTGCAAGGTATACAGTAAACCTGAAGTGAAGCTGCGGAATCTAAAACTGGACTCACAGGAAAGGTTCAAATCATAGAAAGTGAGAGTATCAGTCCTCTTTTACTTAAGTCGGCATTGTGACTTTTGTAATAAATTCGCATGCAATTTCTGTATTTCATCGTCAATAAGAAGGTCCAAGGGATACAGTATACCTGAAGTGAAGCATCGGAATCTAAAACTGGACTCACAGGGGAGGTTGAAATCATAGAAAGTTGGAGTATCAGTCCTCCTGTACTTAAGTCGGCATTGTGCCATTTGTATTAAATTCGGATGCAAACTCTGAGTTTCATCTTCAATACGAAGGTGCACGGTATATAGTAAATTTTGAAGTGAAGCATCGGAATCTAAAACTGGGCTCACAGGAGAGGTTCAAATCAAAGAAAGTGAGAGTGCCAGTCCTCTTGTACTTAAGTCGGCATTGTGCCTTTAACATTAATTTCGGATGCTATTTCTATGATTCATCGTCAATAAGAAGGTGCAACGTATACAGTAAACCTGAAGTGAAGCATCGGCGTCTAAAACTGGACTCAAAGGAGAGGTTCAAATCATAGAAAGTGAGAATGTCTTTCCTCTTGTACTTAAGTCGGCATTGTTCCTTTTGTATTAAATTCGGATGCAATTTCTGTGTTTCATCGTCAATAAGAAGGTCCAAGGGAAACAGTAAACCTGAAGTGAATCATCGGAATCTGAAACTGGACTCACAGGAGAGGTTCAAATCATAGGAAGTGAGAGTGTCAGTCCTCTCGTACTTAAGTCGGCATTGTGCCTTTAATATTAATTTTGGATGCTATTTCTGTGATTCATCGTCAATAAAAAGGTGCAAGATATACAGTAAACCTGAAGTGACGCATCGGAATCTAAAACTGGACTCACAGGAGAGGTTCAAATCATAGAAAGTGAGAGTATCAGTCCTCTTTTGCTTAAGTCGGCATTGTGCCTTTCGTATTAAATTCGAATGCAATTTCTGTGTTTCATCGTCAATAAGAAGGTCCAAGGGATACAGTAAACCTGAAGTGAAGAATCGGAATCTAAAACTGGACTCACAGGAGAGGTTCAAATCGTAGAAAGTGAGAGTGTCAGACCTCTTGTACTTAAGTCGGCATTGTGCCTTTAGTATTAATTTCAGATGCAATTTTTGTTATTCATCGTCAATAAGAAGGTGCAAAGTATACAGTAAACCTGAAGTGAAGCATCAGAATCTAAAACTGGACTCACAGGTGAGGTTCAAATCGTTGAAAGTGAGAGTGTCAGTCCCCTTGAACTTAAGTCGGCATTGTGCCTTTTGTATTAAACTCGGATGCAATTTCTGTGTTTCATCGTCGATAAGAAGGTGCAAGGTACACAGTAAACCTGAAGTGAAGCATCGCAATCTAAAACTGGACTCACAGGAGAGGTTCAAATCATAGAAAGTGAGAGTGTCAGTCCTCTTTTAATTAAGACGGCATTGTGACTTTTTTTATAAATTCGGATGCAATTTCCATGTTTCATCGTCAATAAGAGGGTCCAAGGGATACAGTATACCTGAAGTGAAGCATCGGGATCTAAAACTGGACTCACAGGAGAGGTTCAAATCATAGAAAGTTGGAGTGCAAGTCCTCCTGTACTTAAGGCGGCATTGTGCCTTTTGTATTAAATTCGGATGCAAACTCTGTGTTCATCGTCAATAAGATGGTGCAAGGTATATAGTAAACCTGAATTGAAGCATCGGAATCTAAAACTGGACTCACAGGAGAGGTTCAAATCATAGAAAGTGAGAGTGTCAGTCCTCATGTACTTAAGTCGGCATTGTGCCTTTTGTATTACATTCGGATGCAATTTCTGTGTTTCATCGTCAATAAGAAGGTGCAAGGTATACAGTAAACCGGAAGTGAAGCATCGGAATCTAAAACTGGACTCACAGGAGAGGTTCAAATCATAGAAAGTGAGAGTCTCAGTCCTCTTTTATTTAAGACGGCATTGTGACTTTTGTAATAAAATCGGATGCAATTTCTATGCTTCATCGTCAATCAGAGGGTCCAAGGGATACAGTATACCTGAAATGAAGCATCGGGATCTAAAACTGGACTCACAGGAGAGGTTCAAATCATAGAAAGTTAGAGTGTAAGTCCTCCTGTACTTAAGGCGGCATTGTGCCTTTTGTATTAAATTCGGATGGAAACTCTGTGTTCATCGTCAATAAGATGGTGCAACGTATATAGTAAACCTGAAGTGAAGCATCGGAATCTAAAACTGGACACACAGGAGAGGTTCAAATCGTTGAAAGTGAGAGTGTCAGTCCTCTTTTACTTAAGTCGGCATTGTGCCTTTTGTATTAAATTCGGATTCAATTTCTGTGTTTCATCGTCAATAAGAAGGTCCAAGGGATACAGTAAACCTGAACTGAAGCATCGGAATCTAAAACGGGACTCACAGGAGAGGTTCAAATCGTAGAAAGTGAGAGTGTCAGTACTCTTGTACTTAAGTCGGCATTGTGCCTTTTGTATTAATTTCACATGCAATTTCTGTTATTCATCGTCAATAATAAGGTGCAAAGTATACAGTAAACCTGAAGTGAAGCATCGGAATCTAAAACTGGACTCACAGGAGTGGTTCAAATCATAGAAAGTGAGAGTGTCAGTCCTCTTTTACTTAAGTCGGCGTTGTGCCTTTTGTGTTCAATTCGGATGCAATTTCTGTGTTTCATTGTCAATAAGAAGGTGCAAGGTAAACACTAAACCTGAAGTGAAGCATCGGAATCTAAAACTGGACTCACAGGAGAGGTTAAAATCGTAGAAAGTGAGAGTGTCTTTTCTCTTGTACTTAAGTCGGCATTGTTCCTTTTGTATTAAATTCGGATGCAATTTCTGTGTTTCATCGTCAATAAGAAGGTCCAAGGGATACAGTAAACCTGAAGTGAATCATCGGAATCTGAAACTGGACTCACAGGAGAGGTTCAAATCATAGAAAGTGAGAGTGTCAGTCCTCCTGTACTTAAGTCGGCATTGTGCCTTTTGTATTAAATCCGGATGCAAACTCTGTGTTCATCGTCAACAAGATGGTGCAAGGTATATAGTAAACCTGAAGTGAAGCATCGGAATCTAAAACTGGACTCACAGGAGAGGTTCAAATCATAGAAAGTGAGAGTGTCAGTCCTCATGTACTTAAGTCGGCATTGTGCCTTTTGTATTACATTCGGATGCAATTTCTGTGTTTCATCGCCAATAAGAAGGTGCAAGGTATACAGTAAACCTGAAGTGAAGCATCGGAATCTAAAACTGGACTCACAGGAGAGGTTCAAAGCATAGGAAGTTAGAGAGTCAGTCCTATTGTATTTCAGTCGGCATTGTGACTTTTGTATTAAATTCGGATGCAATTTCTGTGTTTCATCGTCAATAACAATGTCCATGGGATACAGTAAACCTGAAGTGAAGCATTGGAACCTAAAACTTTACACACAGGAGAGGTTCAAATCGTAGAAAGTGAGAGTGTAAGTCCTCTTGTACTTAAGTCGGCATTGTGCCTTTTGGATTAATTTCGGATGCAATTTCTGTGATTCATCGTCAATAAGAAGGTGCAAGGTATACAGTAAACCTGAAGTGAAGCATCGGAATCTAAAACTGGACTCACTGGAGAGGTTAAAATCGTAGAAAGTGAGAGTGTCGGTCCTCTTGTACTTAAGTCGGCATTGTTCTTTTTGTATTAAATTCGGATGCAATATCTGTGTTTCATCGTCAATAAGAAGGTCCAAGGGATACAGTAAACCTGAAGTGAATCATCGTAATCTGAAACTGGACTCACAGGAGATGTTCAAATCATAGAAAGTGAGAGTGTCAGTCCTCTTCTACTTAAGTCGGCATTGTGCCTTTAGTATTAAATTCGAATGCAATTTCTGTATTTCATCGTCAATTAGTAGGACCAAGGGATAAAGTAAACCTGAAGTGATGCATCGGAATCTAAAACTGCACTCACAGGAGAGGTTAAATTCATAGAAAGTTAGAGTGTCCGCACTCTTGTACATAAGTCGGCATTGTGCATTTTGTATTAAATTCGGATGCAATTTCTGTGTTTCATCGTCAATAAGAAGGTGCAAGGGATACACTAAACCTGAAGTGAAGCATCGGAATCTGAAACTGGAATCACAGGAGAGGTTAAAATCGTAGAAAGTGAGAGTGTCAGTCCTCTTTTACTTAAGTCGGCATTTTGCCTTTTGTATTAAATTCGGATGCAATTTCTGTGTTTCATCGTCAATAAGAAGGTCCAAGAGATACAGTAAACCTGAACTGAAGCTTCGGAATCTAAAACTGGACTCACAGGAGAGGTTCAAATCGTAGAAAGTGAGAGTGTCAGCCCTATTGTACTTAAGTCGGCATTGTGCCTTTTGTATTAATTTCAGATGCAATTTCTGTTATTCATCGTCAATAAGAAGGTCCAAGGGATACAGTAAACCTGAAGTGAATCATCGGAATCTGAAACTGGACTCACAGGAGAGGTTCAAATCATAGAAAGTGAGAGTGTCAGTCCTCTTCTACTTAAGTCGGCATTGTGCCTTTTGTATTAAATTCGGATGCAATTTCTGTGTTTCATCGTCAATAAGAAGGTGCAAGGTATACAGTAAACCTGAAGTGAAGCTGCGCAATCTAAAACTGGACTCACAGGAAAGGTTCAAATCATAGAAAGTGAGAGTATCAGTCCTCTTTTACTTAAGTCGGCAATGTGACTTTTGTAATAAATTCGCATGCAATTTCTGTATTTCATCGTCAATAAGAAGGTCCAAGGGATACAGTATACCTGAAGTGAAGCATCGGAATCTAAAACTGGACTCACAGGGGAGGTTGAAATCATAGAAAGTTGGAGTATCAGTCCTCCTGTACTTAAGTCGGCATTGTGCCATTTGTATTAAATTCGGATGCAAACTCTGAGTTTCATCGTCAATACGAAGGTGCACGGTATATAGTAAATTTGAAGTGAAGCATCGGAATCTAAAACTGGGCTCACAGGAGAGGTTCAAATCAAAGAAAGTGAGAGTGTCAGTCCTCTTGTACTTAAGTCGGCATTGTGCCTTTAAAATTAATTTCGGATGCTATTTCTGTGATTCATCGTCAATAAAAAGGTGCAAGGTATACAGCAAACCTGAAGTGAAGCATCGGAATCTAAAACTGGACTCACAGGAGAGGTTCAAATCATAGAAAGTGAGAGTGTCAGTCCTCTTTTGCTTAAGTCGGCATTGTGCCTTTTGTATTAAATTCGTATGCAATTTCTGTGTTTCATCATCAATAAGAAGGTCCAAGGGATACAGTAAACCTGAAGTGAAGCATCGGAATCAAAAACTGGACTCACAGGAGAGGTTCAAATCGTAGAAAGTTGGAGAGTCAGTCCTCTTGTACTTAAGTCGGCATTGTGCCTTTTGTATTAAGTTCGGATGCAATATCTGTGTTTCATCGTCAATAAGAAGGTGCAAGGTATACAGTAAACCTGAAGTGAAGCATCGGAATCTAAAACTGGACTCACAGGGAGGTTCAAATCGTAGAAAGTGAGAGTGTCAGCCCTCTCGTACTTAAGTCGGCTTTGAGCCTTTTGTATTAAATTCGGGTGCAATTTCTGTGTTTCATCGTCAATAAGAAGGTGCAAGGTATACAGTAAACCTGAAGTGAAGCAGCGGAATCTAAAACTGGACTCACAGGAAAGGTTGAAATCATAGAAAGTGAGAGTATCAGTCCTCTTTTACTTAAGTCTGCATTGTGACTTTTGTAATGAATTCGCATGCAATATCTGT
This sequence comes from Schistocerca americana, assembly GCF_021461395.2. Classification (NCBI taxonomy): domain Eukaryota; kingdom Metazoa; phylum Arthropoda; class Insecta; order Orthoptera; family Acrididae; genus Schistocerca; species Schistocerca americana. Next base: position 19,848,896 of record NC_060126.1, on the reverse strand, counting down.
GTTTCATCGTCAATAAGAAGGTCCAAGGGATACAGTATACCTGAAGTGAAGCATCGGAATCTAATACTGGACACACAGGGGAGGTTGAAATCATAGAAAGTTAGAGTAACAGTCCTCCTGTACTTAAGTCGGCATTGTACCTTTTGTATTAAATTCGGATGCAAACTCTGAGTTTCATCGTCAATTAGAAGGTGCAAGGTATATAGTAAATTTGAAGTGAAGCATCGGAATCTAAAACTGGACTCACAGTGGAGGTTCAAATCATAGAAAGTGATAGTGTCAGTCCTCATGTACTTAAGTCGGCATTGTGCCTTTTGTATTACATTCGGATGCAATTTCTGTGTTTCATGGTCAATAAGAAGGTGCAAGGTATACAGTAAACCTGAAGTGAAGTATCGGAATCTAAAACTGGACTCACAGGAGAGGTTCAAAGCACAGAAAGTTGGAGAGTCAGTGCTCTTGTACTTAAGTCGGCATTGTGCCTTTTGTATTAAATTCGGATACAATTTCTGTGTTTCATCGTCAATAAGTATGTCGAAGCGATACAGCAAACCTGAAGGGTAGCATCGGAATCTAAAACTGGACTGACAGGAGGGGTTCAAATCGTAGAAAGTGAGAGTGTCAGTCCTATTGTACTTAAGTCGGCATTGTGCCTTTAATATTAATTTCGGATGCTATTTCTGTGATTCATCGTCAATAAAAAGGTGCAAGGTATACAGTAAACCTGAAGTGATGCATCGGAATCTAAAACTGGACTCACAGGAGAGGTTCAAATCATAGAAAGTGAGAGAGTCAGTCCTCTTTTGCATAAGTCGGCATTGTGCCTTTTGTATTAAATTCGGATGCAATTTCTGTGTTTCATCGTCAATAAGAAGGTCCAAGGGATGCAGTAAACCTGAAGTGAAGCATCGGAATCTAAAACTGGACTCACAGGAGAGGTTCAAATTGTAGAAGGTGAGAGTGTCAGTCCTCTTGTACTTAAGTCGGCATTGTGCCTTTTGTATTAATTTCAGATGCAATTTCTGTTATTCATCGTCAATAAGAAGGCGCAAAGTATACAGTAAACCTGAAGTGAAGCATCGGAATCTAAAACTGGACTCACAGGAGTGGTTAAAATCATAGAAAGTGAGAGTGTCAGTCCTCTGTTACTCAAATCGGCATTGTGCCTTTTGGATTAAATTCGGATGTAATCTCTGTGGTTCATCGTCAATAAGAAGGTCCACGGGATACAGTAAACCTGAAGTGAAGCATCGGAATCTAAAACTGGACTCACAGGAGAGGTTCAAATCATAGAAATGGAGGGTGTCAGTCCTCTTGTACTTAAGTCGGCATTGTGCCTTTTGTATTAAATTCGGATCCAATTTCTGTCTTTCATCGTCAATAATAAAGGTCCAAGGGATACAGTAAACCTGAAGTGAAGCATCGGAATCTAAAACTGGACTCACAGGAGTGGTTCAAATCATAGAAAGTGAGAGTGTCAGTCCTCTGTTACTTAAATCGGCATTGTGCCTTTTGGATTAAATTCGGATGTAATCTCTGTGGTTCATCGTCAATAAGAAGGTCCAAGGGATAAAGTAAACCTGAAGTGAATCATCGGAATCTGAAACTGGACTCACAGGAGAGGTTCAAATCATAGAAAGTGAGAGTGTCAGTCCTCTTCAACTTAAGTCGGCATTGTGCCTTTTGTATTAAATTCGGATGCAATTTCTGTGTTTCATCGTCAATAAGAAGGTGCAAGGTATACAGTAAACCTGAAGTGAAGCAGAGGAATCTAAAACTGGACTCACAGGAAAGGTTCAAATCATAGAAAGTGAGAGTATCAGTCCTCTTTTACTTAAGTCGGCATTGTGACTTTTGTAATAAATTCGCATGCAATTTCTGTGTTTCATCGTCAATAAGAAGGTCCAAGGGATACAGTATACCTGAAGTGAAGCATCGGAATCTAAAACTGGACTCACAGGGGAGGTTGAAATCATAGAAAGTTAGAGTATCAGTCCTCCTGTACTTAAGTCGGCATTGTGCCTTTTGTATTAAATTCGGATGCAAACTCTGAGTTTCATCGTCAATACGAAGGTGCACGGTATATAGTAAATTTGAAGTGAAGCATCGGAATCTAAAACTGGACTCACAGGAGAGGTTCAAATCAAAGAAAGTGAGAGAGTCAGTCCTCATGTTCTTAAGTCGGCATTGTGCCTTTTGTATTACATTCAGATGCAATTTCTGTGTTTCATGGTCAATAAGAAGGTGCAAGGTATACAGTAAACCTGAAGTGAAGCATCGGAATCTAAAACTGGACTCACAGGAGAGGTTCAAAGCATAGAAAGTTAGAGAGTCAGTGCTCTTGTACTTAAGTCGGCATTGTGCCTTTTGTATTAAATTCGGATACAATTTCTGTGTTTCATCGTCAATAAGTATGCCCAAGGGATACAGTAAACCTGAAGTGAAGCATCGCAATCTAAAACTGGACTGACAGGAGGGGTTCAAATCGTTGGAAGTGAGAGTGTCAGTCCTCTTGTACTTAAGTCGGCATTGTGCCTTTAACATTAATTTCGGATGCTATTTCTGTGATTCATCGTCAATAAAAAGGTGCAAGGTATACAGTAAACCTGAAGTGAAGCATCGGAATCTAAAACTGGACTCACAGGAGAGGTTCAAATCATAGAAAGTGAGAGTGTCAGTCCTCTTTTGCTTAAGTCGGCATTGTGCCTTTTGTATTAAATTCGGATGCAATTTCTGTGTTTCATCATCAATAAGAAGGTCCAAGGGATACAGTAAACCTGAAGTGAAGCATCGGAATCTAAAACTGGACTCACAGGAGTGGTTCAAATCGTAGAAAGTTAGAGTGTCAGTCCTCTTGTGCTTAAGTCGGCATTGTGCCTTTTGTATTACATTCGGATGCAATTTCTGTGTTTCATCGTCAATAAGGAGTTGCAAGGTATACAGTAAACCTGAAGTGAAGCGTCGGAATCTCAAACTGGACTCACAGGAGAGGTTCGAAGCATAGAAAGTTAGAGAGTCAGTCCTCTTGTACTTAAGTCGGCATTGTGCCTTTTGTATTAAATTCGGATGCAATATCTGTGTTTCATCGTCAACAAGAAGGTGCAAGGTATACAGTAAACCTGAAGTGAAGCATCGGAATCTAAAACTGGCCTCACGGGGAGGTCCAAATCGTAGAAAGTGAGAGTGTCAGCCCTCTCGTACTTAAGTCGGCTTTGAGCCTTTTGTATTAAATTCGGATGCAATTTCTGTGTTTCAACGTCAATAAGAAGGTGCAAGGTATACAGTAAACCTGAAGTGAAGCAGCGGAATCTAAAACTGGACTCACAGGAAAGGTTGAAATCATAGAAAGTGAGAGTATCAGTAGTCTTTTACTTAAGTCGGCATTGTGACTTTTGTAATGAATTCGCATGCAATATCTGTGTTTCATCGTCAATAAGAAGGTCCAAGGGATACAGTATACCTGAAGTGAAGCATCGGAATCTAATACTGGACTCACAGGGGAATTTGAAATCATAGAAAGTTAGAGTATCAGTCCTCCTGTACTTAAGTCGGCATTGTGCCTTTTGTATTAAATTCGGATGCAAACTCTGAGTTTCATCGTCAATAAGAAGGTGTAAGGTATATAGTAAATTTGATGTGAAGCATCGGAATCTAAAACTGGACTCACAGTGGAGGTTCAAATCATAGAAAGTGAGAGTGTCAGTCCTCATGTACTTAAGTCGGCATTGTGCCTCTTGTATTACATTCGGATGCAATTTCTGTGTTTCATGGTCAATAAGAAGGTGCAAGGTATACAGTAAACCTGAAGTGAGCATCGGAATCTAAAACTGGACTCACGGGGAGGTTCAAATCGTAGAAAGTGAGAGTGTCAGCCCTCTCGTACTTAAGTCGGCTTTGAGCCTTTTGTATTAAATTCGGATACAATTTCTGTGTTTCATCGTCAATAAGTATGTCCAAGCGATACAGCAAACCTGAAGTGAAGCATCGGAATCTAAAACTGGACTGACAGGAGGGGTTCAAATCGTAGAAAGTGAGAGTGTCAGTCCTATTGTACTTAAGTCGGCATTGTGCCTTTAATATTAATTTCGGATGCTATTTCTGTGATTCATCGTCAATAAAAAGGTGCAAGGTATACAGTAAACCTGAAGTGATGCATCGGAATCTAAAACTGGACTCACAAGAGAGGTTCAAATCATAGAAAGTGAGAGAGTCAGTCCTCTTTTGCATAAGTCGGCATTGTGCCTTTTGTATTAAATTCGGATGCAATTTCTGTGCTTCATCGTCAATAAGAAGGTCCAAGGGATACAGTAAACCTGAAGTGAAGCATCGGAAACTAAAACTGGACTCACAGGAGAGGTTCAAATCGTAGATGGTGAGAGTGTCAGTCCTCTTGTACTTAAGTCGGCATTGTGCCTTTTGTATTAATTTCAGATGCAATTTCTGTTATTAATCGTCAATAAGAAGGCGCAAAGTATACAGTAAACCTGAAGTGAGGCATCGGAATCTAAAACTGGACTCACAGGAGTGGTTCAAATCATAGAAAGTGAGAGTGTCAGTCCTCTGTTACTTAAATCGGCATTGTGCCTTTTGGATTAAATTCAGATGTAATCTCTGTGGTTCATCGTCAATACGAAGGTCCACGGGATACAGTAAACCTGAAGTGAAGCATCGGAATCTAAAACTGGACCCACAGGAGAGGTTCAAATCGTAGAAAGGGAGGGTGTCAGTCCTCTTGTACTTAAGTCGGCATTGTGCCTTTTGTATTAAATTCGGATCCAATTTCTGTCTTTCATCGTCAATAATAAAGGTCCAAGGGATACAGTAAACCTGAAGTGAAGCATCGGAATCAAAAACTTGACTCACAGGAGAGGTTCAAATCGAAGAAAGTGAGAATGTCAGTCATCTTGTACTTAAGACGGCATTGTGCCTTTTATATTAAAGTCGGTTTCAATTTCTGTGTTTCATCGTCAATATGAAGGTGCAAGGTATACTGTAAACCTGAAGTGAAGCATCGGAATCTAAAACTGGAATCACAGGAGAGGTTCGAATCGTAGAGAGTGAGAGTGTCAGTCCCCTTGAACTTAAGTCGGCATTGTGCCTTTTGTATTAAATTCGGATGCAATTTCTGTGTTTCATCGTCGATTAGAAGGTGCAAGGTACACGGTAAACATGAAGTGAAGCATCGCAATCTAAAACTGGACTCACAGGAGAGGTTCAAATCATAGAAAGTGAGAGTGTCAGTCCTCTTTTATTTAAGACGGCATTGTGACTTTTGTAATAAATTCGGATGCAATTTCTATGTTTCATCGTCAATAAGAGGGTCCAAGGGATACAGTAAACCTGAAGTGAAGCATCGGGATCTAAAACTGGACTCACAGGAGAGGTTCAAATCTTAGAAAGTTAGAGTGTCGGTCCTCCTGTACTTAAGTCAGCATTGTGACTTTTGTATTAATTTCGGATGCAAACTCTGTGTTCATCGTCAATAAGATGGTGCAAGGTATATAGTAAACCTGAAGTGAAGCATCGGAATCTAAAACTGGACTCACAGGAGAGGTTCAAATCTTAGAAAGTGAGAGTGTCAGTCCTCATGTACTTAAGTCGGCATTGTGCCTTTTGTAGTACATTCGGATGCAATTTCTATGTTTCATCGTCAATAAGAAGGTGCAAGGTATACAGTAAACCTGAAGTGAAGCATCGGGATCTAAAACTGGACTCACAGGAGAGGTTCAAAGCATAGGAAGTTAGAGAGTCAGTCCTATTGTATTTAAGTCGGCATTGTGCCTTTTGTATTAAATTCGGATGCAATTTCTGTGTTTCATCGTCAATAACATTTTCCATGGGATACAGTAAACATGAAGTGGAGCATTGGAATCTAAAACTGGACACACAGGAGAGGTTCAAATCGTAGAAAGTGAGAGTGTAAGTCCTCTTGTACTTAAGTCGGTATTGTGCCTTTTGTATTAATTTCGGATGCAATTTCTGTGATTCATCGTCAATAAGAAGGTGCAAGGTATACAGAAAACCTGAAGTAAGCATCGGAATCTAAAACTGGACTCAAAGGAGAGGTTCAAATCATAGAAAGTGAGTGTGTCAGTCCTCTTTTACTTAAGTCGGCGTTGTGCCTTTTGTATTAAATTCGGATGCAATTTCTGTGTTTCATTGTCAATAAGAAGGTGCAAGGTATACACTAAACCTGAAGTGAAGCATCGGAATCTAAAACTGGACTCACAGGAGAGGTTAAAATCGAAGAAAGTGAGAGTGTCGGTCCTCTTGTACTTAAGTCGTCATTGTTCCTTTTGTATAAAATTCGGATGCAATTTCTGTGTTTCATCGTCATTAAGAAGGTCCAAGGGATACAGTAAACATGAAGTGAATCATCGGAATCTGAAACTGGACTCACAGGAGAGGTTCAAATCATAGAAAGTGAGAGTGTCAGTCCTCTTCTACTTAAGTCGGCATTGTGCCTTTTGTATTAATTTCAGATGCAATTTCTGTTATTCATCGTCAATACGAAGATCCAATGTATACAGTAAACCTGAAGTTCATCATCGGAATCTGAAACTGGACTCACAGGAGAGGTTCAAATCGTAGAAAGTGAGAGTGTCAGTCCTCTTCTACATAAGTCGGCCTTGTGCCTTTTGTATTAAATTCTGATGCAATTTCTGTGTTTCATCATCAATAAGAAGGTGCAAGGTATACAGTAAATCTGAAGTGAAGCATCGGAATCTAAAACTGGACTCACAGGAGAGGTTCAAATCATAGAAAGTTAGAGTGTCAGTCCTCTTGTACTTAAGTCGTTATTGTGCCTTTTGTATTAAATTCTGATGCAATTTCTGTGTTTCATCGTCAATAAGAAGGTGCAAGGTATACACTAAACCTGAAGTGAAGCATCGGAATCTAAAACTGGACTCACAGGAGAGGTTCAAATCATAGAAAGTTAGAGTGTCAGTCCTCTTGTACCTAAGTCGGCGTTGTTCCTTTTGTATTAAATTCGGATGCAATTTCTATCTTTCATCGTCAATAAGAAGGTCCAAGGGAGACAGTAAACCTGAAGTGAAGCCTCGGAATCTAAAACTGGACTCACAGGTGAGGTTCAAATCGTTGAAAGTGAGAGTGTCAGTCCTCTTGTCCCTAAGTCGGCATTTTGCCTTTTGTATTAAATTCGGATTCAATTTCTGTGTTTCATCGTCAGTACGAAGGTGCAAGGTATATAGTAAACCTGAAGTGGTGCATCGGATTCTAAAACTGGACACGCAGGAGAGGTTCAAATCTTAGAAAGTTAGAGTGTCAGTCCTCCTGTACTTAAGTCGGCATTGTTCCTTTTGTATTAAATTCGGATGCAAACTCTGTGTTCATCGTCAATAGGATGGTGCAAGGTGTATTGTAAACCTGAAGTGAAGCATCGGAATCTAAAACTGGACTCACAGGAGAGGTTCAAATCATAGAAAGTGAGAGTGTCAGTCCTCTTTTACTTAAGTCGGTATTGTGCCCTTTGTATTAAATTCGGATGCAATTTCTGTGCTTCATCGTCAATAAGAAGGTCCAAGGGATACAGTAAACCTTAAGTGAAGCATCGGAATCTAAAACTGGACTCTCAGGAGAGGGTCAAATCGTAGAAAGTGAGAGTGTCAGAACTCTTGCACTTAAGTCGGCATTGAGCCTTTTGTATTAATTTCAGATGCAATTTCTGTCATTCATCGTCAATAAGAAGGTGCAAAGTATACAGTAAACCTGAAGTGAAGCATCGGAATCTAAAACTGGACTCACAGGAGTGGTTCGAATCATAGAAAGTGAGAGTGTCTGTCCTCTTTTACTTAAGTCGGCATTGTGCCTTTTGTATTAAATTCGGATGCAATTTCTGTGATTCATCGTCAATAAGAAGGTGCAAGGTATAAAGTAAACCGGAAGTGAAGCATCGGAACCTAAAACTGGACTCACAGGAGTGGTTCAAATGATGGAAAGTGAGAGTGTCAGTCCTCTTTTACTTAAGTCGGCATTGTGCCTTTTGTATTAAATTCGGATGCAATTTCTGTGTTTCATCGTCAATAACAAGGTGCAAGGTATACACTAAACCTGAAGTGAAGCATCGGAATCTAAAACTGGACTCACAGGAGAGGTTCAAATCATAGAAAGTGAGTGTCAGTCCTCTTGTACCTAAGTCGGCGTTGTTCCTTTTGTATTAAATTCGGATGCAATTTCTATCTTTCATCGTCAATAAGAAGGTCCAAGGGAGACAGTAAACCTGAAGTGAAGCATCGGAATCTAAAACTGGACTCACAGGAGAGGTTCAAATCGTAGAAAGTGAGAGTGTCAGTCCCCTTGTACCTAAGTCGGCATTTTGCCTTTTGTATTAAATTCGGATGCAATTTCTGTGTTTCATCGTCAGTAAGAAGGTGCAAGGTATACAGTAAACGTGAAGTGGCGCATCGGATTCTGAGACGGGACTCGCAGGAGAGGCTCAAATCTTAGCACGTTAGAGTGTCATTGCGCTTGTACTTAAGTCGGCATTGTGCCTTTTGTATTAAATTCGGATGCAATTTCTGTGTTTCATCGTCAATAAGAAGGTAAAAGGGATACAATATACCTGAAGTGATGCATCGGGATCTAAAACTGGACTCACAGGAGAGGTTCAAATCATAGAATGTTAGAGTGTCAGTCCTCTTGTACTTAAGTCGGCATTGTTCCTTTTGCATTAAATTCGGATGCAAACTCTGTGTTCATCGTCAATAGGATGGTGCAAGGTGTATAGTAAACCTGAAGTAAAGCATCGGAATCTAAAACTGGACTCACAGGAGAGGTTCAAATCATAGAAAGTGAGAGTGTCAGTTCTCATGTACTTAAAACGGCATTGTCCCTTTTGTATTACATTCGGATGCAATTTCTGTGTTTCATCGTCAATAAGAAGGTGCAAGGTATACAGTAAACCTGAAGTGAAGCATCGGAATCTAAAACTGAACTCACAGGAGAGGTTCAAATCGTAGAAAGTGAGAGTGTCAGTCCTCTTGTACTTAAGTCGGCATTGTGCGTTTTGTATTAATTTCGGATGCAATTTCTGTGATTCATCGTCAATAAGAAGGTGCAAGGTATACAGAATACCTGAAGTGAAGCATCGGAATCTAAAACTGGACTCACAGGCGAGGTTCAAATCATAGAAAGTGAGTGTATCAGTCCTCTTGTACTTAAGTCGGCATTGTGCCTTTTGTATTAAATTCGGATGCAATTTCTGTGTTTCATCATCAATAAGAAGATCCAAGGGATACAGTTAACCTGAAATGAAGCATCGGAATCTAAAACTGGACTCACAGGAGAGGTTCAAATCATAGAAAGTTAGAGTGTCAGTCCTCTTGTACTTAAGTCGGCATTGCGCCTATTGTATTAAATTCGGATGCAAACCCTGTGTTTCATCGTCAATAAGATGCTCCAAGGGATACAGTAAACCTGAAGTGAAGCATCGGATTCCAAAACTGTACTCACAGGAGAGGTTCAAATCATAGAAAGTGAGAGTGTCAGTGCTCTTGTACTTAAGTCGTCATTGTGCCTTTTTATTAAATTCGGATGCAATTTCTGTGTTTCATCGTCAATGAGAAGGTGCAAGGTATACAGTAATCTGGAAGTGAAGCATCGGACACTAAAAGTGGACTCACAGGAGAGGTTCAAGTTGTAGAAAGTGAGAGTGTCAGTCCTTTTGTACTTGAGTCGGCATTTTGCCTTTTGCATTAAATTCGGATGCAATTTCTGTGTTTCATCGTAATTAAGAAGGTCAGAGAGATACAGTAAACCTGAAGTAAAGCATCAGAATATAAAACTGGACTCACAGGAGAGGTTCAAATCATGGAGAGTTAGAGTGTCAGTCCTCATTTACTTAAGTCGGCATTGTGCGTTTTGTATTAAATTCGGATGCAGTTTCTGTGTTTCATCGTCAATAAGAAAGTCCAAGGGATACAGTAAACCTGAAGTGAAGCATCGGAATCTAAAACTGGACTCACAGGAAAGGTTCAAATCATAGAAAGGAAGAGTGTAAGTCATCTTTTACTTACGTCGGCATTGTGCCTTTTGTATTAAATTCGGATGCAATTTCTGTATTTCATCGTCAATAAGAAGGTCCAAGGGATACTGTAAACCTGAAGTGAAGCATCGGAATCTAAAACTGGACTCACAGGAGAGGTTCAAATCATAGAAAATAAGAGTGTCAGTCCTCTTGTACTTAAGTCGGCATTTGCCTTTTGTATTAAATTCCGATGCAATTTCTGTGTTTCATCGTCAATAAGAAGGTCCAAGGGATACAGTAAACCTGAAGTGAAGCATCGGAATCCAAAACTGTACTCACAGGAGAGATTCAAATCATAGAAGGAGAGAGTGTCAGTCCTCTTTTACTTAAGTCGGTATTGTGGCTTTTGTATTAAATTCGGATGCAATTTCTGTGTTTCATCGTCAATAAGAAGGTCCAAGGGATACAGTAAACCTGAAGTGAAGCATCGGAATCTAAAACTGGACTCACAGGAGAGGTTCAAATCATAGAAAGGGAGAGTGTCAGTCCTCTTGTACTTAAGTCGGCATTGTGCCTTTTATATTAAAATCGGATGCAATTTCTGCGTTTCATCGTCATTAAGAAGGTCCAAGGGATACAGTAAACCTGAAGTGAAGCATCGGAATCTAAAACTGGACTCACAGGAGAGGTTCAAATCGTAATAAGTGGGAGTGTCAGTCCTCTTGTACTGAAGTCGGCATTGTGCCTTTTGTATTACATTCTGATGCAATTTCTGTGTTTCATCGTCAATAAGAAGGTGCAAGGTAAACAGTAATCTTGAAGTGAAGCTTCGGGATCTAAATCTGGACTCACAGGAGAGGTTCAAATCGTAGAAAGTGAGAGTGTCAGTCCTCTTGTACTTAAGACAGCATTGTGCCTTTTGTATTAAATTCCGATGCAATCTCTGTGTTTCATCGTCAATAAGAAGGTCCAAGAGATACAGTAAACCTGAAGAGAAGCATCGGAATCTAAAACAGGACTCACAGGAGAGGTTCAAATCATAGAAAGTGAGAGTGCCATTCCCCTTTTACTTAAGTCGGCATTGTGCCTTTTGTATTAAATTCAGATGCAATTTCTGTGGTTCATCGTCAATAAGAAGGTGCAAGGTATACAGTAGCCTTGAAGTGAAGCATCGTAATCTAAAACTGCACTCACAGGAGAGCTTCATATCATAGAAAGTTAGAGTGTCAGTCCTCTTCTACTTAAGTCGGCATTGCGCCTTTTGAATTTAAATTCGATGCAATTTCTGTGTTTCATCGTCAATAAGAAGATGCAAGGTATACAGTAAACCTGAAGTGAAGCATCAGAATGTAAAACTGGACTCACAGGAGAGGTTCATATCATAGAGAGTAAGAGTGTCAGTCCTCTAGTACTTAGGTCGGCATTGTGCATTTTGAATTTAATTCCGTAGCAAATTTTGTGTTTCATCGTCAATAAGAAGTTGCAAGGCATAGAGTAAACCTGAAGTGAAGCATCGGATTTTAAAACTGGACTCACAGGAAAAGTTCAAACCATAGAAAGTGAGAGAGTCAGTCCTCTTGTACTTAAGTCGGCATTGTGCCTTTTGTATTAGATTTTGGTGCAATTTCTGTGTTTTATCGTCATTTACAAGGTCCAAGGGATACAGTAAACCTGAAGTGAAGGATCGGAATCTAAAACTGGACTCACAGGAGAGGTTCAAATCATAGAAAGTGAGAGTGTCAGTCCTCTCCTACTTCAGTCGCCATTGTGCCTTTTGTATTAAATTCGGATGCAATTTCTGTGTTTCATCGTCAATAAGAAGGTCCAAGGGATACAGTAAACCTGACGTGAAGCATCGGAATCCAAAACTGGACTCACAGGAGAGCTTCAAATCATAGAGTGTTAGAGTGTCAGTCCTCTTGTACTGAAGTCGGCATTGTGCCTTTTGAATTTAATTCCGATGTAATTTCTGTGTTTCATCGTCAATAAGAAGGTGCAAGGTATACAGTAATCCTGTAGTGAAGCATAGGAATCTAAAACTGGACTCACAGGAGAGTTCCAAATCATAGAAAGTGAGAGTGTCATTCCTCTTTTATTTAAGTCGGCATTGTGCCTTTTGTATTAAATTCGGATGCAATTTCTGTGTTTCATCGTCAATAAGAAGATGCAAGGTATACAGTAAACCTGAAGTGAAGCATCGGAATCTAAAACTGGGCTCACAGGAGAGGTTCAAATCATAGAGAGTTAGAGTGTCAGTCCTCTTGTACTTAAGTCGGCATTGTGCATTTTGAATTTAATTCCGATACAATTTTTGTGTTTCATCGTCAATAAGAAGGTGCAAGGTATAAAGTAAACCTGAAGTGAAGCATCGGAATCTAAAACTGGACTCACAGGAATGGTTCAAATCATAGAAAAAGAGAGTGTAAGTCATCTTTTAATTACGTCGGCATTGTGCCTTTTGTATTAAATTCGGATGCAATTTCTGTATTTCTTCATCAATAAGAAGGTCCAAGGGATTCTGTAAACCTGAAGTGAAGCATCGGAATCTAAAACTGGACTCACAGGAGAGGTTTAAATCATAGATAATGAGAGTGTCAGTCCTCTTGTACTTAAGTCGGCATTGTGCCTTTTGTATTAAATTCCGATGCAATTTCTGTGTTTCATCGTCAATAAGAAGCTCCAAGGGATACAGTAAACCTGAAGTGAAGGATCGGAATCTAAAACTGGACTCACAGGAGAGGTTCAAATCATAGAAAGTGAGAGTGTCAGTCCTCTTGTACTTAAGTCGGCATTGTGCCTTTTGTATTTAATTCGGATGCAATTTCTGTGTTTCATCGTCAATAAGAAGGTCCATGGGATACAGTAAACCTGAAGTGAAGCATCGGAATCTAAAACTGGACTCACATGAGAGGTTCAAATCATAGAAAGGGAGAGTGTCAGTCCTCTTGTACTTAAGTCGGCATTGTGCCTTTTGTATTAAAATCGGATGCAATTTCTGCGTTTCATCGTCAATAAGAAGGTGCAAGGTAAACAGTAATCTTGAAGTGAAGCTTCGGGATCTGAAACTGGACTCACAGGAGAGGTTCAAATCGTAGAAAGTGAGAGTGTCAGTCCTCTTGTACTTAAGACGGCATTGTGCCTTTTGTATTCAATTCCGATGCAATTTCTGTGTTTCATCGTATACAAAAAGGTCCAAGGGATACAGTAAACCTGAAGTGAAGCATCGGAATCTAAAACTGGACTCACAGGAGAGGTTCAAATCATAGAAAGTGAGAGTGTCAGACCTCTTTTACTTAATTCGGCATTGTGCCTTTTGTATTAAATTTGGATGCAATTTCTGTGTTTCATCCTCAATAAGATGGGCCAAGGGATACAGTAACACTGAAGTGAAGCTTTGGAATCCTAAACTGGATTCAAAGGAGAGGTAGAAAGTGAGAGTGTCAGTCCTCTTCTATTTAAGACGGCATTGTGCCATTTGTATTAAATTCGGATGCCATTTCTGTGTTTCATCGTCAATAAGAAGGTGCAATGTATACAGTAAACCTCAAGTGAAGCATCGGAATCTAAAACTGGACTCACTAGAGAGGTTCAAATCAAAGAAAGTTAGAGTTTCAGTCCTCTTGTACTTAAGTCGGCATTGTGCGTTTTGTATTAGATTCGGATGCAATTTCTGTGTTTTATCGTCATTTACAAGGTCCAAGGGATACAGTAAACCTGATGTGATGCATCGGAATCTAAAACAGGACTCACAGGAGAGGTTCAAATCATAGAAAATTTGAGTGTCAGTCCTCTTGTACTTAAACCGGCATTGTGCCTTTTGTATTAAATTCGGATGCAAACTCTGTGTTTCATCGTCAATAAGAAGGTCCAAGGGACACAGTAAACCTGAAGTGAAGCATCAGAATCTAAAACTGGACTCACAGGAGAGGTTCAAATCATAGAAAGATAGAGTGTCAGTCCTCCTGTACTTAAGTCGGCATTGTGCCTTTTGTATTAAATTCGGATGCAATTTTTGTGTTTCATCGTCATTAAGAAGGTATAAGGGAAACAGTAAACCTGAAGTGAAGCATCGGAATCTAAAACTGGACTCACAGGAGAGGTTCAAATCATAGAAAGATAGAGTGTCAGTCCTCCTGTACTTAAGTCGGCATTGTGCCTTTTGTATTAAATTCGGATGCAATTTCTGTGTTTCTTCGTCATTAAGAAGATGCTAGGTAAACAGTAATCTTGAAGTGAAGCATCGGAATCTATAACTGGACTCACAGGAGAGGTTCAAATCATAGAAAGTGAGAGTGTCAGTCCTCTTGTACTTAAGTCGGCATTGTGCAATTTGTATTAAATTCGGATGCAATTTCTGTGTTTCATCGTCAATAAGAAGGTCCAAGGGATACAGTTAACCTGAAGTGAAGCATCAGAATCTAAAACTGGACTCACAGGAGAGGTTGAAATCATAGAAAGTGAGAATGTCAGTCCTCTTGTATTTAAGTCGGCATTGTGCCTTTTGTATTAACCCTCTAACCGGAACATCTTTTACTCGGCGGTAAGATGGAACATCGGTCTGCTAGACCGCTAGGACATTTAAAGTGTATTTTTCTCTATTTTTATGACTTTTCCGCACTTCTACGTTGCTTCTCTCTCTCTTTAAGGTGTAATTAAACATAATAATAGGTTTTTGAACCATAATATTTGTTAAAATACCAGTAAATTCAAGTTTATTACTAGGAAAAACTTTAATTTGCAGTGTTTTGTTGTTTACACATTACTCCTTTAGAAATACTTTTTTTTTACATTATTATAGTTACAACACAAAGAAAATGAATACTAAAATGTAATGCAAAGAAAAAATTTAACTTTTATTTTTAATTGCACAAGTCTTGCACACTTTTCGTGAACACTCCAAGCACGTTGGTTCTTCGCAAGAAATACACTTGTAGGCAGTTTTCCTCTTTTTTTGATATGGACAAAATCGACAGGTTTTTCTTTTACCAAGTGTGTCCGTCGGACACTCATCAACTCGAACAACAAATTTATTCCGTTGGCTAACGATTTGCTTTTCTTTTGCTGCCTCTTCTTCTAAAGATGAAATAATACTTTGTAGCTCTTGAGGCAGATTGGAGATTGCCAGTCGGGATTTTACGAAATCGTAGACCAAATATAGAGAAACTCTTTTCAGGAAATCAAAACGTGATACGGTTTTCTTCTCTCCAAAAAGTCCATAAAGTATACTTGCGTTTGATCCAGCCATGGCCACCATGTGGTAAAAAATAGCCAACGGCCACCT
This sequence comes from Schistocerca americana, assembly GCF_021461395.2. Classification (NCBI taxonomy): domain Eukaryota; kingdom Metazoa; phylum Arthropoda; class Insecta; order Orthoptera; family Acrididae; genus Schistocerca; species Schistocerca americana. The sequence continues at coordinate 19,833,627 of NC_060126.1, read as the reverse complement.
TCTTGTTTTGCGATTAGTAGAATAAACACTGCACTTCATATCTAGCGTGTCTATTCCACTTTTTGTGGCGTTATAAAAAGATATGATTTCAGGTTTATCATTTGAAACGTCAGTGTAATTGGAATGATGCATTGACGAAAGAAGTAGGACTGCCTTATTCCTTTTTGGGACATAAGAAAGCAGAGTCATTTCTTTCGTAAAGCCATAAAGGCTGGACCCAATTTCACGATCGCTTCTTGCTTGAAATTCTGCTGGTATCTGGGGTCTGTTTCTTTTTAGTGTCCCAACTAATGTCAAATTGTGAGCTAGTAGCTCCTGGGCAAGTTCCACAGAACAAAACCAATTGTCGCAACTAATATTTCTGTTTGTGCCATACAGCCCTTTAGATAGGCGGATTACAGACTGCGTGGGAATGCTCTTTTTCTTTTCTGCTGTAGAAAGTGTGGCTCCATCACAGCCTTTGCCGGAGTAGATGTAGGCATTGTAAATATATGCATTGTGTGCATCTGCCAGACCCATGACCTTAATGCCATATTTAGCCGGTTTATTCGGCATATATATACGAAATTTAACCCTCCCTCTGAAAGGCACCAAAGTTTCATCAACTGTCAAATGCGCTCCAGGGCTATAAATTTGTTGGCAGTTCCAAATAAACTTATTAAATATGTCTGTAATGGCAGCAGCTGGGTCATATTTTTCCCTCTGTTCCCTCGTGCTCGAGTCATCGAATCTAAATGCCCTAAGCAATATTCCTAATCGCTTTTCTGTTATTATTGATCGAAAAATTGGCCTCCCCAAGACCGAAGTGGAAAACAGCGAGGTCATAGGCTCCCTCGCAGATTTGAATATGCTGCAAAGAACTGTGACTCCAATCACAGCGTTCACTTCCTGCACAGTAGTGTCTCTGTAAGCTACACTTTCTTTTAGTTCAATAACAGAACGAATTTTGGCCAACTTTTCATTAGTATGCTTTACAATCGTCTCAATCATGTCGTCAGTAAACAAAAGGCGCCACACTTCACCTGGGAGTGGGTTTTTCCCCACGGTAAGAGCAGGCCCTTGTATCTTTGATAGCCGTACCTTTATTATATTGGATGCTGCTGTTCGCGTCTTAGAGCGAACAGGAGTTGATGACCATGTGAAACACTTGTTTCTTCCGTAGTAAGAAACTGGAAGACGACTCTCATCTAGAGTGTCATCAGAACGCGTAGATGAGCTAGCAACATCAGCAGGCTTCTGTGGAGTGATTAGTCTGCTTCCACCAGAAGTTATGTCAGACTGTGGTTGCTCTCCAGTTTCTTCGCGAACTGCGGTATTTTCGACTTCAAATATTTCTCGAATAGTTTCATCATCGCGATCATCATCATTGGGAGAGTCATCGTCATTATCTGTTTCATTGCGAGGATCTTGGATAGTAAGGTCCTCATCTGGAATGCATGATTCATCTGAATCCACTTCCGAGTCTGATTCTTCAAGGTAATTTTGAGAGCGTGCAAGGGCTACAATTCTTTTCGACCGATTTGAAACATATTTCGGACCTTCCATTGTAAACCTGCAAGGAAAAAGGGAAAAATGAGTTTTAACGAAATTTAATGGGGATAATTCTATCGCTGTAATAAGTTTGCGCGGTAAATTGGAGAATGTGTGTGAAAAACGGAAAGAGGAAAAATTAAAACGTTAAATACGAGTTGTTACACTTTTTTCTCGTTCTTCTATGAACACAAAAGTATTAAGCATCGTGTGGTGGCAAAAATTTCAATCAAATAGATGAAATGTTGCTACACAGAAAACAGAAGAGTTCAAAGAGTGGAACATCGGTCATACAGACCGACAAATGCGTGATACTTTTAGGAACACCGGTCTGGGAGACCGGCAAAAATTTGACACTTTTAGGAACACCCGGTCTGTCAGACCGGGAGGGGAATGCATTTTTTCGGAACACGGTCTCACAGACCGACAATACGTAACAAAAATTCTACTTACTTGAAAACAATGCATGCGCCGACAATACGTTGTTGGCCAGCTGCGGTTCGGGACCCGACTGAAGATTACTGGGCTTCTCCCCACCCTCACGAACAATGCAGCGCCGTTAGCATTGTTAATGTCAACTATGGCGGTATCTCAGACCGATGTTCCGTTCAAAGGGTTAAATTCGGATGCAATTTCTGTGTTTCATCGTCAATAAGAGCGTCCAAGGGATACAGTAAATCTGAAGTGAAGCATCGGAATCCAAAACTGGACTCACAGGAGAGGTTCAAATCATAGTGTGTTAGAGTGTCAGTCCTTTTGTACTAAAGTCGGCATTGTGCCTTTTGAAATTAATTCCGATGCAAATTCTGTGTTTCATTGTCAATAAGAGGGTGCAAGGTATACAGTAAACCTGTAGTGAAACATCGAAATCTACAACTGGACTCACAGGAGAGGTTCGAATCATAGAAACTGGAAGTGTCATTCCTCTTTTACTTAAGCCGGCATTGTGCCTTTTGAATTACATTCAGATGCAATTTCTGTGTTTCATCATCAATAAGAAGGTGCAAAAGATACAGTAAACCAGAAGTGAAGCATCGGAATCTAAAACTGGACTCACAGGAGAGGTTCAAATCAAAGAAAGTTAGAGTGTCAGTCCTCTAGTACTTAAGTCGGCATTGTGCATTTTGTAGTAGATTCGGATGCAATTTCTGTTTCATCGTCAAAAAGAAGGTGCAACGTATACAGTAATCTTGAAGTGAAGCATCGGAATCAAAAACTGGACTCACAGGAGAGGTTCAAATCATAGAAAGTTGGAGTGTCAGTCCTCTTGTACTTAAGTCGGCATTGTGCCTTTTGTATTAAATTCGGATGCATACTCTGTGTTTCATTGTCAATAAGAAGGTCCAAGGGATACAGCAAACCTGAAGTGAAGCATCGGAATCCATAACAGTACTCACAGGAGAGGTTCAAATCATAGAAAGTGAGAGTGACAGTCCTCTTGTTCATAAGTCGCCATTGTGCCTTTTTATTAAATTCGGATGCAATTTCTGCGTTTCATCGTCAATGAGAAGGTGCAAGGTATACAGTAATCTTGAAGTGAAGCATCGGACTCTAAAAGTGGACTCACAGGAGAGGTTCAACTCGTAGAAAGTAAGAGTGTCAGTCCTCTTGTACTTATGTCGGCATTGTGCCTATTGTATTAAATTCGGATGCAATTTCTGTGTTTCATCGTCAATAAGAAGGTCCAAGGGAAACAGTAAACATTAAGTGAAGCATCGGTTCTAAAACTGGACTCACAGGAGAGGTTCAAATCATAGAAAGTTAGAGTGTCAGTCCTCCGGTACTTAAGTCGGCATTGTGCCTTTTGTATTAAATTCGGATGCAATTTCTGTGTTTCATCGTCAATAAGAAGGTCCAAGGGGTACAGTAAACCTGAAGTGAAGCTTCGGAATCTAAAACTGGACTCACAGGAGAGGTTCAAATCATAGAAAGTTAGAGTGTCAGTCCTCTTCTACTTAAGTCGGCATTGTGCCTTTTGAATTTAATTCCGATGCATTTTCTGTGCTTCATCTTGCATAAGAAGGTCCATGGTATACAGTAAAGCTGAAGTGAAGCATTGGAATCTAAAAATGGACTCACAGGAGAGTTTCAAATCATAGAAAGTGAGCGTGTCAGTCCTCTTTACTTAAGTCGGCATTGTGCCATTTGTATTAAATTCGGATGCAATTTCTGTGTTTCATCGTCAATAAGAAGGTCTAAGGGATACAGTAAACCTGAAGTGAAGGATCGGAATCTAAAACTGGACTCACAGGAGAGGTTCAAATCATAGAAAGTGAGAGTGTCAGTCCTCTTGTACTTAAGTCGGCATTGTGCCTTTTGTATTAAATTCGGATGCAATTTCTGTGTTTCATCGTCAATAAGAAGGTCCAAGGGATACAGTAAACCTGACGTGAAGCATCGGAATCCAAAACTGGACTCACAGGAGAGCTTCAAATCATAGAGTGTTAGAGTGTCAGTCCTCTTGTACTGAAGTCGGCATTGTGCCTTTTGAATTTAATTCCGATGTAATTTCTGTGTTTCATCGTCAATAAGAAGGTGCAAGGTATACAGTAATCCTGTAGTGAAGCATGGGAATCTAAAACTGGACTCACAGGAGAGTTCCAAATCATAGAAAGTGAGAGTGTCATTCCTCTTGTACTTAAGACGGCATTGTGCCTTTTGTATTCAATTCCGATGCAATTTCTGTGTTTCATCGTATACAAAAAGGTCCAAGGGATACAGTAAACCTGAAGTGAAGCATCGGAATCTAAAACTGGACTCACAGGAGAGGTTCAAATCATAGAAAGTGAGAGTGTCAGACCTCTTTTACTTAATTCGGCATTGTGCCTTTTGTATTAAATTTGGATGCAATTTCTGTGTTTCATCCTCAATAAGATGGGCCAAGGGATACAGTAACACTGAAGTGAAGCTTTGGAATCCTAAACTGGATTCAAAGGAGAGGTAGAAAGTGAGAGTGTCAGTCCTCTTCTATTTAAGACGGCATTGTGCCATTTGTATTAAATTCGGATGCCATTTCTGTGTTTCATCGTCAATAAGAAGGTGCAATGTATACAGTAAACCTCAAGTGAAGCATCGGAATCTAAAACTGGACTCACTAGAGAGGTTCAAATCAAAGAAAGTTAGAGTGTCAGTCCTCTTGTACTTAAGTCGGCATTGTGCGTTTTGTATTAGATTCGGATGCAATTTCTGTGTTTTATCGTCATTTACAAGGTCCGAGGGATACAGTAAACCTGATGTGATGCATCGGAATCTAAAACAGGACTCACAGGAGAGGTTCAAATCATAGAAAATTTGAGTGTCAGTCCTCTTGTACTTAAACCGGCATTGTGCCTTTTGTATTAAATTCGGATGCAAACTCTGTGTTTCATCGTCAATAAGAAGGTCCAAGGGACACAGTAAACCTGAAGTGAAGCATCAGAATCTAAAACTGGACTCACAGGAGAGGTTCAAATCATAGAAAGATAGAGTGTCAGTCCTCCTGTACTTAAGTCGGCATTGTGCCTTTTGTATTAAATTCGGATGCAATTTTTGTGTTTCATCGTCATTAAGAAGGTATAAGGGAAACAGTAAACCTGAAGTGAAGCATCGGAATCTAAAACTGGACTCACAGGAGAGGTTCAAATCATAGAAAGATAGAGTGTCAGTCCTCCTGTACTTAAGTCGGCATTGTGCCTTTTGTATTAAATTCGGATGCAATTTCTGTGTTTCTTCGTCATTAAGAAGATGCTAGGTAAACAGTAATCTTGAAGTGAAGCATCGGAATCTATAACTGGACTCACAGGAGAGGTTCAAATCATAGAAAGTGAGAGTGTCAGTCCTCTTGTACTTAAGTCGGCATTGTGCAATTTGTATTAAATTCGGATGCAATTTCTGTGTTTCATCGTCAATAAGAAGGTCCAAGGGATACAGTTAACCTGAAGTGAAGCATCAGAATCTAAAACTGGACTCACAGGAGAGGTTGAAATCATAGAAAGTGAGAATGTCAGTCCTCTTGTATTTAAGTCGGCATTGTGCCTTTTGTATTAAATTCGGATGCAATTTCTGTGTTTCATCGTCAATAAGAGCGTCCAAGGGATACAGTAAATCTGAAGTGAAGCATCGGAATCCAAAACTGGACTCACAGGAGAGGTTCAAATCATAGTGTGTTAGAGTGTCAGTCCTTTTGTACTAAAGTCGGCATTGTGCCTTTTGAAATTAATTCCGATGCAAATTCTGTGTTTCATTGTCAATAAGAGGGTGCAAGGTATACAGTAAACCTGTAGTGAAACATCGAAATCTACAACTGGACTCACAGGAGAGGTTCGAATCATAGAAACTGGAAGTGTCATTCCTCTTTTACTTAAGCCGGCATTGTGCCTTTTGAATTACATTCAGATGCAATTTCTGTGTTTCATCATCAATAAGAAGGTGCAAAAGATACAGTAAACCAGAAGTGAAGCATCGGAATCTAAAACTGGACTCACAGGAGAGGTTCAAATCAAAGAAAGTTAGAGTGTCAGTCCTCTAGTACTTAAGTCGGCATTGTGCATTTTGTAGTAGATTCGGATGCAATTTCTGTTTCATCGTCAAAAAGAAGGTGCAACGTATACAGTAATCTTGAAGTGAAGCATCGGAATCAAAAACTGGACTCACAGGAGAGGTTCAAATCATAGAAAGTTGGAGTGTCAGTCCTCTTGTACTTAAGTCGGCATTGTGCCTTTTGTATTAAATTCGGATGCATACTCTGTGTTTCATTGTCAATAAGAAGGTCCAAGGGATACAGTAAACCTGAAGTGAAGCATCGGAATCCATAACAGTACTCACAGGAGAGGTTCAAATCATAGAAAGTGAGAGTGACAGTCCTCTTGTTCATAAGTCGCCATTGTGCCTTTTTATTAAATTCGGATGCAATTTCTGCGTTTCATCGTCAATGAGAAGGTGCAAGGTATACAGTAATCTTGAAGTGAAGCATCGGACTCTAAAAGTGGACTCACAGGAGAGGTTCAACTCGTAGAAAGTAAGAGTGTCAGTCCTCTTGTACTTATGTCGGCATTGTGCCTATTGTATTAAATTCGGATGCAATTTCTGTGTTTCATCGTCAATAAGAAGGTCCAAGGGAAACAGTAAACATTAAGTGAAGCATCGGTTCTAAAACTGGACTCACAGGAGAGGTTCAAATCATAGAAAGTTAGAGTGTCAGTCCTCCGGTACTTAAGTCGGCATTGTGCCTTTTGTATTAAATTCGGATGCAATTTCTGTGTTTCATCGTCAATAAGAAGGTCCAAGGGGTACAGTAAACCTGAAGTGAAGCTTCGGAATCTATAACTGGACTCACAGGAGAGGTTCAAATCATAGAAAGTTAGAGTGTCAGTCCTCTTCTACTTAAGTCGGCATTGTGCCTTTTGAATTTAATTCCGATGCATTTTCTGTGCTTCATCTTGCATAAGAAGGTCCATGGTATACAGTAAAGCTGAAGTGAAGCATTGGAATCTAAAACTGGACTCACAGGAGAGTTTCAAATCATAGAAAGTGAGCGTGTCAGTCCTCTTTACTTAAGTCGGCATTGTGCCATTTGTATTAAATTCGGATGCAATTTCTGTGTTTCATCGTCAATAAGAAGGTCTAAGGGATACAGTAAACCTGAAGTGAAGGATCGGAATCTAAAACTGGACTCACAGGAGAGGTTCAAATCATAGAAAGTGAGAGTGTCAGTCCTCTTGTACTTAAGTCGGCATTGTGCCTTTTGTATTAAATTCGGATGCAATTTCTGTGTTTCATCGTCAATAAGAAGGTCCAAGGGATACAGTAAACCTGACGTGAAGCATCGGAATCCAAAACTGGACTCACAGGAGAGCTTCAAATCATAGAGTGTTAGAGTGTCAGTCCTCTTGTACTGAAGTCGGCATTGTGCCTTTTGAATTTAATTCCGATGTAATTTCTGTGTTTCATCGTCAATAAGAAGGTGCAAGGTATACAGTAATCCTGTAGTGAAGCATAGGAATCTAAAACTGGACTCACAGGAGAGTTCCAAATCATAGAAAGTGAGAGTGTCATTCCTCTTTTACTTAAGTCGACATTGTGCCTTTTGTATTAAATTCGGATGCAATTTCTGTGTTTCATCATCAATAAGAAGATGCAAGGTATACAGTAAACCTGAAGTGAAGCATCGGAATCTAAAACTGGGCTCACAGGCGAGGTTCAAATCATAGAGAGTTAGAGTGTCAGTCCTCTTGTACTTAAGTCGGCATTGTGCATTTTGAATTTAATTCCGATACAATTTTTGTGTTTCATCGTCAATAAGAAGGTGCAAGGTATAAAGTAAACCTGAAGTGAAGCATCGGAATCTAAAACTGGACTCACAGGAATGGTTCAAATCATAGAAAAAGAGAGTGTAAGTCATCTTTTAATTACGTCGGCATTGTGCCTTTTGTATTAAATTCGGATGCAATTTCTGTATTTCTTCATCAATAAGAAGGTCCAAGGGATTCTGTAAACCTGAAGTGAAGCATCGGAATCTAAAACTGGACTCACAGGAGAGGTTTAAATCATAGATAATGAGAGTGTCAGTCCTCTTGTACTTAAGTCGGCATTGTGCCTTTTGTATTAAATTCCGATGCAATTTCTGTGTTTCATCGTCAATAAGAAGGTCCAAGGGGTACAGTAAACCTGAAGTGAAGGATCGGAATCTAAAACTGCACTCACAGGAGAGGTTCAAATCATAGAAAGTGAGAGTGTCAGTCCTCTTGTACTTAAGTCGGCATGGTGCCTTTTGTATTTAATTCGGATGCAATTTCTGTGTTTCATCGTCAATAAGAAGGTCCAAGGGATACAGTAAACCTGAAGTGAAGCATCGGAATCTAAAACTGGACTCACATGAGAGGTTCAAATCATAGAAAGGGAGAGTGTCAGTCCTCTTGTACTTAAGTCGGCATTGTGCCATTTGTATTAAAATCGGATGCAATTTCTGCGTTTCATCGTCAATAAGAAGGTGCAAGGTAAACAGTAATCTTGAAGTGAAGCTTCGGGATCTGAAACTGGACTCACAGGAGAGGTTCAAATCGTAGAAAGTGAGAGTGTCAGTCCTCTTGTACTTAAGACGGCATTGTGCCTTTTGTATTCAATTCCGATGCAATTTCTGTGTTTCATCGTATACAAAAAGGTCCAAGGGATACAGTAAACCTGAAGTGAAGCATCGGAATCTAAAACTGGACTCACAGGAGAGGTTCAAATCATAGAAAGTGAGAGTGTCAGACCTCTTTTACTTAATTCGGCATTGTGCCTTTTGTATTAAATTTGGATGCAATTTCTGTGTTTCGTCCTCAATAAGATGGGCCAAGGGATACAGTAACACTGAAGTGAAGCTTTGGAATCCTAAACTGGATTCAAAGGAGAGGTAGAAAGTGAGAGTGTCAATCCTCTTTTATTTAAGACGGCATTGTGCCATTTGTATTAAATTCGGATGCAATTTCTGTGTTTCATCGTCAATAAGAAGGTCCAAGGGATACAGTAAACCTGAAGTGAAGCATCAGAATGTAAAACTGGACTCACAGGAGAGGTTGAAATCATAGAAAGTGAGAATGTCAGTCCTCTTGTACTTAAGTCGGCATTGTGCCTTTTGTATTAAATTCGGATGCAATTTCTGTGTTTCATCGTCAATAAGAAGGTCCAAGGGGTACAGTAAACCTGAAGTGAAGCTTCGGAATCTAAAACTGGACTCACAGGAGAGGTTCAAATCATAGAAAGTTAGAGTGTCAGTCCTCTTCTACTTAAGTCGGCATTGTGCCTTTTGAATTTAATTCCGATGCATTTTCTGTGCTTCATCTTGCATAAGAAGGTCCATGGTATACAGTAAAGCTGAAGTGAAGCATTGGAATCTAAAACTGGACTCACAGGAGAGTTTCAAATCATAGAAAGTGAGCGTGTCAGTCCTGTTTACTTAAGTCGGCATTGTGCCATTTGTATTAAATTCGGATGCAATTTCTGTGTTTCATCGTCAATAAGAAGGTCTAAGGGATACAGTAAACCTGAAGTGAAGGATCGGAATCTAAAACTGGACTCACAGGAGAGGTTCAAATCATAGAAAGTGAGAGTGTCAGTCCTCTTGTACTTAAGTCGGCATTGTGCCTTTTGTATTAAATTCGGATGCAATTTCTGTGTTTCATCGTCAATAAGAAGGTCCAAGGGATACAGTAAACCTGACGTGAAGCATCGGAATCCAAAACTGGACTCACAGGAGAGCTTCAAATCACAGAGTGTTAGAGTGTCAGTCCTCTTGTACTGAAGTCGGCATTGTGCCTTTTGAATTTAATTCCGATGTAATTTCTGTGTTTCATCGTCAATAAGAAGGTGCAAGGTATACAGTAATCCTGTAGTGAAGCATAGGAATCTAAAACTGGACTCACAGGAGAGTTCCAAATCATAGAAAGTGAGAGTGTCATTCCTCTTTTACTTAAGTCGACATTGTGCCTTTTGTATTAAATTCGGATGCAATTTCTGTGTTTCATCGTCAATAAGAAGATGCAAGGTATACAGTAAACCTGAAGTGAAGCATCGGAATCTAAAACTGGGCTCACAGGAGAGGTTCAAATCATAGAGAGTTAGAGTGTCAGTCCTCTTGTACTTAAGTCGGCATTGTGCATTTTGAATTTAATTCCGATACAATTTTTGTGTTTCATCGTCAATAAGAATGTGCAAGGTATACAGTAAACCTGAAGTGAAGCATCGGAATCTAAAACTGGACTCACAGGAATGGTTCAAATCATAGAAAAAGAGAGTGTAAGTCATCTTTTAATTACGTCGGCATTGTGCCTTTTGTATTAAATTCGGATGCAATTTCTGTATTTCTTCATCAATAAGAAGGTCCAAGGGATTCTGTAAACCTGAAGTGAAGCATCGGAATCTAAAACTGGACTCACAGGAGAGGTTTAAATCATAGATAATGAGAGTGTCAGTCCTCTTGTACTTAAGTCGGCATTGTGCCTTTTGTATTAAATTCCGATGCAATTTCTGTGTTTCATCGTCAATAAGAAGGTCCAAGGGATACAGTAAACCTGAAGTGAAGGATCGGAATCTAAAACTGCACTCACAGGAGAGGTTCAAATCATAGAAAGTGAGAGTGTCAGTCCTCTTGTACTTAAGTCGGCATTGTGCCTTTAGTATTTAATTCGGATGCAATTTCTGTGTTTCATCGTCAATAAGAAGGTCCAAGGGATACAGTAAACCTGAAGTGAAGCATCGGAATCTAAAACTGGACTCACATGAGAGGTTCAAATCATAGAAAGGGAGAGTGTCAGTCCTCTTGTACTTAAGTCGGCATTGTGCCATTTGTATTAAAATCGGATGCAATTTCTGCGTTTCATCGTCAATAAGAAGGTGCAAGGTAAACAGTAATCTTGAAGTGAAGCTTCGGGATCTGAAACTGGACTCACAGGAGAGGTTCAAATCGTAGAAAGTGAGAGTGTCAGTCCTCTTGTACTTAAGACGGCATTGTGCCTTTTGTATTCAATTCCGATGCAATTTCTGTGTTTCATCGTATACAAAAAGGTCCAAGGGATACAGTAAACCTGAAGTGAAGCATCGGAATCTAAAACTGGACTCACAGGAGAGGTTCAAATCATAGAAAGTGAGAGTGTCAGACCTCTTTTACTTAATTCGGCATTGTGCCTTTTGTATTAAATTTGGATGCAATTTCTGTGTTTCATCCTCAATAAGATGGGCCAAGGGATACAGTAACACTGAAGTGAAGCTTTGGAATCCTAAACTGGATTCAAAGGAGAGGTAGAAAGTGAGAGTGTCAGTCCTCTTCTATTTAAGACGGCATTGTGCCATTTGTATTAAATTCGGATGCAATTTCTGTGTTTCATCGTCAATAAGATCGTCCAAGGGATACAGTAAACCTGAAGTGAAGCATCGGAATCCAAAACTGGACTCACAGGAGAGGTTCAAATCATAGTGTGTTACAGTGTCAGTCCTTTTGTACTAAAGTCGGCATTGTGCCTTTTGAAATTAATTCCGATGCAATTTCTGTGTTTCATTGTCAATAAGAGGGTGCAAGGTATACAGTAAACCTGTAGTGAAACATCGAAATCTACAACTGGACTCACAGGAGAGGTTCGAATCATAGAAACTGGAAGTGTCATTCCTCTTTTACTTAAGCCGGCATTGTGCCTTTTGAATTACATTCAGATGCAATTTCTGTGTTTCATCATCAATAAGAAGGGGCAAAAGATACAGTAAACCAGAAGTGAAGCATCGGAATCTAAAACTGGACTCACAGGAGAGGTTCAAATCAAAGAAAGTTAGAGTGTCAGTCCTCTAGTACTTAAGTCGGCATTGTGCATTTTGTAGTAGATCGGATGCAATTTCTGTTTCATCGTCAAAAAGAAGGTGCAACGTATACAGTAATCTTGAAGTGAAGCATCGGAATCAAAAACTGGACTCACAGGAGTGGTTCAAATCATTGAAAGTGAGAGTGTCAGTCCTCTTGTACTTAAGTCGGCATTGTGCCAATTGTATTAAATTCGGATGCAATGTCTTGTTTCATCGTCAATAAGATGGTCCAAGGGATACAGTAAACCTGAAGAGAAGCATCGGAATCTAAAAATGGACCCACAGGAGAGGTTCAAATCATAGAAAGTGAGAGTGTCAGTCCTCTTGTACTTAAGTCGGCATTGTGCCTTTTGTATTAAATTCGGATGCAATTTCTGTGTTTCATCGTCAATAAGAAGGTCCAAGGGATACAGTAAACATGAAGTGAAGCATCGGAATCCAAAACTGGACTCACAGGAGAGCTTCAAATCATAGTGTTAGAGTGTCAGTCCTCTTGTACTTAAGTCGGCATTGTGCCTTTTGAATTTAATTCCGATGTAATTTCTGTGTTTCATCGTCAATAAGAAGGTTCAAGGTATACAGTAATCCTGTAGTGAAGCATCGGAATCTAAAACTGGACTCACAGGAGAGTTTCAAATCATAGAGAGTGAGAGTGTCATTCCTCTTTTACTTAAGTCGGCATTGTGCCTTTTGTATTAAATTCAGATACAATTTCTGTGTTTCATCGTTAATAAGAAGGTCCAAGGGATAATGTAATCCTGAAGTGAAGCATCTGAATCTAAAACGGGACTCACAGGAGAGGTTCAAATCATAGAATGTGAGAGTGTCAGTCCTCTTGTACTTGAGTCGGCATTGTGCCTTTTGCATTAAATTCGGATGCAATTTCTGTGTTTCATCGTCAATAAGAAGAACCAAGGGATGCAGTAAACCTGAAGTGAAGCATCGGAATCTAAAACTGGACTCACAGGAGAGGTTCAAATCATGGTGAGTTAGAGTGTCAGTCCTCTTTTACTTAAGTCGGCATTGTGCCTTTTGTATTAAATTCGGATGCAATATCTGTGTTTCATCGTCAATAAGAAGGTCCAAGGGATACAGTATACCTGAAGTGAAGCATAGGAATCTAAAACTGGACTCACAGGAGAGGTTCATATCATAGAAAGTTAGAGTGTCAGTGCTCTGGTACTTAAGTCGGCATTGTGATTTTTTAATTTAATTCCGACGCAATTTCTGTGTTTCATCGTCAATAAGAAGATGCAAGCTTTACAGTAAACCTGAAGTGAAGCATCGGAATCTAAAACTGGACTCACAGGAGAGGTACAAATCATAGAGAGTTAGAGTGTCAGTCCTCTTGTACTTAAGTCGGCATTGTGCATTTTGAATTTAATTCCGATACAATTCTTGTGTTTCATCGTCAATAAGAAGGTGCAAGGTATAAAGTAAACCTGAAGTGAAGCATCGGAATCTAAAACTGGACTCACAGGAATGGTTCAAATCATAGAAAAAGAGAGTGTAAGTAATCTTTTACTTACGTCGGCAATGTGCCTTTTGTATTAAATTCCGATGCAATTTCAGTGTTTCATCGTCAATAAGAAGGTCCAAGGGATACAGTAAACCTGAAGTGAAGCATCGGAATCCAAAACTGGACTCACAGGAGAGGTTCAAATCATAGAAAGAGAGAGTGTCAGTCCTCTTTTACTTATGTCGGTATTGTGGCTTTTGAATTAAATTCGGATGCATTTTCTGTTTCATCGTCAATAAGAAATTCCAAGGGATACAGTAAGCCTGAAGTGAAGTATAGGAATCTAAAACTGAACTCACAGGAGAGGTTCAAATCACTGAAAGGGAGAGTGTCAGTCCTCTTGTACTTATGTCGGCATTGTGCCATTTGTATTAAAATCGGATGCAATTTCTGCGTTTCATCGTCAATAAGAAGGTCCAAGGGATACAGTAATCCTGAAGTGAAGCGTCGGAATCCAAAATTGGACTCACAGGAGAGGTTCAAATCGTAGTAAGTGAGAGTGTCAGTCCTCTTGTACTGAAGTCGGCATTGTGCCTTTTGAATTACATTCTCATGCAATTTCTGTGTTTCATCGTCAATAAGAAGGTGCAAGGTAAACAGTAATCTTGAAGTGAGTCTTCGGGATCTAAAACTGGACTCACAGGAGAGGTTCAAATCGTAGAAAGTGAGAGTGTCAGTCCTCTTGTACTTAAGATGGCATTGTGCCTTTTGTATTAAATTCCGATGCAATTTCTGTGTTTCACCGTCAATAAGAAGGTCCAATGGATACAGTAAACGTGAAGTGAAGCATCGGAATCTAAAACTGGACTCAGAGGAGAGGTTCAAATCATAGAAAGATAGAGTGTCAGTCCTCTTGTACTTAAGTCGGCATTGTGCCATTTGTATTAAATTCGGATGCAATTTCTGTGTTCATCGTCAATAAGAAGGTCCAAGGGATACAGTAAACCTGAAGTGAAGCATCGGAATCTAAAACGGGACTCACAGGAGAGGTTCAAATCATAGAAAGTGAGAATGTCAGTCCTCTTGTACTTAAGTCGGCATTGTGCCTTTTGTATTAAATTCGGATGCAATTTCTGTGTTTCATCGTCAATAAGAAGGTCCAAGGGATACAGTAAACATGAAGTGAAGCATCGGAATCCAAAACTGGACTCACAGGAGAGCTTCAAATCATAGTGTTAGAGTGTCAGTCCTCTTGTACTTAAGTCGGCATTGTGCCTTTTGAATTTAATTCCGATGTAATTTCTGTGTTTCATCGTCAATAAGAAGGTTCAAGGTATACAGTAATCCTGTAGTGAAGCATCGGAATCTAAAACTGGACTCACAGGAGAGTTTCAAATCATAGAGAGTGAGAGTGTCATTCCTCTTTTACTTAAGTCGGCATTGTGCCTTTTGTATTAAATTCAGATACAATTTCTGTGTTTCATCGTTAATAAGAAGGTCCAAGGGATAATGTAATCCTGAAGTGAAGCATCTGAATCTAAAACGGGACTCACAGGAGAGGTTCAAATCATAGAATGTGAGAGTGTCAGTCCTCTTGTACTTGAGTCGGCATTGTGCCTCTTGCATTAAATTCGGATGCAATTTCTGTGTTTCATCGTCAATAAGAAGAACCAAGGGATGCAGTAAACCTGAAGTGAAGCATCGGAATCTAAAACTGGACTCACAGGAGAGGTTCAAATCATGGTGAGTTAGAGTGTCAGTCCTCTTTTACTTAAGTCGGCATTGTGCCTTTTGTATTAAATTCGGATGCAATATCTGTGTTTCATCGTCAATAAGAAGGTCCAAGGGATACAGTATACCTGAAGTGAAGCATAGGAATCTAAAACTGGACTCACAGGAGAGGTTCATATCATAGAAAGTTAGAGTGTCAGTGCTCTGGTACTTAAGTCGGCATTGTGATTTTTTAATTTAATTCCGACGCAATTTCTGTGTTTCATCGTCAATAAGAAGATGCAAGCTTTACAGTAAACCTGAAGTGAAGCATCGGAATCTAAAACTGGACTCACAGGAGAGGTACAAATCATAGAGAGTTAGAGTGTCAGTCCTCTTGTACTTAAGTCGGCATTGTGCATTTTGAATTTAATTCCGATACAATTCTTGTGTTTCATCGTCAATAAGAAGGTGCAAGGTATAAAGTAAACCTGAAGTGAAGCATCGGAATCTAAAACTGGACTCACAGGAATGGTTCAAATCATAGAAAAAGAGAGTGTAAGTAATCTTTTACTTACGTCGGCAATGTGCCTTTTGTATTAAATTCCGATGCAATTTCAGTGTTTCATCGTCAATAAGAAGGTCCAAGGGATACAGTAAACCTGAAGTGAAGCATCGGAATCCAAAACTGGACTCACAGGAGAGGTTCAAATCATAGAAAGAGAGAGTGTCAGTCCTCTTTTACTTATGTCGGTATTGTGGCTTTTGAATTAAATTCGGATGCATTTTCTGTTTCATCGTCAATAAGAAATTCCAAGGGATACAGTAAGCCTGAAGTGAAGTATAGGAATCTAAAACTGAACTCACAGGAGAGGTTCAAATCACTGAAAGGGAGAGTGTCAGTCCTCTTGTACTTATGTCGGCATTGTGCCATTTGTATTAAAATCGGATGCAATTTCTGCGTTTCATCGTCAATAAGAAGGTCCAAGGGATACAGTAATCCTGAAGTGAAGCGTCGGAATCCAAAATTGGACTCACAGGAGAGGTTCAAATCGTAGTAAGTGAGAGTGTCAGTCCTCTTGTACTGAAGTCGGCATTGTGCCTTTTGAATTACATTCTCATGCAATTTCTGTGTTTCATCGTCAATAAGAAGGTGCAAGGTAAACAGTAATCTTGAAGTGAGTCTTCGGGATCTAAAACTGGACTCACAGGAGAGGTTCAAATCGTAGAAAGTGAGAGTGTCAGTCCTCTTGTACTTAAGATGGCATTGTGCCTTTTGTATTAAATTCCGATGCAATTTCTGTGTTTCATCGTCAATAAGAAGGTCCAATGGATACAGTAAACGTGAAGTGAAGCATCGGAATCTAAAACTGGACTCAGAGGAGAGGTTCAAATCATAGAAAGATAGAGTGTCAGTCCTCTTGTACTTAAGTCGGCATTGTGCCATTTGTATTAAATTCGGATGCAATTTCTGTGTTCATCGTCAATAAGAAGGTCCAAGGGATACAGTAAACCTGAAGTGAAGCATCGGAATCTAAAACGGGACTCACAGGAGAGGTTCAAATCATAGAAAGTGAGAATGTCAGTCCTCTTGTACTTAAGTCGGCATTGTGCCTTTTGTATTGAATTCGGATGCAATTTCTGTGTTTCATCGTCAATAAGAGCGTCCAAGGGATACCGTAAAATTGAAGTGAAGCATCGGAATCCAAAACTGGACTCACAGGAGTGGTTCATATCATAGTGTGTTAGAGTGTCAGTCCTCTTATACTACAGTCGGCATTGTGCCTTTTGAATTTAATTCCAATGGAATTTCTGTGTTGCATTGTCAATAAGAAGGTGCAAGGTATACAGCAAACCTGTAGTGAAACATCGAAATCTAAAACTGGACTCACAGGAGAGGTTCAAATCATAGAAAGTGAGAGTGTCATTCCTCTATTACTTAAGTCGGCATTGTGCCTTTTGTATTACATTCAGATGCAATTTTTGTCTTTCATCATCAATAAGAAGGTCCAAGGGATACAGTAAACCTGAAGTGAAGCATCGGAATCTAAAACTGGACTCACAGGAGAGGTTCAAATCATAGAAAGATAGAGTGTCAGTCCTCTTGTACTTAAGTCGGCATTGTGCCATTTGTATTAAATTCGGATGCAATTTCTGTGTTCATCGTCAATAAGAAGGTCCAAGGGATACAGTAAACCTGAAGTGAAGCATCGGAATCTAAAACGGGACTCACAGGAGAGGTTCAAATCATAGAAAGTGAGAATGTCAGTCCTCTTGTACTTAAGTCGGCATTGTGCCTTTTGTATTGAATTCGGATGCAATTTCTGTGTTTCATCGTCAATAAGAGCGTCCAAGGGATACAGTAAACCTGAAGTGAAGCATCGGAATCCAAAACTGGACTCACAGGAGAGGTTCAAATCATAGTGTGTTAGAGTGTCAGTCCTTTTGTACTAAAGTCGGCATTGTGCCATTTGAATTTAATTCCGATGAAAATTCTGTGTTTCATTGTCAATAAGAGGGTGCAAGGTATACAGTAAACCTGTAGTGAAACATCGAAATCTACAACTGGACTCACAGGAGAGATTCAAATCATAGAAAGTGGAAGTGTCATTCCTCTTTTACTTAAGTCGGCATTGTGCCTTTTGTATTACATTCAGATGCAATTTCTGTGTTTCATCATCAATAAGAAGGTCCAAGGGATACAGTAAACCTGAAGTGAAGCATCGGAATCTAAAACTGGACTCACAGGAGAGGTTCAAATCAAAGAAAGTTAGAGTGTCAGTCCTCTTGTACTTAAGTCGGCATTGTGCATTTTGTAGTAGATTCGGATGCAATTTCTGTTTCATCGTCAAAAAGAAGGTGCAACGTATACAGTAATCTTGAAGTGAAGCATCGGAATCAAAAACTGGTCTCACAGGAGAGCTTCAAATCATAGTGTTAGAGTGTCAGTCCTCTTGTACTTAAGTCGGCATTGTGCCTTTTGAATTTAATTCCGATGTAATTTCTGTGTTTCATCGTCAATAAGAAGGTTCAAGGTATACAGTAATCCTGTAGTGAAGCATCGGAATCTAAAACTGGACTCACAGGAGAGTTTCAAATCATAGAGAGTGAGAGTGTCATTCCTCTTTTACTTAAGTCGGCATTGTGCCTTTTGTATTAAACTCAGATACAATTTCTGTGTTTCATCGTCAATAAGAAGGTCCAAGGGATAATGTAATCCTGAAGTGAAGCATCTGAATCTAAAACTGGACTCACAGGAGAGGTTCAAATCATAGAATGTGAGAGTGTCAGTCCTCTTGTACTTGAGTCGGCATTGTGCCTTTTGCATTAAATTCGGATGCAATTTCTGTGTTTCATCGTCAATAAGAAGAACCAAGGGATACAGTAAACCTGAAGTGAAGCATCGGAATCTAAAACTGGACTCACAGGAGAGGTTCAAATCATGGTGAGTTAGAGTGTCAGTCCTCTTTTACTTAAGTCGGCATTGTGCCTTTTGTATTAATTTCGGATGCAGTTTCTGTGTTTCATCGTCAATAAGAAAGTCCAAGGGATACAGTAACCTGAAGTGAAGCATCGGAATCTAGAACTGGACTCACAGGAGAGGTTCATATCATAGAAAGTTAGAGTGTCAGTCCTCTGGTACTTAAGTCGGCATTGTGATTTTTTAATTTAATTCCGACGCAATTTCTGTGTTTCATCGTCAATAAGAAGATGCAAGCTTTACAGCAAACCTGAAGTGAAGCATCGGAATCTAAAACTGGACTCACAGGAGAGGTACAAATCATAGAGAGTTAGAGTGTCAGTCCTCTTGTACTTAAGTCGGCATTGTGCATTTTGAATTTAATTCCGATACAATTCTTGTGTTTCATCGTCAATAAGAAGGTGCAAGGTATAAAGTAAACCTGAAGTGAAGCATCGGAATCTAAAACTGGACTCACAGGAATGGTTCAAATAATAGAAAAAGAGAGTGTAAGTCATCTTTTACTTACGTCGGCAATGTGCCTTTTGTATTAAAGTCCGATGCAATTTCAGTGTTTCATCGTCAATAAGAAGGTCCAAGGGATACAGTAAACCTGAAGTGAAGCATCGGAATCGAAAACTGGACTCACAGGAGAGGTTCAAATCATAGAAAGAGAGAGTGTCAGTCCTCTTTTACTTATGTCGGTATTGTGGCTTTTGAATTAAATTCGGAGGCATTTTCTGTGTTTCATCGTCAATAAGAAGGTCCAAGGGATACAGTAAACCTGAAGTGAAGTATCGGAATCTGAAACTGGACTCACAGGAGAGGTTCAAATCACTGAAAGGGAGAGTGTCAGTCCTCTTGTACTTAAGTCGGCATTGTGCCATTTGTATTAAAACCGGATGCAATTTCTGCGTTTCATCGTCAATAAGAAGGTCCAAGGGATACAGTAATCCTGAAGTGAAGCATCGGAATCCAAAATTGGACTCACACGAGAGGTTCAAATCGTAGTAAGTGAGAGTGTCAGTCCTCTTGTACTGAAGTCGGCATTGTGCCTTTTGAATTACATTCTCATGCAATTTCTGTGTTTCATCGTCAATAAGAAGGTGCAAGGTAAACAGTAATCTTGAAGTGAGGCTTCGGGATCTAAAACTGGACTCACAGGAGACGTTCAAATCGTAGAAAGTGAGAGTGTCAGTCCTCTTGTACTTAAGATAGCATTGTGCCTTTTGTATTAAATTCCGATGCAATTTCTGTGTTTCATCGTCAATAAGAAGGTCCAATGGATACAGTAAACCGGAAGTGAAGCATCGGAATCTAAAACTGGACTCACCGGGGAGGTTCAAATCATAGAAAGATAGAGTGTCAGTCCTCCTGTACTTAAGTCGGCATTGTGCCTTTTGTATTAAATTCGGATGCAATTTCTGTGTTTCCTCGTCATTAAGAAGATGCTAGGTATACAGTAATCTTGAAGTGAAGCATCGGAATCTAAAACTGGACTCACAGGAGAGGTTCAAATCATAGAAAGTGAGAGTGTCAGCCCTCTTGTACTTAAGTCGGCATTGTGCCATTTGTATTAAATTCGCATGCAATTTCTGTGTTTCATCGTCAATAAGAAGGTGCAATGTATAAAGTAAACCTCAAGTGAAGCATCGGAATCTAAAACTGGACTCACTGGAGAGGTTCAAATCAAAGAAAGTTAGAGTGTCAGTCCACTTGCACTAAGTCGGTATTGAGCTTTTTATTAAATTCGGATGCAATTTCTGTGTTTCATCGTCAATAAGAAGGTCCAAGGGATACAGTAAACCTGAAGTGAAGCATCGGAATCTAAAACTGGACTCACAGGAGAGGTTCAAATCATAGAAAGTGAGAATGTCAGTCCTCTTGTACTTAAGTCGGCATTGTGTCTTTTGTATTAAATTCGGATGCAATTTCTTTGTTTCATCGTCAATAAGACGGTCCAAGGGATACCGTAAACCTGAAGTGAAGCATCGGAATCCAAAACTGGACTCACAGGAGAGGTTCATATCATAGTGTGTTAGAGTGTCAGTCCTCTTGTACTACAGTCGGCATTGTGCCTTTTGAATTTAATTCCGATGGAATTTCCGTGTTTCATTGTCAATTAGAATGTGCAAGGTATACAGCAAACCTGTAGTGAAACATCGAAATCTAAAACTGGTCTCACAGGAGAGGTTCAAATCATAGAAAGTGAGAGTGTCATTCCTCTATTACTTAAGTCGGCATTGTGCCTTTTGTATTACATTCAGATGCAATTTCTGTCTTTCATCATCAATAAGAAGGTCCAAGGGATACAGTAAACCTGAAGTGAAGCATCGGAATCTAAAACTGGACTCACAGGAGTGGTTCAAATCATAGAAAGATAGAGTGTCAGTCCTCTTGTACTTAAGTCGGCATTGTGACTTTTGTATTAAATTCGGATACAATTTCTGTGTTTCATCGTCAATAAGAAGGTGGAAGGTATACAGTAAACCTGAACCGAAGCATCGGAATCTAAAACTGGACTCACAGGAGGGGTTCAAATCATAGAAAATTAGAGTGTCAGTCCACTTGCACATAAGTCGGTATTGTGCTTTTTATTAAATTCGGATGCAATTTCTATGTTTCATCGTCAATAAGAAGGTCCAAGGGATACAGTAAACCTGAAGTGAAGCATCGGAATCTAAAACTGGACTCACTGGAGAGGTTCAAATCAAAGAAAGTTAGAGTGTCAGTCCTCTTGTACTTAAGTCGGCATTGTGCGTTTTGTATTAGATTCGGATGCAATTTCTGTGTTTTATCGTCATTTACAAGGTCCAAGGGATACAGTAAACCTGATGTGATGCATCGGAATCTAAAACAGGACTCACAGGAGAGGTTCAAATCATAGAAAATTTGAGTGTCAGTCCTCTTGTACTTAAACCGGCATTGTGCCTTTTGTATTAAATTCAGATGCAAACTCTGTGTTTCATCGTCAATAAGAAGGTCCAAGGGACACAGTAAACCTGAAGTGTAGCATCAGAATCTAAAACTGGACTCACAGGAGAGGTTCAAATCATAGAAAATTTGAGTGTCAGTCCTCTTGTACTTAAACCGGCATTGTGCCTTTTGTATTAAATTCGGATGCAAACTCTGTGTTTCATCGTCAATATGAAGGTCCAAGGGACACAGTAAACCTGAAGTGTAGCATCAGAATCTAAAACTGGACTCACAGGAGAGGTTCAAATCATAGAAAGTGAGAGTGTCAGTCCTCTTGTACTTAAGTCGGCATTGTGCCATTTGTATTAAATTCGGATGCAATTTCTGTGTTTCATCGTCAGTAAGAAGGTCCAAGGGATACAGTAAACCTGAAGTGAAGCATCGGAATCTAAAATTGGACTCACAGGAGAGGTTCAAATCATAGAGAGTGAGAATGTCAGTCCTCTTGTACTTAAGTCGGCATTGTGCCTTTTGTATTAAATTCCGATGCAAATTCTGTGTTTCATTGTGAATAAGAGGGTGCAAGGTATACAGTAAACCTGTAGTGAAACATCGAAATCTACAACCGGACTCACAGGAGAGGTTCAAATCATAGAAAGTGGAAGTGTCATTCCTCTTTTACTTAAGTCGGCATTGTGCCTTTTGTATTACATTTAGATGCAATTTCTGTGTTTCATCATCAATAAGAAGGTCCAAGGGATACAGTAAACCTGCAGTGAAGCATCGGAATCTAAAACTGGACTCACAGGAGAGGTTCAAATCAAAGAAAGTTAGAGTGTCAGTCCTCTTGTACTTAAGTCGGCATTGTGCATTTTGTAGTAGATTCGGATGAAATTTCTGTTTCATCATCAAAAAGAAGGTGCAAGGTATACAGTAATCTTGAAGTGAAGCATCGGAATCAAAAACTGGACTCACAGGAGAGGTTCAAATCATAGAAAGTGAGAGTGTCAGTCCTCTTGTACTTAAGTCGGCATTGTGCCAATTGTATTAAATTCGGATGCAATGTCTTGTTTCACCGTCAATAAGAAGGTCCAAGGGATTCAGTAAACCTGAAGAGAAGCATCGGAATCTAAAACTGGACTCACAGGAGAGGTTCAAATCATAGAAAGTGAGAGTGTCAGTCCTCTTGTACTTAAGTCGGCATTGTGCCTTTTGAATTTAATTCCGATGTAATTTCTGTGTTTCATCGTCAATAAGAAGGTTCAAGGTATACAGTAATCCTGTAGTGAAGCATCGGAATCTAAAACTGGACTCACAGGAGAGTTTCAAATCATAGAGAGTGAGAGTGTCATTCCTCTTTTACTTAAGTCGGCATTGTGCCTTTTGTATTAAATTCAGATACAATTTCTGTGTTTCATCGTCAATAAGAAGGTCCAAGGGATATAGTAAACCTGAAGTGAAGCATCTGAATCTAAAACTGGACTCACAGGAGAGGTTCAAATCATAGAATGTGAGAGTGTCAGTCCTCTTGTACTTGAGTCGGCATTGTGCCTTTTGCATTAAATTCGGATGCAATTTCTGTGTTTCATCGTCAATAAGAAGAACCAAGGGATACAGTAAACCTGAAGTGATGCATCGGAATCTAAAACTGAACTCACAGGAGAGGTTCAAATCATGGTGAGTTAGAGTGTCAGTCCTCTTTTACTTAAGTCGGCATTGTGCCTTTTGTATTAATTTCGGATGCAGTTTCTGTGTTTCATCGTCAATAAGGAAGTCCAAGGGATACAGTAAACCTGAAGTGAAGCATCGGAATCTAAAACTGGACTCACAGGAGAGGTTCAAATCATAGAATGTGAGGGTGTCAGTCCTCTTGTACTTAAGTCGGCATTGTGCCTTTTGTATTCAATTCGGATGCAATTTCTGTGTTTCATCGTCAATAAGAAGGTCCAAGGGATACAGTATACCTGAAGTGAAGCATAGGAATCTAAAACTGGACTCACAGGAGAGGTTCATATCATAGAAAGTTAGAGTGTCAGCCCTCTGGTACTTAAGTCGGCATTGTGATTTTTTAATTTAATTCCGACGCAATTTCTGTGTTTCATCGTCAATAAGAAGATGCAAGCTTTACAGTAAACCTGAAGTGAAGCATCGGAATCTAAAACTGGACTCACAGGAGAGGTTCAAATCATAGAGAGTTAGAGTGTCAGTCCTCTTGTACTTAAGTCGGCATTGTGCATTTTGAATTTAATTCCGATACAATTCTTGTGTTTCATCGTCAATAAGAAGGTGCAAGGTATAAAGTAAACCTGAAGTGAAGCATCGGAATCTAAAACTGGACTCACAGGAATGGTCCAAATCATAGAAAAAGAGAGTGTAAGTCATCTTTTACTTACGTCGGCAATGTGCCTTTTGTATTAAATTCCGATGCAATTTCTGTGTTTCATCGTCAATAAGAAGGTCCAAGGGATACAGTAAACCTGAAGTGAAGCATCGGAATCCAAAACTGGACTCACAGGAGAGGTTCAAATCATAGAAAGAGAGAGTGTCAGTCCTCTTTTACTTATGTCGGTATTGTGGCTTTTGAATTAAATTCGGATGCATTTTCTGTGTTTCATCGTCAATAAGAAGGTCCAAGGGATACAGTAAACCTGAAGTGAAGTATCGGAATCTAAAACTGGACTCACAGGAGAGGTTCAAATCACTGAAAGGGAGAGTGTCAGTCCTCTTGTACTTAAGTCGGCATTGTGCCATTTGTATTAAAATCGGATGCAATTTCTGCGTTTCATCGTCAATAAGAAGGTCCAAGGGATACAGTAATCCTGAAGTGAAGCATCGGAATCCAAAATTGGACTCACAGGAGAGGTTCAAATCGTAGTAAGTGAGAGTGTCAGTCCTCTTGTACTGAAGTCGGCATTCTGCCTTTTGAATTACATTCTCATGCAATTTCTGTGTTTCATCGTCAATAAAAAGGTGCAAGGTTAACAGTAATCTTGAAGTGAAGCATCGGAATCTAAAACTGGACTCACAGGAGAGGTTCAAATCATAGAAAATGAGAGTGTCAGTCCTCTTGTACTTAAGTCAGCATTGTGCCATTTGTATTAAATTCGGATGCAATTTCTGTGTTTCATCGTCAATAAGAAGGTGCAATGTATAAAGTAAACCTCAAGTGAAGCATCGGAATCTAAAACTGGACTCACTCGAGTGGTTCAAATCAAAGAAAGTTAGAGTGTCAGTCCACTTGCACTTAAGTCGGTATTGTGCTTTTTATTAAATTCGGATGCAATTTCTGTGTTTCATCGTCAATAAGAAGGTCCAAGGGATACAGTAAACCTGAAGTGAAGCATCGAAATCTAAAACTGGACTCACAGGAGAGGTTCAAATCATAGAAAGTGAGAATGTCAGTCCTCTTGTACTTAAGTCGGCATTGTGCCTTTTGTATTAAATTCGGATGCAATTTCTGTGTTTCATCGTCAATAAGACGGTCCAAGGGATACCGTAAACCTGAAGTGAAGCATCGGAATCCAAAACTGGACTCACAGGAGAGGTTCATATCATAGTGTGTTAGAGTGTCAGTCCTCTTGTACTACAGTCGGCATTGTGTCTTTTGAATTTAATTCCGATGGAATTTCTGTGTTTCATTGTCAATAAGAAGGTGCAAGGTATACAGCAAACCTGTAGTGAAACATCGAAATCTAAAACTGGACTCACAGGAGAGGTTCAAATCATAGAAAGTGAGAGTGTCATTCCTCTTTTACTTAAGTCGGCATTGTGCCTTTTGTATTACATTCAGATGCAATTTCTGTCTTTCATCATCAATAAGAAGGTCCAAGGGATACAGTAAACCTGAAGTGAAGCATCGGAATCTAAAACTGGACTCACAGGAGAGGTTCAAATCATAGAAAGATAGAGTGTCAGTCCTCTTGTACTTAAATCGGCATTGTGACTTTTGTATTAAATTCGAATACAATTTCTGTGTTTCATCGTCAATAAGAAGGTGGAAGGTATACAGTAAACCTGAAGTGAAGCATCGGAATCTAAAACTGGACTCACAGGAGGGGCTCAAATCATAGAAAATTAGAGTGTCAGTCCACTTGCACTTAAGTCGGTATTGTGCTTTTTATTAAATTCGGATGCAATTTCTGTGTTTCATCGTCAATAAGAAGGTCCAAGGGATACAGTAAACCTGAAGTGAAGCATCGGAATCTAAAACTGGACTCACTGGAGAGGTTCAAATCAAAGAAAGTTAGAGTGTCAGTCCTCTTGTACTCAAGTCGGCATTGTGCGTTTTGTATTAGATTCGGATGCAATTTCTGTGTTTTATCGTCATTTACAAGGTCCAAGGGATACAGTAAACCTGATGTGATGCATCGGAATCTAAAACAGGACTCACAGGAGAGGTTCAAATCATAGAAAATTCGAGTGTCAGTCCTCTTGTACTTAAACCGGCATTGTGCCTTTTGTATTAAATTCGGATGCAAACTCTGTGTTTCATCGTCAATAAGAAGGTCCAAGGGACACAGTAAACCTGAAGTGTAGCATCAGAATCTAAAACTGGACTCACAGGAGAGGTTCAAATCATAGAAAATTTGAGTGTCAGTCCTCTTGTACTTAAACCGGCATTGTGCCTTTTGTATTAAATTCGGATGCAAACTCTGTGTTTCATCGTCAATAAGAAGGTCCAAGGGACACAGTAAACCTGAAGTGTAGCATCAGAATCTAGAACTGGAATCACAGGAGAGGTTCAAATCATAGAAAGTTAGAGTGTCAGTCCACTTGTACTTAAGTCGGTATTGTGCTTTTTATTAAATTCGGTTGCAATTTATGTGTTTCATCGTCAATAAGAAAGTGCAAGGTATACAGGTATCTTGAAGTGAAGCATCAGACTCTAAATCTTGACTTACAGGAGAGGTTCAACTCGTAGAAAGTGAGAGTGTCATTCCTCTTTTACTTAAGTCGGCATTGTGCCTTTTGTCTTACATTCAGATGCAATTTCTGTCTTTCATCATCAATAAGAAGGTCCAAGGGATACAGTAAACCTGAAGTGAAGCATCGGAACCTAAAACTGGACTCACAGGAGAGGTTCAAATCATAGAATGTGAGAGTGTCAGTCCTCTTGTACTTGAGTCGGCATTGTGCCTTTTGCCTTAAATTCGGATGCAATTTCTGTGTTTCATCGTCAATAAGAAGAACCAAGGGATACAGTAAACCTGAAGTGAAGCATCGGAATCTAAAACTGGACTCACAGGAGAGGTTCAAATCATGGTGAGTTAGAGTGTCAGTCCTCTTTTACTTAAGTCGGCATTGTGCCTTTTGTATTAATTTCGGATGCAGTTTCTGTGTTTCATCGTCAATAAGAAAGTCCAAGGGATACAGTAAACCTGAACTGAAGCATCGGAATCTAAAACTGGACTCACAGGAGAGGTTCAAATCATAGAATGTGAGGGTGTCAGTACTCTTGTACTTAAGTCGGCATTGTGCCTTTTGTATTAAATTCGGATGCAATTTCTGTGTTTCATCGTCAATAAGAGGGTCCAAGGGATACAGTATACCTGAAGTGAAGCATAGGAATCTAAAACTGGACTCACAGGAGAGGTTCATATCATAGAAAGTTAGAGTGTCAGTCCTCTGGTACTTAAGTCGGCATTGTGATTTTTTAATTTAATTCCGACGCAATTTCTGTGTTTCATCGTCAATAAGAAGATGCAAGCTTTACAGTAAACCTGAAGTGAAGCATCGGAATCTAAAACTGGACTCACAGGAGAGGTATAAATCATAGAGAGTTAGAGTGTCAGTCCTCTTGTACTTAAGTCGGCATTGTGCATTTTGAATTTAATTCCGATACAATTCTTGTGTTTCATCGTCAATAAGAAGGTGCAAGGTATAAAGTAAACCTGAAGTGAAGCATCGGAATCTAAAACTGGACTCACAGGAATGGTTCAAATCATAGAAAAAGAGAGTGTAAGTCATCTTTTACTTACGTCGGCAATGTGCCTTTTGTATTAAATTCCGATGCAATTTCAGTGTTTCATCGTCAATAAGAAGGTCCAAGGGATACAGTAAACCTGAAGTGAAGCATCGGAATCCAAAACTGGACTCACAGGAGAGGTTCAAATCATAGAAAGAGAGAGTGTCAGTCCTCTTTTACTTATGTTGGTATTGTGGCTTTTGAATTAAATTCGGATGCATTTTCTGTGTTTCATCGTCAATAAGAAGGTCCAAGGGATACAGTAAACCTGAAGTGAAGTATCGGAATCTAAAACTGGACTCACAGGAGAGGTTCAAATCACTGAAAGGGAGAGTGTCAGTCCTCTTGTACTTAAGTCGGCATTGTGCCATTTGTATTAAAATCGGATGCAATTTCTGCGTTTCATCGTCAATAAGAATGTCCAAGGGATACAGTAATCCTGAAGTGAAGCATCGGAATCCAAAATTGGACTCACAGGAGAGGTTCAAATCGTAGTAAGTGAGAGTGTCAGTCCTCTTGTACTGAAGTCGGCATTGTGCCTTTTGAATTACATTCTCATCTAATTTCTGTGTTTCATCGTCAATAAGAAGGTGCAAGGTAAACAGTAATCTTGAAGTGAGGCTTCGGGATCTAAAACTGGACTCACAGGAGAGGTTCAAATCGTACAAAGTGAGAGTGTCAGTCCTCTTGTACTTATGATGGCATTGTGCCTTTTGTATTAAGTTCCGATGCAATTTCTGTGTTTCATCTCAATAAGAAGGTCCAATGGATACAGTAAACCGGAAGTGAAGCATCGGAATCTAAAACTGGACTCACAGGGGAGGTTCAAATCATAGAAAGATAGAGTGTCAGTCCTCCTGTACTTAAGTCGGCATTGTGCCTTTTGTATTAAATTCGGATGCAATTTCTGTGTTTCTTCGTCATTAAGAAAATGCTAGGTATACAGTAATCTTGAAGTGAAGCATCGGAATCTAAAACTGGACTCACAGGAGAGGTTCAAATCATAGAAAGTGAGAGTGTCAGCCCTCTTGTACTTAAGTCGGCATTGTGCCATTTGTATTAAATTCGGATGCAATTTCTGTGTTTCATCATCAATAAGAAGGTGCAATGTATAAAGTAAACCTCAAGTGAAGCATCGGAATCTAAAACTGGACTCACTGGAGAGGTTCAAATCAAAGAAAGTTAGAGTGTCAGTCCACTTGCACTTAAGTCGGTATTGTGCTTTTTATTAAATTCGGATGCAATTTCTGTGTTTCATCGTCAATAAGAAGGTCCAAGGGATACAGTAAACCTGAAGTGAAGCATCGGAATCTAAAACTGGACTCACAGGAGAGGTTCAAATCATAGAAAGTGAGAATATCAGTCCTCTTGTACTTAAGTCGCCATTGTGCCATTTGTATTAAATTCGGAAGCAATTTCTGCGTTTCATCGTCAATAAGAAGGTGCAATGTATAAAGTAAACCTCAAGTGAAGCATCGGAATCTAAAACTGGACTCACTGGAGAGGTTCAAATCAAAGAAAGTTAGAGTGTCAGTCCACTTGCACTTAAGTCGGTATTGTGCTTTTTATTAAATTCGGATGCAATTTCTGTGTTTCATCGTCAATAAGAAGGTCCAAGGGATACAGTAAACCTGAAGTGAAGCATCGGAATCTAAAACTGGACTCACAGGAGAGATTCAAATCATAGAAAGATAGAGTGTCAGTCCTCTTGCACTTAAGTCGGTATTGTGCTTTTTATTAAATTCGGATGCAATTTCTGTGTTTCATCGTCAATAAGAAGGTCCAAGGGATACAGTAAACCTGAAGTGAAGCATCGGAATCTAAAACTGGACTCACTGGAGGGATTCAAATCATAGAAAATTAGAGTGTCAGTCCACTTGCACTTAAGTCGGTATTGTGCTTTTTATTAAATTCGGATGCAATTTCTGTGTTTCATCGTCAATAAGAAGGTCCAAGGGATACAGTAAACCTGAAGTGAAGCATCGGAATCTAAAACTGGACTCACTGGAGAGGTTCAAATCAAAGAAAGTTAGAAAGTCAGTCCTCTTGTACTTAAGTCGGCATTGTGCGTTTTGTATTAGATTCGGATGCAATTTCTGTGTTTTATCTTCATTTACAAGGTCCAAGGGATACAGTAAACCTGATGTGATGCATCGGAATCTAAAACAGGACTCACAGGAGAGGTTCAAATCATAGAAAATTTGAGTGTCAGTCCTCTTGGACTTAAACCGGCATTGTGCCTTTTGTATTAATTTCGGATGCAAACTCTGTGTTTCATCGTCAATAAGAAGGTCCAAGGGACACAGTAAACCTGAAGTGTAGCATCAGAATCTAAAACTGGGCTCACAGGAGAGGTTCAAATCATAGAAAATTTGAGTGTCAGTCCTCTTGTACTTAAACCGGCATTGTGCCTTTTGTATTAAATTCGGATGCAAACTCTGTGTTTCATCGGCAATAAGAAGGTCCAAGGGACACAGTAAACCTGAGTGTAGCATCAGAATCTAAAACTGGACTCACAGGAGAGGTTCAAATCATAGAAAGTTAGAGTGTCAGTCCACTTGTACTTAAGTCGGTATTGTGATTTTTATTAAATTCGGTTGCAATTTATGTGTTTCATCGTCAATAAGAAAGTGCAAGGTATACAGCTATCTTAAAGTGAAGCATCAGACTCTAAATCTTGACTTACAGGAGAGGTTCAACTCGTAGATAGTGAGAGTGTAATTCCTCTTGTACTTAAGTCGGCATTGTGCCTTTTGTAATAAATTCGGTTGCAATTTCTGTGTTTCATCGTCATTAAGAAGGTCCAAGGGAAACAGTAAACCTGAAGTGAAGCATCGGAATCTAAAACTGGACTCACAGGAGAGGTTCAAACCATAGAAAGATAGAGTGTCAGTCCTCCTGTACTTAAGTCGGCATTGTGCCTTTTGTATTAAATTCGGATGCAATTTCTGTGTTTCTTCGTCATTAAGAAGATGCTAGGTATACACTAATCTTGAAGTGAAGCATCGGAATCTAAAACTGGACTCACAGGAGAGGTTCAAATCATAGAAAGTGAGAGTGTCAGTCCTCTTGTACTTAAGTCGGCATTGTGCCATTTGTATTAAATTCGGATGCAATTTCTGTGTTTCATCGTCAATAAGAAGGTCCAAGGGATACAGTAAACCTGAAGTGAGGCATCGGAATCTAAAATTGGACTCACAGGAGAGGTTCAAATCATAGAAAGTGAGAATGTCAGTCCTCTTGTACTTAAGTCGGCATTGTGCCTTTTGTATTAAATTCGGACGCAATTTCTGTGTTTCATCGTCAATAAGAGCGTCCAAGAGATACAGTAAACCTGAAGTGAAGCATCGGAATCCAAAACTGGACTCACAGGAGAGGTTCAAATCATAGTGTGTTAGAGTGTCAGTCCTTTTGTACTAAAGTCGGCATTGTGCCTTTTGAATTTAATTCCGATGCAAATTCTGTGTTTCATTGTCAATAAGAGGGTGCAAGGTATACAGTAAACCTGTAGTGAAACATCGAAATCTACAACTGGACTCACAGGAGAGGTTCAAATCATAGAAAGTGGAAGTGTCATTCCTCTTTTACTTAAGTCGGCATTGTGCCTTTTGTATTACATTCAGATGCAATTTCTGTGTTTCATCATCAATAAGAAGGTCCAAGGGATACAGTAAACCTGAAGTGAAGCATCGGAATCTAAAACTGGACTCACAGGAGAGGTT
The DNA here is from genome assembly GCF_021461395.2 of Schistocerca americana. Lineage (NCBI taxonomy): Eukaryota > Metazoa > Arthropoda > Insecta > Orthoptera > Acrididae > Schistocerca > Schistocerca americana. The sequence goes on along the minus strand of NC_060126.1, from coordinate 19,802,557 downwards.
CAAATCAAAGAAAGTTAGAGTGTCAGTCCTCTTGTACTTAAGTCGGCATTGTGCATTTTGTAGTAGATTCGGATGCAATTTCTGTTTCATCATCAAAAAGAAGGTGCAAGGTATACAGTAATCTTGAAGCGAAGCATTGGAATCAAAAACTGGACTCACAGGAGAGGTTCAAATCATAGAAAGTGAGAGTGTCAGTCCTCTTGTACTTAAGTCGGCGATGAGCCAATTGTATTAAATTCGGATGCAATGTCTTGCTTCATCGTCAATAAGAAGGTCCAAGGGATACAGTAAACCTGAAGAGAAGCATCGGAATCTAAAACTGGACTCACAGGAGAGGTTCAAATCATAGAAAGTGAGAGTGTCAGTCCTCTTGTACTTAAGTCGGCATTGTGCCTTTTGAATTTAATTCCGATAAAATTGTATTAAATTCAGATACAATTTCTGTGTTTCATCGTCAATAAGAAGGTCCATGGGATACAGTAAACCTGAAGTGAAGCATCTGAATCTAAGACTGGACTCACAGGAGAGGTTCAAATCATAGAATGTGAGAGTGTCAGTCCTCTTGTACTTGAGTCGGCATTGTGCCTTTTGCATTAAATTCGGATGCAATTTCTGTGTTTCATCGTCAATAAGAAGAACCAAGGGATACAGTAAACCTGAAGTGAAGCATCGGAATCTAAAACTGAACTCACAGGAGAGGTTCAAATCATGGTGAGTTAGAGTGTCAGTCCTCTTTTACTTAAGTCGGCATTGTGCCTTTTGTATTAATTTCGGATGCAGTTTCTGTGTTTCATCGTCAATAAGAAAGTCCAAGGGATACAGTAAACCTGAAGTGAAGCATCGGAATCTAAAACTGGACTCACAGAAGAGGTTCAAATCATAGAATGTAAGGGTGTCAGTCCTCTTGTACTTAAGTCGGCATTGTGCCTTTTGTATTAAATACGGATGCAATTTCTGTGTTTCATCGTCAATAAGAAGGTCCAAGGGATACAGTATACCTGAAGTGAAGCATAGGAATCTAAAACTGGTCTCACAGGAGAGGTTCATATCATAGAAAGTTAGAGTGTCAGTCCTTAGGTACTTAAGTCGGCATTGTGATTTTTTAATTTAATTCCGACGCAATTGCTGTGTTTCATCGTCAATACGAAGATGCAAGCTTTACAGTAAACCTGAAGTGAAGCATCGGAATCTAAAACTGGACTCACAGGAGAGGTTCAAATCATAGAGAGTTAGAGTGTCAGTCCTCTTGTATTTAAGTCGGCATTGTGCATTTTGAATTTAATTCCGATACAATTCTTGTGTTTCATCGTCAATAAGAAGGTGCAAGGTATAAAGTAAACCTGAAGTGAAGCATCGGAATCTAAAACTGGACTCACTGGAGAGGTTCAAATCATAGAAAATTTGAGTGTCAGTCCTCTTGTACTTAAGTCGGCATTGTGACTTTTGTATTAAATTCGGATGCAATTTCTGTGTTTCTTCGTCATTAAGAAGATGCTAGGTATACACTAATCTTGAAGTGAAGCATCGGAATCTAAAACTGGACTCACAGGAGAGGTTCAAATCATAGAAAGTGAGAGTGTCAGTCCTCTTGTACTTAAGTCGGCATTGTGCCATTTGTATTAAATTCGGATGCAATTTCTGTGTTTCATCGTCAATAAGAATGTCCAAGGGATACAGTAAACCTGAAGTGAGGCATCGGAATCTAAAATTGGACTCACAGGAGAGGTTCAAATCATAGAAAGTGAGTATGTCAGTCCTCTTGTACTTAAGTCGGCATTGTGCCTTTTGTATTAAATTTGGATGCAATTTCTGTGTTTCATCGTCAATAACAGCGTCCAAGGGATACAGTAAACCTGAAGTGAAGCATCGGAATCCAAAACTGGACTCACAGGAGAGGTTCAAATCATAGTGTGTTAGAGTGTCAGTCCTTTTGTACTAAAGTCGGCATTGTGCCTTTTGAATTTAATTCCGATGCAAATTCTGTGTTTCATTGTCAATAAGAGGGTGCAAGGTATACAGTAAACCTGTAGTGAAACATCGAAATCTACAACTGGACTCACAGGAGAGGTTCAAATCATAGAAAGTGGAAGTGTCATTCCTCTTTTACTTAAGTCGGCATTGTGCCTTTTGTATTACATTCAGATGCAATTTCTGTGTTTCATCATCAATAAGAAGGTCCAAGGGATACAGTAAACCTGAAGTGAATCATCGGAATCTAAAACTGGACTCACAGGAGAGGTTCAAATCAAAGAAAGTTAGAGTGTCAGTCCTCTTGTACTTAAGTCGGCATTGTGCATTTTGTAGTAGATTCGGATGCAATTTCTGTTTCATCATCAAAAAGAAGGTGCAAGGTATACAGTAATCTTGAAGTGAAGCATCGGAATCAAAAACTGGACTCACAGGAGAGGTTCAAATCATAGAAAGTGAGAGTGTCAGTCCTCTTGTACTTAAGTCGGCGATGTGCCAATTGTATTAAATTCGGGTGCAATGTCTTGTTCCATCGTCAATAAGAAGGTCCAAGGGATACAGTAAACCTGAAGAGAAGCATAGGAACCTAAAACTGGACTCACAGGAGAGGTTCAAATCATAGAAAGTGAGAGTGTCAGTCCTCTTGTACTTAAGTCGGCATTGTGCCTTTTGAATTTAATTCCGATGTAATTTCTGTGTTTCATCGTCAATAAGAAGGTTCAAGGTATACAGTAATCCTGTAGTGAAGCATCGGAATCTAAAACTGGACTCACAGGAGAGTTTCAAATCATAGAGAGTGAGAGTGTCATTCCTCTTTTACTTAAGTCGGCATTGTGCCCTTTGTATTAAATTCAGATACAATTTCTGTGTTTCATCGTCAATAAGAAGGTCCATGGGATACAGTAAACCTGAAGTGAAGCATCTGAATCTAAGACTGGACTCACAGGAGAGGTTCAAATCATAGAATGTGAGAGTGTCAGTCCTCTTGTACTTGAGTCGGCATTGTGCCTTTTGCATTAAATTCGGATGCAATTTCTGTGTTTCATCGTCAATAAGAAGAACCAAGGGATACAGTAAACCTGAAGTGAAGCATCGGAATCTAAAACTGAACTCAAAGGAGAGGTTCAAATCATGGTGAGTTAGAGTGTCAGTCCTCTTTTACTTAAGTCGGCATTGTGCCTTTTGTGTTAATTTCGGATGTAGTTTCTGTGTTTCATCGTCAATATGAAAGTCCAAGGGATACAGTAAACCTGAAGTGAAGCATCGGAATCTAAAACTGGACTCACAGGAGAGGTTCAAATCATAGAATGTGAGGGTGTCAGTCCTCTTGTACTTAAGTCGGCATTGTGCCTTTTGTATTAAATTCGGATGCAATTTCTGTGTTTCATCGTCAATAAGAAGGTCCAAGGGATACAGTATACCTGAAGTGAAGCATAGGAATCTAAAACTGGACTCACAGGAGAGGTTCATATCATAGAAAGTTAGAGTGTCACTCCTCAGGTACTTAAGTCGGCATTGTGATTTTTTAATTTAATTCCGACGCAATTTCTGTGTTTCATCGTCAATAAGAAGATGCAAGCTTTACAGTAAACCTGAAGTGAAGCATCGGAATCTAAAACTGGACTCACAGGAGAGGTTCAAATCATAGAAAATTTGAGTGTCAGTCCTCTTGTACTTAAGTCGGCATTGTGACTTTTGTATTAAATTCGGATGGAAACTCTGTGTTTCATCGTCAATAAGAAGGTCCAAGGGACACAGTAAACCTGAAGTGTAGCATCAGAATCTAAAACTGGACTCACAGGAGAGGTTCAAATCATAGAAAATTTGAGTGTCAGTCCTCTTGTACTTAAACCGGCATTGTGCCTTTTGTATTAAATTCGGATGCAAACTCTGTGTTTCATCGTCAATAAGAAGGTCCAAGGGACACAGTAAACCTGAAGTGTCGCATCAGAATCTAGAACTGGAATCACAGGAGAGGTTCAAATCATAGAAAGTTAGAGTGTCAGTCCACTTGTACTTAAGTCGGTATTGTGCTTTTTATTAAATTCGGTTGCAATTTATGTGTTTCATCGTCAATAAGAAAGTGCAAGGTATACAGGTATCTTGAAGTGAAGCATCAGACTCTAAATCTTGACTTACAGGAGAGGTTCAACTCGTAGATAGTGAGAGTGTAATTCCTCTTGTACTTAAGTCGGCATTGTGCCTTTTGTATTAAATTCGGATGCAATTTCTGTGTTTCATCGTCATTAAGAAGGTCCAAGGGAAACAGTAAACCTGAAGTGAAGCATCGGAATCTAAAACTGGACTCAGAGGAGAGGTTCAAATCATAGAAAGATAGAGTGTCAGTCCTCCTGTACTTAAGACGGCATTGTGCGTTTTGTATCAAATTCGGATGCAATTTCTGTGTTTCTTCCTCATTAAGAAGATGCTACGTATAGTTTAATCTTGAAGTGAAGCATCGGAATCTAAAACTGGACTCACAGGAGAGGTTCAAATCATAGAAAGTGAGAGTGTAATTCCTCTTGTACTTAAGTCGGCATTGTGCCTTTTGTATTAAATTCGGATGCAATTTCTGTGTTTCATCGTCAATAAGAAGGGCCAAGGGATACAGTAAACCTGAAGTGAAGCATCGGAATCCAAAACTGGACTCACAGGAGAGGTTCAAATCATAGTGTGTTAGAGTGTCAGTCCTTTTGTACTAAAGTCGGCATTGTGCCTTTTAAAGTTAATTTCGATGCAAATTCTGTGTTTCATTGTCAATAAGAGGGTGCAAGGTATACAGTAAACCTGTAGTGAAACATCGAAATCTACAACTGGACTCACAGGAGAGGTTCAAATCATAGAAAGTGGAAGTGACATTCCTCTTTTACTTAAGTCGGCATTGTGCCTTTTGTATTACATTCAGATGCAATTTCTGTGTTTCATCATCAATAAGAAGGTCCAAGGGCTACAGTAAACCTGAAGTGAAGCATCGGAATCTAAAACTGGACTCACAGGAGAGGTTCAAATCAAAGAAAGTTAGAGTGTCAGTCCTCTTGTACTTAAGTCGGCATTGTGCATTTTGTAGTAGATTCGGATGCAATTTCTTTTTCATCATCAAAAAGAAGGTGCAAGGTATACAGTAATCTTGAAGTGAAGCATCGGAATCAAAAACTGGACTCACAGGAGAGGTTCAAATCATAGAAAGTGAGAGTGTCAGTCCTCTTGTACTTAAGTCGGCATTGTGCCAATTGTATTAAATTCGGATGGAATGTCTTGTTTCATCGTCAATAAGAAGGTCCAAGGGATACAGTAAACCTGAAGAGAAGCATCGGAATCTAAAACTGGACTCACAGGAGAGGTTCAAATCATAGAAAGTGAGAGTGTCAGTCCTCTTGTACTTAAGTCGGCATTGTGCCTTTTGAATTTAATTCCGATGTAATTTCTGTGTTTCATCGTCAATAAGAAGGTTCAAGGTATACAGTAATCCTGTAGTGAAGCATCGGAATCTAAAACTGGACTCACAGGAGAGTTTCAAATCATAGAGAGTGAGAGTGTCATTCCTCTTTTACTTAAGTCGGCATTGTGCCTTTTGTATTAAATTCAGATACAATTTCTGTGTTTCATCGTCAATAAGAAGGTCCAAGGGATACAGTAAACCTGAAGTGAAGCATCTGAATCTAAAACTGGACTCACAGGAGAGGTTCAAATCGTAGAATGTGAGAGTGTCAGTCCTCTTGTACTTGAGTCGGCATTGTGCCTTTTGCATTAAATTCGGATGCAATTTCTGTGTTTCATCGTCAATAAGAAGAACCAAGGGATACAGTAAACCAGAAGTGAAGCATCGGAATCTAAAACTGGACTCACAGGAGAGGTTCAAATCGTGGTGAGTTAGAGTGTCAGTCCTCTTTTACTTAAGTCGGCATTGTGCCTTTTGTATTAATTTCGGATGCAGTTTCTGTGTTTCATCGTCAATAAGAAAATCCAAGGGATACAGTAAACCTGAAGTGAAGCATCGGAATCTAAAACTGGACTCACAGGAGAGGTTCAAATCATAGAATGTGAGGGTGTCAGTCCTCTTGTACTTAAGTCGGCATTGTGCCTTTTGTATTAAATTCGGATGCAATTTCTGTGTTTCATCGTCAATAAGAAGGTGGAAGGGATACAGTATACCTGAAGTGAAGCATAGGAATCTAAAACTGGACCCACAGGAGAGGTTCATATCATAGAAAGTTAGAGTGTCAGTCCTCTGGTACTTAAGTCGGCATTGTGATTTTTTAATTTAATTCCGACGCAATTTCTGTGTTTCATCGTCAATAAGAAGATGCAAGCTTTACAGTAAACCAGAAGTGAAGCATCGGAATCTAAAACTGGACTCACAGGAGAGGTTCAAATCATGGTGAGTTAGAGTGTCAGTCCTCTTTTACTTAAGTCGGCATTGTGCCTTTTGTATTAATTTCCGATGCAGTTTCTGTGTTTCATCGTCAATAAGAAAGTCCAAGGGATACAGTAAACCTGAAGTGAAGCATCGGAATCTAAAACTGGACTCACAGGAGAGGTTCAAATCATAGAATGTGAGGGTGTCAGTCCTTTTGTACTAAAGTCGGCATTGTGCCTTTTGAAGTTAATTTCGATGCAAATTCTCTGTTTCATTGTCAATAAGAGGGTGCAAGGTATACAGTAAACCTGTAGTGAAATATCGAAATCTACAACTGGACTCACAGGAGAGGTTCAAATCATAGAAAGTGGAAGTGTCATTCCTCTTTTACTTAAGTCGGCATTGTGCCTTTTGTATTACATTCAGATGCAATTTCTGTGTTTCATCATCAATAAGAAGGTCCAAGGGATACAGTAAATCTGAAGTGAAGCATCGGAATCTAAAACTGGACTCACAGGAGAGGTTCAAATCAAAGAAAGTTAGAGTGTCAGTCCTCATGTACTTAAGTCGGCATTGTGCATTTTGTAGTAGATTCGGATGCAATTTCTTTTTCATCATCAAAAAGAAGGTGCAAAGTATACAGTAATCTTGAAGTGAAGCATCGGAATCAAAAACTGGACTCACAGGAGAGGTTCAAATCATAGAAAGTGAGAGTGTCAGTCCTCTTGTACTGAAGTCGGCATTGTGCCAATTGTATTAAATTCGGATGGAATGTCTTGTTTCATCGTCAATAAGAAGGTCCAAGGGATACAGTAAACCTGAAGAGAAGCATCGGAATCTAAAACTGGACTCACAGGAGAGGTTCAAATCATAGAAAGTGAGAGTGTCAGTCCTCTTGTACTTAAGTCGGCATTGTGACTTTTGAATTTAATTCCGATGTAATTTCTGTGTTTCATCGTCAATAAGAAGGTTCAAGGTATACAGTAATCCTGTAGTGAAGCATCGGAATCTAAAACTGGACTCACAGGAGAGTTTCAAATCATAGAGAGTGAGAGTGTCATTCCTCTTTTACTTAAGTCGTCATTGTGCCTTTTGTATTAAATTCAGATACAATTTCTGTGTTTCATCGTCAATAAGAAGGTCCAAGGGATACAGTAAACCTGAAGTGAAGCATCTGAATCTAAAACTGGACTCACAGGAGAGGTTCAAATCATAGAATGTGAGAGTGTCAGTCCTCCTGTACTTGAGTCGGCATTGTGCTTTTTGCATTAAATTCGGATGCAATTTCTGTGTTTCATCGTCAATAAGAAGAACCAAGGGATACAGTAAACCAGAAGTGAAGCATCGGAATCTAAAAGTGGACTCACAGGAGAGGTTCAAATCGTGGTGAGTTAGAGTGTCAGTCCTCTTTTACTTAAGTCGGCATTGTGCCTTTTGTATTAATTTCGGATGCAGTTTCTGTGTTTCATCGTCAATAAGAAAGTCCAAGGGATACAGTAAACCTGAAGTGAAGCATCGGAATCTAAAACTGGACTCACAGGAGAGGTTCAAATCATAGAATGTGAGGGTGTCAGTCCTCTTGTACTTAAGTCGGCATTGTGCCTTTTGTATTAAATTCGGATGCAATTTCTGTGTTTCATCGTCAATAAGAAGGTCCAAGGGATACAGTATACCTGAAGTGAAGCATAGGAATCTAAAACTGGACCCACAGGAGAGGTTCACATCATAGAAAGTTAGAGTGTCAGTCCTCTGGTACTTAAGTCGGCATTGTGATTTTTTAATTTAATTCCGACGCAATTTCTGTGTTTCATCGTCAATAAGAAGATGCAAGCTTTACAGTAAACCAGAAGTGAAGCATCGGAATCTAAAACTGGACTCACAGGAGAGGTTCAAATCATGGTGAGTTAGAGTGTCAGTCCTCTTTTACTTAAGTCGGCATTGTGCCTTTTGTATTAATTTCGGATGCAGTTTCTGTGTTTCATCGTCAATAAGAAAGTCCAAGGGATACGGTAAACCTGAAGTGAAGCATCGGAATCTAAAACTGGACTCACAGGAGAGGTTCAAATCATTGAATGTGAGGGTGTCAGTCCTCTTGTAGTTAAGTCGGCATTGTGCCTTTTGTATTAAATTCGGATGCAATTTCTGTGTTTCATCGTCAATAAGAAGGTCCAAGGGATACAGTATACCTGAAGTGAAGCATAGGAATCGAAAACTGGACTCACAGGAGAGGTTCATATCATAGAAAGTTAGAGTGTCAGTCCTCTGGTACTTAAGTCGGCATTGTGATTTTTTAATTTAATTCCGACGCAATTTCTGTTTTTCATCGTCAATAAGAAGATGCAAGCTTTACAGTAAACCTGAAGTGAAGCATCGGAATCTAAAACTGGACTCACAGGAGAGGTTCAAATCATAGAGAGTTAGAGTGTCAGTCCTCTTGTACTTAAGTCGGCATTGTGCATTTTGAATTTAATTCCGATACGATTCTTGTGTTTCATCGTCAATAAGACGTTGCAAGGTATAAAGTAAACCTGAAGTGAGCATCGGAATCTAAAACTGGACTCACAGGAATGGTTCAAATCATAGAAAAAGAGAGTGTAAGTGATCTTTTACTTACGTCGGCAATGTGCCTTTTGTATTAAATTCTGATGCAATTTCTGTGTTTCATCGTCAATAAGAAGGTCCAAGGGATACAGTAAACCTGAAGTGAAGCATCGGAATCCAAAACTGGACTCACAGGAGAGGTTCAAATCATAGAAAGCGAGAGTGTCAGTCCTCTTTTACTTATGTCGGTATTGTGGCTTTTGAATTAAATTCGGATGCATTTTATGTGTTTCATCGTCAATAAGAAGGTCCAAGGGATACAGTAAACCTGAAGTGAAGTATCGGAATGTAAAACTGGACTCACAGGAGAGGTTCAAATCATTGAAAGGGAGAGTGTCAGTCCTCTTGTACTTAAGTCGGCATTGTGCCATTTGTATTAAAATCGGATGCAATTTCTGCGTTTCATCGTCAATAAGAAGGTCCAAGGGATACAGTAATCCTGAAGTGAAGCATCGGAATCCAAAATTGGACTCACAGGAGAGGTTCAAATCGTAGTAAGTGAGAGTGTCAGTCGTCTTGTACTGAAGTCGGCATTGTGCCTTTTGAATTACATTCTGATGCAATTTCTGTGTTTCATCGTCAATAAGAAGGTGCAAGGTAAACAGTAATCTTGAAGTGAGGCTTCGGGATCTAAAACTGGACTCACAGGAGAGGTTCAAATCGTAGAAAGTGAGAGTGTCAGTCCTCTTGTACTTAAGATGGCATTGTGCCTTTTGTATTAAATTCCGATGCAATTTCTGTGTTTCATCGTCAATAAGAAGGTCCAATGGATACAGTAAACCGGAAGTGAAGCATCGGAATCTAAAACTGGACTCACAGGGGAGGTTCAAATCATAGAAAGTGAGAGTGTCAGTCCTCTTTCACTTAATTCGGCAATGTGCCTTTTGTATTAAATTCGGATGCAATTTCTGTGTTTCATCCTTAATAAGATGGGCCAAGGGACACAGTAAAACTGAAGTGAAGATTTGGAATCTAAAACTGGATTCAAAGGGGAGGTAGAAAGTGAGAGTGTCAGTCCTCTTCTATTTTAGTCGGCATTGTGCCATTTGTATTAAATTCGGATGCAATTTCTGTGTTTCATCGTCAATAAGAAGGTGCAATATATAAAGTAAACCTCAAGTGAAGCATCGGAATCTAAAACTGGACTCACTGGAGAGGTTCAAATCAAAGAAAGTTAGAGTGTCAGTCCACTTGCACTTAAGTCGGTATTGTGCTTTTTATTAAATTCGGATGCAATTTCTGTGTTTCATCGTCAATAAGAAGGTCCAAGGGATACAGTAAACCTGAAGTGAAGCATCGGAATCTAAAACTGGACTCACAGGAGAGGTTCAAATCATAGAAAGTGAGAATGTCAGTCCTCTTGTACTTAAGTCGGCATTGTGCCTTTGGATTAAATTCGGATGCAATATCTGTGTTTCATCGTCAATAAGACGGTCCAAGGGATACCGTAAACCTGATGTGAAGCATCGGAATCCAAAACTGGACTCACAGGAGAGGTTCATATCATGGTGTGTTAGAGTGTCAGTCCTCTTGTACTACAGTCGGCATTGTGCCTTTTGAATTTAATTCCGATGGAATTTCTGTGTTTCATTGTCAATAAGAAGGTGCAAGGTATACAGCAAACCTGTAGTGAAACATCGAAATCTAAAACTGGACTCACATGAGAGGTTCAAATCATAGAAAGTGAGAGTGTCATTCCTCTATTACTTAAGTCGGCATTGTGCCTTTTGTATTACATTCAGATGCAATTTCTGTGTTTCATCATCAATAAGAAGGTCCAAGGGATACAGTAAACCTGAAGTGAAGCATCGGAATCTAAAACTGGACTCACAGGAGAGGTTCAAATCATAGAAAGATAGAGTGTCAGTCCACTTGTACTTAAGTCGGCATTGTGACTTTTGTATTAAATTCGGATACAATTTCTGTGTTTCATCGTCAATAAGAAGGTGCAAGGTATGCAGTAATCCTCAAGTGAAGCATTGGAATCTAAAACTGGACTCACAGGAGAGGTTAAAATCAAAGAAAGTTAGAGTGTCAGTCCTCTTGTACTTAAGTCGGCATTGTGCATTTTGTAGTAGATTCGGATGCAATTTCTGTGTTTTATCGTCATTTACAAGGTCCAAGGGATACAGTAAACCTGATGTGATGCATCGGAATCTAAAACAGGACTCACAGGAGAGGTTCAAATCATAGAAAATTTGAGTGTCAGTCCGCTTGTACTTAACCCGGCATTGTGCCTTTTGTATAAAATTCGGATGCAAACTCTGTGTTTCATCGTCAATAAGAAGGTCCAAGGGACACAGTAAACCTGAGGTGAAGCATCGGAATCTAAAACTGGACTCACAGGAGAGGTTCAAATCATAGAAAGTTAGAGTGTCAGTCCTCTTGTACTTAAGTCGGTATTGTGCCTTTCTATTAAATTCGGATGCAATTTATGTGAGACATCGTCAAAAAGAAAGTGCAAGGTATACATTAATCTTGAAGTGAAGCATCAGACTCTAAATCTGGACTCACAGGAGAGGTTCAAATCGTAGATAGTGAGAGTGTAATTCCTCTTGTACTTAAGTCGGCATTGTGCCTTTTGTATTAAACTCAGATGCAATTTCTGTGTTTCATCGTCAATAAGAAAGTCCAAGGGATACAGTAACCTGAAGTGAAGCATCGGAATCTAGAACTGGACTCACAGGAGAGGTTCATATCATAGAAAGTTAGAGTGTCAGTCCTCTGGTACTTAAGTCGGCATTGTGATTTTTTAATTTAATTCCGACGCAATTTCTGTGTTTCATCGTCAATAAGAAGATGCAAGCTTTACAGCAAACCAGAAGTGAAGCATCGGAATCTAAAACTGGACTCACAGGAGAGGTTCAAATCATAGAATGTGAGAGTGTCAGTCCTCTTGTACTAAAGTCGGCATTGTGCCTTTTGCATTAAATTCGGATGCAATTTCTGTGTTTCATCGTCAATAAAAAGGTCCAAGGGATACAGTATACCTGAAGTGAAGCATAGGAATCTAAAACTGGACTCACAGGAGAGGTTCATATCATAGAAAGTTACAGTGTCAGTCCTCTGGTATTTAAGTCGGCGTTGTGCCTTTTGAATTTAATTCCGACGCAATTTCTGTGTTTCATCGTCAATAAGAAGATGCAAGGTATACAGTAAACCTGAAGTGAAGCATCGGAATCTAAAACTGGACTCACAGGAGAGGTTCAATTCATAGAGAGTGAGAGTGTCAGTCCTCATATACTTAAGTCGGCATTGTGCATTTTGAATGTAATTCCGATACAATTTTTGTGTTTTATCGTCAATAAGAAGGTGCAAGGTATAAAGTAAACCTGAAGTGAAGCATCGGAATCTATAACTGGACTCACAGGAATGGTTCAAATCACAGAAAAAGAGAGTGTAAGTCATATTTTACTTACGTCGGCATTGTGCCTTTTGTATTAAATTCGCATGCAATTTCTGTATTTCTTCATCAATAAGAATGTGCAAGGGATACTGTAAACCTGAAGTGAAGCATCGGAATCTAAAACTGTACTCACAGGAGAGGTTCAAATCATAGATAATGAGAGTGTCAGTCCCCTTTTACTTAAGTCGGTATTGTGGCTTTTGTATTAAATTCGGATGCAATTTCTTTGTTTCATCGTCAATAAGAAGGTCCAAGGAATACAGTAAACCTGAAGTGAAGCATCGGAATCTAAAACTGGACTCACAGGAGAGGTTCAAATCATAGAAAGGGAGAGTGTCAGTCCTCTTGTAGTTAAGTCGGCATTGTGCCTTTTGTATTAAAATCGGATGCAATTTCTGCGTTTCATCGACAATAAGAAGGTCCAAGGGATACAGTAAACCTCAAGTGAAGCATCGGAATCTAAAACTGGACTCACTGGAGAGTTTCAAATCGTAGTAAGTGAGAGTGTCAGTCCTCTTGCACTGAAGTCGGCATTGTGCCTTTTGTATTACATTCTGATGCAATTTCTGTGTTTCATCGTGAATAAGAAGGTGCAAGGTAAACAGTAATCTTGAAGTGAAGCATCGGGATCTAAAACTGGACTCACAGGAGAGGTTCAATCATACAAAGATAGAGTGTCAGTCCTCCAGTACTTAGGTCGGCATTGTGCCTTTTGTACTAAATTCGGATGCAATTTCTGTGTGTCTTCGTCAGTAAGAAAGTCCAAGGGATACAGTAAACCTGAAGTGAAGCATCGGAATCTAAAACTGGACTCACAAGAGAGGTTCAAATCATAGAAAGTGAGAATGTCAGTCCTCTTGTACTTAAGTCGACATTGTGCCTTTTGTATTAAATTCGGATGCAATTTCTGTGTTTCATCGTCAATAAGACGGTCCAAGGGATACAGTAAACCTGAAGTGGAGCATCGGAATCCAAAACTGGACCCACTGGAGAGGTTCAAATCATAGTGTGTTAGAGTGTCAGTCCTCTTGTACTAAAGTCGGCATTGTGCCTTTTAAATTTAATTCCGATGCAATTTCTGTGTTTCATTGTCAATAAGAAGGTGCAAGGTATACAGTAAACCTGTAGTGAAACATCGAAATCTAAAAGTGGACTCGCAGGAGAGGTTCAAATCATAGAAAGTGAGAGTGTCAATCCTCTTTTACTTAAGTCGGCATTGTGCCTTTTGTATTACATTCAGATGCAATTTCTGTGTTTCATCATCAATAAGAAGGTCCAAGGGATACAGTAAACCTGAAGTGAAGCATCGGAATCTAAAACTGGACTCACAGGAGAGGTTCAAATCATAGAAATATAGAGTGTCAGTCCTCTTGTACTTAAGTCGGCATTGTGACTTTTGTATTAAATTCGGATACAATTTTTGTGTTTCATCGTCAATAAGAAGGTGCAAGGTATACAGTAAACCAGAAGTGAAGCATCGGAATCTAAAACTGGACTCACAGGAGGGGTTCAAATCATAGAAAATTAGAGTGTCAGTCCTCTTGAACTTAAGTCGGCATTGTGCCTTTTGTATTAAATTCGGATGCAATTTCTGTGTTTTATCGTCAATTAGAAGGTCAATGGGATACAGTAAACCTGATGTGAAGCATCGGAATCTAAAACTGGACTCACAGGACAGGTTCAAATCATCGAAAGTTAGAGTGTCAGTCATCTTGTACTTAAGTCGGCATTTTTATTTTTGTATTAAATTCGGATGCAATTTCTGCGTTTCATCGTCAATAAGAAGGTCCCAGGGATACAGTAAACCTAAAGCATTGGAATCTAAAACTGGACTCACAGGAGAGGTTCAAATCATAGAAAATGAGAGTGTCAGTCCTCTTGTACTTATGTCGGCATTGTGCCATTTGTATTAAATTCGGATGCAATTTCTGTGTTTCATCGTCAATAAGAAGGTCCAAGGGATACAGTAAACCTGAAGAGAAGCATCGGAATCTAAAACTGGACTCACAGGAGAGGTTCAAATCATAGAAAGTGAGAGTGTCAGTCCTCTTGTACTTAAGTCGGCATTGTGCCTTTTGTATTAAATTCGGATGCAATATCTGTGTTTCATCGTCAATAAGAAGGTCCAAGGGATACAGTAAACCTGAAGTGAAGCATCGGAATCCAAAACTGGACTCACAGGAGAGCTTCAAATCATAGAGTGTTAGAGTGTCACTCCTCTTGTACTTCAGTCGGCATTGTGCCCTTTGAATTTAATTCCGATGTAATTTCTGTGTTTCATCGTCAATAAGCTGGTGCAAGGAATACAGTAATCCTGTAGTGAAGCATCGGAATCTAAAACTGGACTCACAGGAGAGTTTCAAATCATAGAAAGTGAGAGTGTCATTCCTCTTTTACCTAAGTCGGCATTGTGCCTTTTGTATTAAATTCAGATACAATTTCTGTGTTTCGTCGTCAATAAGAAGGTCCAAGGGATACAGTAAACCTGAAGTGAAGCATCTGAATCTAAAACTGGACTCACAGGAGAGGTTCAAATCATAGAATGTGAGAGTGTCAGTCCTCTTGTACTTGAGTCGGCATTGTGCCTTTTGCATTAAATTCGGATGCAATTTCTGTGTTTCATCGTCAATAAGAAGAACCAAGAGATACAGTAAACCTGAAGTGAAGCATCGGAAGCAAAAACTGGACTCACAGGAGAGGTTCAAATCATGGAGAGTTAGAGTGTCAGTCCTCTTTTACTTAAGTCGGCATTGTGCCTTTTGTATTAATTTGGGATATAGTTTCTGTGTTTCATCGTCAATAAGAAAGTCCAAGGGATACAGTAAACCTGATGTGAAGCATCGGAATCTAAAATTGGACTCACAGGAGAGGTTCAAATCATAGAATGTGAGAGTGTCAGTCCTCTCGTACTTAAGTCGGCATTGTGCCTTTTGTATTAAATTCGGATGCAATTTCTGTGTTTCATCGTCAATAAAAAGGTCCAAGGGATACAGTATACCTGAAGTGAAGCATAGGAATCTAAAACTGGACTCACAGGAGAGGTTCATATCATAGAAAGTTAGTGTGTCAGTCCTCTGGTACTTAAGTCGGCGTTGTGCCTTTTGAATTTAATTCCGACGAAATTTCTGTGTTTCATCGTCAATAAGAAGATGCAAGGTATACAGTAAACCTGAAGTGAAGCATCGGAATCTAAAACTGGACTCACAGGAGAGGTTCAAATCATAGAGAGTTACAGTGTCAGTCCTCATGCACTTATGTCGGCATTGTGCATTTTGAATTTAATTCCGATACAATTTTTGTGTTTCAGCGTCAACAAGAAGGTGCAAGGTATAAAGTAAACCTGAAGTGAAGCATCGGAATCTATAACTGGACTCACAGGAATGGTTCTAATCATAGATAATGAGAGTGTCAGTCCTCTTTTACTTAAGTCGGTATTGTGGCTTTTGTATTAAATTCGGATGCAATTTCTGTGTTTCATCGTCAATAAAAAGGTCCAAGGGATACAGTAAACCTGAAGTGAAGCAACGGAATCTAAAACTGGACTCACAGGAGAGGTTCAAATCATAGATAATGAGAGTGTCAGTCCTCTTTTACTTAAGTCGGTATTGTGGCTTTTGTGTTAAATTCGGATGCAATTTCTGTGTTTCATCGTCAATAAAAAGGTCCAAGGGATACAGTAAACCTGAAGTGAAGCATCGGAATCTAAAACTGGACTCACAGGAGAGGTTCAAATCATAGAAAGGGAGAGTGTCAGTCCTCTTGTAGTTAAGTCGGCATTGTGCCTTTTGTATTAAAATCGGATGCAATTTCTGCGTTTCATCGTCAATAAGAAGGTCCAAGGGATACAGTAAACCTGAAATGAAGCATCGGAATCCAAAACTGGACTCGCAGGTGGGGTTCAAATCATAGTGTGTTACAGTGTCAGTCCTCTTGTACTAAAGTCGGCATTGTGCCTTTTGAATTTAATTCCGATGCAGTATCTGTGTTTCATTGTCAATAAGAAGGTGCAAGGTATACAGGAAACCTGTAGTGATACATCGAAATCTAAAACTGGACTCACAGGAGAGGTTCAAATCATAGAAAGTGAGAGTGCCATTCCTCTTTTATTTAAGTCGGCATTGTGCCTTTTGTATTACATTTAGATGCAATTTCTGTGTTTCATCATCAATAAGAAGGTCCAAGGGATACAGTAAACCTGAAGTGAAGCATCGGAATCGAAAACTGGACTCACAGGAAAGGTTCAAATCATAGAAAGATAGAGTGTCAGTCCTCTTGTACTTAAGTCGGCATTGTGACTTTTGTATTAAATTCGGATACAATTTCTGTGTTTCATCGTCAATAAGAAGGTGCAAGGTATACAGTAAACCTGAAGTGAAGCATCGGAATCTAAAACTGGACTCACAGGAGAGGTTCAAACCATAGAAAATTAGAGTGTCAGTAGTCTTGAACTTAAGTCGGCATTGTGCTTTTAGTATTAAATTCGGATACAATTTCTGTGTTTTATCGTCAATTAGAAGGTCAATGGGATACAGTAAAACTGAAGTGAAGCATCGGAATCAAAAACTGGACTCACAGGACAGGTTCAAATCATCAAAAGTTAGAGTGTCAGTCCTCTTGTACTTAAGTCGGCATTGTGCCTTTTGTATTACATTCTGATGAAATTTCTGTGTTTCATCGTCAATAAGAAGGTCCAAGGGATACAGTAAAGCTGAAGTGAAAAATCGGAATCTAGAACTGGACTCACAGGAGAGGTTCAAATTATAGAAAGCGAGAGTGTCAGTCCTCTTTTACTTAATTCGGCATTGTGCCTTTTGTATTAAATTCGGATGAAATTTCTGTGTTTCATCCTCAATAAGATGCGCCAAGGGATACAGTAATACTGAAGTGAAGCTTTGGAATCTAAAACTGGACTCAAAGGAGAGGTAGCAAGTGAGAGTGTCAGTCCTCTTGTACTTAAGTCGGCATTGTGCCATTTGTATTAAATTCGGACGCAATTTCTGTGTTTCACCGTCAATAAGAAGGTGCAAGGTATACAGTAAACCTCAAGTGAAGCATCGGAATCTAAAACTCAACTCACAGGAGAGGTTCAAATCATAGAGAGTTAGAGTGTCAGTCCTCTTGTACTTAAGTCGGTATTGTGCCTTTCTCTTAAATTCGGATGCAATGTATGTGTGTCATCGTCAATGAGAAAGTGGAAGGTATACAGTAATCTCGAAGTGAAGCATCAGACTCTAAATCTGGACTCACAGGAGAGGTTCAAATCGTAGGTAGTGAGAGTGTAATTCCTCTTGTACTTAAGTCGGCATTGTGCCTTTTGTATTAAATTCGGATGCAATTTCTGTGTTTCATCGTCATTAAGAAGGTCCAAGGGAAACAGTAAACCTGAAGTGAAGCATCGGAATCTAAAACTGGACTCACAGGAGAGGTTCAAATCATAGAAAGTTAGAGTGTCAGTAATCTTTTACTTAAGTCGGCATTGTGCCTTTTGTATTAAATTCGGATGCAATTTCTGTGTTTCATCGTTAATAAGAAGGTGCAAGGTATACAGTAATCTGAAAGTGAAGCATCGGAATCAAAAACTGGACTCACAGGAGAGGTCCAAATCGTAGAAAGTGAGAGTGTCTGTCCTCTTGTACTTAAGTCGGCATTGTGCCATTTGTATTAAATTCGGATGCAATTTCTGTGTTTCATCGTCAATAAGAAGGTCCAAGGGATAGAGTAAACCTGAAGAGAATCATCGGAATCTAAAACTGGACTCACAGGACAGGTTCAAATCATAGACAGTGAGAATGTCAGTCCTCTTGTACTAAAGTCGGCATTGTGCCTTTTGTATTAAATTCGGATGCAATTTCTGTGTTTCATCGTCAATACGAAGGTCCAAGGGATACAGTAAACCTGAAGTGAAGCATCGGAATCCAAAACTGGACTCACAGGAGAGGGTCAAATCATAGTGTGTTAGAGTGTCAGTCCTCTTGTACTAAAGTCGGCATTGTGCCTTTTGAATTTAATACCGATGCAATTTCTGTGTTTCATTGTCAACAAGAAGGTGCAAGGTATACAGGAAACCTGTAGTGAAACATCGAAATCTAAGACTGGACTCACAGGAGAGGTTCAAATCATAGAAAGTGATTGTGTCATACCTCTTTTACTTAAGTCGGCATTGTGCCTTTTGTATTAAATTCAGATGCAATTTCTGTGTTTCATCGTCAATAAGAAGGTCCAAGGGATACAGTAAACCTGAAGTGAAGCATCGTAATCTGAAACTGGACTCACCGGAGAGGTTCAAATCATAGAAAATTAGAGTGTCAGTTCTCTTGTACTTATGTCGGCATTGTGCCTTTTGAATTTAATTCCGATGCAACTTCTGTGTTTCATCGTCAATAAGATGGTGCAAGGTATACAGTAAACCTGAAGTGAAGCATCGTAATATAAAACTGGACTCACAGGAGAGGTTCAAATCATAGAAAGTGAGAGTGTCAGTCCTCTTTCACTTCATTCGGCATTGTGCATCTTGTATTAAATTCGGATGCAATTTCTGTGTTTCATCGTCAATAGGAAGGTCCAAGGGATACAGTAAACCTGAAGGGAAGCTTCGGAATCTAAAACTGGACTCAAAGGAGAAGTAGAAAGTGAGAGTGTCAGTCCTCTTGTAATTAAGTCGGCATTGTGCCTTTTGTATTAAATTCGGATGCAATTTCTGTGTTTTATCGTCATTTACAAGGTCCAAGGGATACAGTAAACCTGATGTGAAGCATCGGAATCTAAAACTGGACACACAGGAGAGGTTCAAATCATAGAAAGTGAGAGTGTCAGTCCTCTTGTAATTAAGTCGGCATTGTGACCTTTGTATTAAATTCGGATGCTAACTCTGTGTTTCATCGTCAATAAGAAGGTGCAAGGTATACAGTAATCTTGAAGTGAAGCATCGGACTCTAGAACTGAACTCTCTGGATATGTTAAAATCGTAGAAAGTGAGAGTGTAAGTCCTCTTGTACTTATGTCGGCAACGTGCCATTTGTATTAAATTTGGATGCAATTTCTGTGTTTCATCGTCAATACGATGGTCCAAGGGATACAGTAAACCTGAAGTGAAGCATCGGAATCTAAATCTGGACTCACAGGAGAGGTTCAAATCGAAGGAAGTTAGAGTGTCAGTCCTCTTGTACTTAAGTCGGCATTGTGCCTTTTGTATTAAATTCGGATGCAATATCTGTGTTTCATCGTAAATAAGAAGGTCCCGGGGATACAGTAAACCTGAAGTGAAGCTTCGGAGTCTAAAACTGGACTCAAAGGAGAGGTAGAAAGTGAGAGTGTCAGTCCTCTTGTACTTAAGTCGGCATTATTCCTTTTGTATTAAATTCGGATGCAATTTCTGTGTTTCATCAACAATAAGAAGGTGCAAGGTATACAGTAAACCTGAAGTGAACCATCGGAATCTAAAACTGGTCTCACAGGAGAGGTTCACATCATAGAAAGTGAGAGTGTCAGTCCTCTTGTACTTACGTCGGTATTGTGCCTCTTTAGTAAATTCGGATGCAATTTCTGTGGTTCATCGTCAATAAGAAGTTCCAAGGTATACAGTAAACCAGAAGTGAAGCTTCGGAATCTAAAACTGGACTCACAGGAGAGGTTCAAATCTTATAAATTTAAGGTGTCTGTCCTTTTGTACTGAAGTCGGCATTGTGCCTTTTGAATTTATTTCCGATGCAATTTCTGTGTTTCATCGTCAATTAGAAGGTCCAAGGGATACAGTAAACCTGAAGTGAAGCATCGGAATCTAAAACTGGGCTCACA
This sequence comes from Schistocerca americana, assembly GCF_021461395.2. Lineage (NCBI taxonomy): Eukaryota > Metazoa > Arthropoda > Insecta > Orthoptera > Acrididae > Schistocerca > Schistocerca americana. The sequence continues at coordinate 19,782,431 of NC_060126.1, read as the reverse complement.
GGAGAGGTTCAAATCATAGAAAGAGCGAGTGTCAGACCTCTTTTACTTAAGTCGGCAGTGTGCCTTTTGTATTAAATTCGGATGCAATTTCTGTGTTTCATCGTCAATACGAATGTCCAAGGGATACAGTAAACCTGAAGTGAAGCATCGGATTGCAAAAAAGAACTCACAGGAGTGGTTCAAATCATAGAAAGTTAAAGATTCAGTCCTCTTGTACTTAAGTCGGCATTGTGCCCTTTGTATTAAATTCAGATGCAATTTCTGTGTTTTGTCGTCAATTAGAAGGTCCATGGGATACAGTAAACCTGATGTGAAGCATCGGAATCCAAAACTGGACTCACAGGACAGGTTCAAATCATCGAAGGTTAGAGTGTCAGTCCTCTTGTATTTAAGTCGGTATTGTGCCTTTTGTATTAAATTCGGAATGCAAACTCTGTGTTTCATCGTCAATAAGAAGGTCCAAGGTATACAGTAATCTTGAAGTGAAGGATCGGACTCTAAAACTGTACTCACAGTATAGGTTCAAATCGTAGAAAATGAGAGTGTCAGTCCTCTTGTACTTAAGTCGGCATTGTGCCTTTTGAATTTAATTCCGATGCAATTTCTGTGTTTCATCGTCAATGAGAAGGTCCAAGGGATACAGTAAACCTGAAGTGAAGCATCGGAATGTAAAACTGGACTCAGAGGAGAGGTTCAAATCATTGAAAGTGAGAGTGTCAGTCCTCTTTTACTTAAGTCGGCATTGTGCCTTTTGTATTAAATTAGGATGCAATTTCTGTGTTTCATCGTCAATAAGAAGGTCCAAGGGATACAGTAAACCTGAAGTGAGGCTTTGGAATTTAAAACTGGACTCAAAGGAAAGGTAGAAAGTGAGAGTGTCAGTCCTCTTGTACTTAAGTCGGTATTGTGCCTTTTGTATTAAATTCGGATGCAATTTCTGTGTTTCATCGTCAATAAGAAGGTCCAAGGGATACAGTAAACCTGAAGTGAGGCTTTGGAATTTAAAACTGGACTCAAAGGAAAGGTAGAAAGTGAGAGTGTCAGTCCTCTTGTACTTAAGTCGGTATTGTGCCTTTTGTATTAAATTCGGATGCAATTTCTGTGTATCATCGTCAATAAGAAGGTGCAAGGTATACAGTAAACCTCAAGTGAAGCATCGGAATCTAAAACTGGACTCACAGGAGAGGTTCAAATCATAGACACTTAGAGTGTCAGTCCTCTTGTGCTTAAGTCGGCATTGTGCCTATTGTATTAAATTCGGATGCAATTTCTGTGTTTTATCGTCATTTACAAGGTACAAGGGAGACAGTAAACCTGACGTGAAGCATCGGAATCTAAAACTGGACTCACAGGAGAGGTTCAAATCATAGAAAGTTAGAGAGTCAGTTCGCTTGTACTTAAGTCGGCATTGTGCCTTTGTATTAAATTCGGATGCAAACTCTGTATTTCATCGTCAATAAGAAGGTCCAAGGGATGCAGTAAACCTGAAGTGAAGCATCGGAATCTAAATCCGGACTCACAGGAGGGGTTCAAATCATAGAAAGTGAGAGTGTCAGTCCTCTGGTACTTAAGTCGGCTTTGTGCCTTTTTATTAAATTCGGATGCAATTTCTGTGTATCATCGTCAATAAGAAGGTCCAAGGTATACAGTAAACCTGAAGTGAAGCATCGGAATCTAAAACTGGACTCACAGGAGAGGTTAAAATCATAGAAAGGTAAAGTATCGGTCCTCTTGTACTTAAGAAAGATTGTGTCTTTTTATTAAATTCGGATGCAATTTCTGTGGTTCATCGTCAATAAGAAGTTCCAAGGTATACAGTAAACCAGAAGTGAAGCATCGGAATCTAAAAGTGGACTCACAGGAGTGGTTCAAATCTTATAAATTTAAGGTGTCTGTCCTTTTGTACTTAAGTCGGCATTGTGCCTTTTGAATTTATTTCCGATGCAATTTCTGTGTTTCATCGTCAATTAGAAGGTCCAAGGGATACAGTAAACCTGAAGTGAAGCATCGGAATCTAAAACTGGGCTCACAGGAGAGGTTCAAAACATAGAAAGAGCGAGTGTCAGACCTCTTTTACTTAAGTCGGCAGTGTGCCTTTTGTATTAAATTCGGATGCAATTTCTGTGTTTCATCGTCAATACGAAGGTCCAAGGGATACAGTAAACCTGAAGTGAAGCATCGGATTGCAAAAAAGAACTCACAGGAGTGGTTCAAATCATAGAAAGTTAAAGATTCAGTCCTCTTGTACTTAAGTCGGCATTGTGCCTTTTGTATTAAATTCGGATGCAATTTCTGTGTTTTGTCGTCAATTAGAAGGTCCATGGGATACAGTAAACCTGATGTGAAGCATCGGAATCCAAAACTGGACTCACAGGACAGGTTCAAATCATCGAAGGTTAGAGTGTCAGTCCTCTTGTATTTAAGTCGGTATTGTGCCTTTTGTATTAAATTAGGAATGTAAACTCTGTGTTTCATCGTCAATAAGAAGGTCCAAGGGATACAGTAAATCTGAAGTGAAGCATCGGAATCTAAAACTGGACTCACAGGACAGGATTAAATCATAGAAAGTGAGAGTGTCAGTCCTCTTGTTCTTAAGTCGGCATTGTGCCTTTTTCTTAAATTCGGATGCAATTTCTGTGTTTCATCGTCATCAAGAAGGTGCAAGGTATACAGTAATCTTGAAGTGAAGCATCGCACTCTAAATCTGGACTCACAAGATAGGTTCAAATCGTAGAAAATGAGAGTGTCAGTCCTCTTGTACTTTAGTCGGCCTTGTGCCTTTCGTATTAAATACGGATGCAATTTCTGAGTTTCACCGTCAATAAGAAGGTCCAAGGTATACAGTAAACCTGAAGTGAAGCATCGGAATCTAAAACTGGACTCACAGGAGAGGTTCAAATCTTATAAAGTTCGAGTGTCTGTCCTTTTGTACTAAAGTCGGCATTGTGCCTTTTAAATTTTTTTCCGATGCAATTTCTGTGTTTCATCGTCAATTAGAAGGTCCAAGGGATACAGTAACTCTGAAGTGAAGCGTCGGAATCCAAAACTGGGCTCACAGGAGAGGTTCAAATCATAGAAAGTGCGAGTGTCAGTAATCATTTACTTAAGTCGGCAGTGTGCCTTTTGTATTAAATTCGGATGCAATTTCTGTGTTTCATCGTCAATACGAAGGTCCAAGGGAAACAGTAAACCTGAAGTGAAGCATCGGAATCTAAAACTCGACTCACAGGAGAGGTTCAAATCATAGAAAGCGAGAGTGTCAGTCCTCTTGTACTTAAGTCGGCATTTGCCTTTTGTATTAAATTCGGATGCAATTTCTGTGTATCATCGTCAATAAGAAGGTGCATGGTATACAGTAAACCTCAAGTGAAGCATCGGAATCTAAAACTGGACTCACAGGAGAGGTTCAAATCATAGAAACTTAGAGTGTCAGTTCTCTTGTGCTTAAGTCGGCATTGTGCCTATTGTATTAAATTCGGATGCAATTTCTGTGTTTTATCGTCATTTACAAGGTCCAAGGGAGACAGTAAACCTGATGTGAAGCATCGGAATCTAAAACTGGACTCACAGGAGAGGTTCAAATCATAGAAAGTTAGAGAGTCAGTTCTCTTGTACTTAAGTCGGCATTGTGCCTTTTGTATTAAATTCGGATGCAAACTCTGTGTTTCATCGTCAATAAGAAGGTCCAAGGGATACAGTAAACCTGAAGTGAAGCATCGGAATCTAAAACTGGACTCACAGGAGAGGTTCAAATCATAGAAAGAGAGAGTGTCAGTCCTCTTGTACTTAAGTCGGCATTGTGCCTTTTTATTAAATTCGGATGCAATTTCAGTGTTTCATCGTCAATAAGAAGGTCCAAGGTATACAGTAAACCTGAAGTGAAGCATCGGAATCTAAAACTGGACTCACAGGAGAGGTTCAAATCTTAGAAAGATAGAGTATCAATCCTCTTGTACTTAAGTTGGCATTGTGACTTTTGTATTAAATTCGGATGCAATTTCTGTGTTTCATCGTCAATAAGAAGGTGCAAGGTATACAGTAAACCTGAAGTGAAGCATCGGAATCTAAAACTGGACACACAGGAGAGGTTCAATTCTTAGAAAATTAGATTGTCAGTCCTCATGTACTTAAGTCGGCATTTTGACTTTTGTATTAAATTCGGATGCAATTTCTGTGTTTTATCATCAATTAGAAGGTCCATGGGATACAGTAAACCAGATGTGAAGCATCGGAATCTAAAACTGGACTCACAGGACAGGTTCAAATCATCGAAAGTTAGAGTGTCAGTCCTCTTGTACTTAAGTCGCCATTGTGCCTTTTGTATTAAATTCGGATGCAAACTCTGTGTTTCATCGTCAATAAAAAGGTCCAAGGGATACAGTAAATCTGAAGTGAAGCATCGGAATCTGAAATTGGACTCACAGGACAGGTTCAAATCATAGAAAGTGAGAGTGTCAGTCCTCTTGTACTTAAGTCGGCATTGTGCCTTTTTATTAAATTCGGATGCAATTTCTGTGTTTCATCGTCAATTAGAAGGTGCAAGGTATACAGTAATCTAGAAGTGAAGCATCCGACTCTAAAACTGGACTCACAGGATTGGTTCAACTCGTAGAAAGTGAGAGTGTCAGTCCTCTTGTCCTTAAGTCGGCATTGTGCCTTTTGAATTTAATTCCGATGCAATCTCTTTGTTTCATCGTCAATAAGAAGGTGCAAGGGATACAGTAAACCTGAAGTGAAGCATCGGAATCTAAAACTGGACTCACAGGAGAGGTTCAAATCTTAGAAAGATAGAGTATCAATCCTCTTGTACTTAAGTTGGCATTGTGACTTTTGTATTAAATTCGGATGCAATGTCTGTGTTTCATCGTCAATAAGAAGGTGCAAGGTATACAGTAAACCTGAAGTGAAGCATCGGAATCTAAAACTGGACACACAGGAGAGGTTCAATTCTTAGAAAATTAGATTGTCAGTCCTCATGTACTTAAGTCGGCATTTTGACTTTTGTATTAAATTCGGATGCAATTTCTGTGTTTTATCATCAATTAGAAGGTCCATGGGATACAGTAAACCAGATGTGAAGCATCGGAATCTAAAACTGGACTCACAGGACAGGTTCAAATCATCGAAAGTTAGAGTGTCAGTCCTCTTGTACTTAAGTCGCCATTGTGCCTTTTGTATTAAATTCGGATGCAAACTCTGTGTTTCATCGTCAATAAAAAGGTCCAAGGGATACAGTAAATCTGAAGTGAAGCATCGGAATCTGAAATTGGACTCACAGGACAGGTTCAAATCATAGAAAGTGAGAGTGTCAGTCCTCTTGTACTTAAGTCGGCATTGTGCCTTTTTATTAAATTCGGATGCAATTTCTGTGTTTCATCGTCAATTAGAAGGTGCAAGGTATACAGTAATCTAGAAGTGAAGCATCCGACTCTAAAACTGGACTCACAGGATTGGTTCAACTCGTAGAAAGTGAGAGTGTCAGTCCTCTTGTACTTAAGTCGGCATTGTGCCTTTTGAATTTAATTCCGATGCAATCTCTTTGTTTCATCGTCAATAAGAAGGTGCAAGGGATACAGTAAACCTGAAGTGAAGCATCGGAATCTAAAACTGGTCTCACAGGAGAGGTTCAAAACATAGAAAGTGCGAGTGTCAGTCCTCATTTACTTAAGTCGGCATTGTGGCTTTTGTATTCAATTCGGATGCAATTTCTGTGTTTCACCGTCAATACGAAGGTCCAAGGGATACAGTAAACCTGATGTGAAGCATCGGAATCCAAAACTGGACTTACAGGACAGGTTCAAATCATCGAAGGTTAGAGTGTCAGTCCTCTTGTACTTAAGTCGGTATTGTGCCTTTTGTATTAAATTCGGATGCAAACTCTGTGTTTCATCGTCAATAAGAAGGTCCTAGGGATACAGTAAATCTGAAGTGAAGCATCGGAATCTAAAACTAGACTCACAGGACAGGTTTAAATCATAGAAAGTGAGAGTGTCAGTCCTCTTGTTCTTAAGTCGGCATTGTGCCTTTTTATTAAAATCGGATGCAATTTCTGTGTTTCATCGTCATCAAGAAGGTGCAAGGTATACAGTAATCATGAAGTGAAGCATCGCAATCTAAAACTGGACTCACAAGATAGGTTCAAATCGTAGAAAGTGAGAGTGTCAGTCCTCTTGTACTTAAGTCGGCATTGTGCCTTTTGAATTTAATTCCGATGCAATTTCTGTGTTTCATCGTCAATGAGAAGGTCCAAGGGATACAGTAAACCTGAAGTGAAGCATCGGAATCTAAAACTGGACTCAGAGGAGAGGTTCAAATCAGTGAAAGTGAGAGTGTCAGTCCTCTTTTACTTAAGTCGGCATTGTGACTTTTGTATTAAATTAGGATGCAATTTCTGTGTTTCATCTCCAATAAGAAGGTCCAAGGGATACAGTAAACCTGAAGTGAAGCATCGGATTCTAAAAAAGAACTCACAGGAGTGGTTCAAATCATAGAAAGTTAAAGTGTCAGTCCTCTTGTACTTAAGTCGGCATTGTGCCTTTTGTATTAAATTCGGATGCAATTTCTGTGTTTTGTCGTCAATTAGAAGTTCCGTGGGATACAGTAAACCTGATGTGAAGCATCGGAATCCACAACTGGACTCACAGGACAGGTTCAAATCATCGAAGGTTAGAGTGTCAGTCCTCTTGTACGTAAGTCGGTATTGTGCCTTTTGTATTAAATTCGGATGCAAACTCTGTGTTTCATCGTCAATAAGAAGGTCCAAGGGATACAGTAAATCTGAAGTGAAGCATCGGAATGTAAAACTGGACTCACAGGACAGGTTTAAATCAAAAAAAGTGAGAGTGTCAGTCCTCTTGTTCTTAAGTCGGCATTGTGCCTTTTTATTAAATTCGGATGCAATTTCTGTGTTTCATCGTCATCAAGAAGATGCAAGGTATACAGTAATCTTGAAGTGAAGCATCGCACTCTAAAACTGGACTCACAAGATAGGTTCAAATCGTAGAAAGTGAGAGTGTCAGTCCTCTTGTACTTAAGTCGGCATTGTTCCTTTTGTATTAAATTAGGATGCAATTTCTGTGTTTCATCGTCAATAAGAAGGTCCAAGGTATACAGTAAACCTGAAGTGAAGCATCGGATTCTAAAACTGGTCTCACACGAGAGGTTCAAATCATAGAAAGTTATAGTGTCTGTCCTCTTTTACTTAATTCGGCATTGTGCCTTTTGTATTAAATTCGGATGCAATTTCTGTGTTTCATCGTCAATACGAAGGTCCAAGGGATACAGTAAACCTGAAGTGAAGCATCGGAATCTAAAACTGGACTCACAGGAGAGGTTCAAATCATAGAAAGTGAGAGTGTCAGTCCTCTTGTACTTAAGTCGGCATTTGCCTTTTGTATTAAATTCGGATGCAATTTCTGTGTATCATCGTCAATAAGAAGGTGCAAGGGATACAGTAAATCTGAAGTGAAGCATCGCAATCTAAAATTGGACTCACAGGACAGGTTCAAATCATAGAAAGAGAGAGTGTCAGTCCTCTTGTACTTCAGTCGGCATTGTGCCTCTTTATCACATTCGGATGCAATTTCTGTGTTTCATCGTCAATAAGAAGGTGCAAGGTATACAGTAATGTTGAAGTGAAGCATCGGACACTAAAACTGGATTCACAGGATATGTTCAAATCGTAGAAAGTGAGAGTGTTAGTCCTCGTGTACTTTAGTCGGAATTGTGCCTTTCGTATTAAATACGGATGCAATTTCTGTGTTTCACCGTCAATAAGAGGGTCCAAGGTATACAGTAAACCTGAAGTGAAGCATCGGAATCTAAAACTGCTCTCACAGGAGAGGTTCAAATCATAGAAAGTGAGAGTGTCAGTCCTCTTGCACTTAAGTCGGCATTGTGCCTCTTTATTAAATTCGGATGCAATTTCTGTGTTTCATTGTCAATAAGAATTTCCAAGGTATACAGTAAACCTGAAGTGAAGCATCGGAATCTAAAACTGGACTCACAGGAGAGGTTCAAATCTTATAAAGTTCGAGTGTCTGTCCTTTTGTACTAAAGTCGGCATTGTGCCTTTTGAATTTATTTCCGATGCAATTTCTGTGTTTCATCGTCAATTAGAAGGTCCAAGGGATACAGTAAACCTGAAGTGAAGCATCGGAATCTAAAAATGGGCTCACAAGAGAGGTTCAAATCATAGAAAGTATGAGTGTCAGTAATCTTTTACTTAAGTCAGCAGTGTGCCTTTTGTATTAAATTCGGATGCAATTTCTGTGTTTCATCGTCACTACGAAGGTCCAAGGGATACAGTAAACCTGAAGTGAAGCATCGGAATCTAAAACTGGACTCACAGGAGAGGTTCAAATCATAGAAAGTGAGAGTGTCAGTCCTCTTGTACTTAAGTCGGCATTTGCCTTTTGTATTAAATTCGGATGCAATTTCTGTGTATCATCGTCAATAAGAAGGTGCAAGGGATACAGTAAATCTGAAGTGAAGCATCGCAATCTAAAATTGGACCCACAGGACAGGTTCAAATCATAGAAAGAGAGAGTGTCCGTCCTCTTGTACTTCAGTCGGCATTGTGCCTCTTTATCACATTCGGATGCAATTTCTGTGTTTCATCGTCAATAAGAAGGTGCAAGGTATAGAGTAATCTTGAAGTGAAGCATCGCACACTAAAACTGGACTCACAGGATATGTTCAAATCGTAGAAAGTGAGAGTGTTAGTCCTCTTGTACTTTAGTCGGCATTGTGCCTTTCGTATTAAATATGGATGCAATTTCTGTGTTTCACCGTCAATAAGAAGGTCCAAGGTATACAGTAAACCTGAAGTGAAGCATCGGAATCTAAAACTGCTCTCACAGGAGAGGTTCAAATCATAGAAAGTGAGAGTGTCAGTCCTCTTGTACTTAAGTCGGCATTGTGCCTCTTTATTAAATTCGGATGCAATTTCTGTGTTTCATCGTCAATAAGAATTTCCAAGGTATACAGTAAACCTGAAGTGAAGCATCGGAATCTAAAACTGGACTCACAGGAGAGGTTCAAATCTTACAAAGTTCGAGTGTCTGTCCTTTTGTACTAAAGTCGGCATTGTGCCTTTTGAATTTATTTCCGATGCAATTTCTGTGTTTCATCGTCAATTAGAAGGTCCAAGGGATACAGTAAACCTGAAGTGAAGCATCGGAATCTAAAACTGGGCTCACAGGAGAGGTTCAAATCATAGAAAGTGCGAGTGTCAGTAATCTTTTACTTAAGTCGGCAGTGTGCCTTTTGTATTAAATTCGGATGCAATTTCTGTGTATCATCGTCAATAAGAAGGTGCAAGGTAGACAGAAAACCTAAAGTGAAGCATCGGAATCTAAAACCGGACTCACAGGAGAGGTTCCAATCATAGAAACTTAGAGTGTCAGTCCTCTCGTGCTTAAGTCGGTATTGTGCCTATTGTATTAAATTCAGATGCAATTTCTGTGTTTTATCGTCATTTACAAGGTCCAAGGGAGACAGTAAACCTGATGTGAAGCATCGGAATCTAAAACTGGACACACAGGAGAGGTTCAAATCATAGAAAGTTAGAGAGTCAGTTCTCTTGTAGTTAAGTCGGCATTGTGCCTTTTGTATTAAATTCGGATGCAAACTCTGTGTTTCATCGTCATTAAGAAGGTCCAAGGGATACAGTAAACCTGAAGTGAAGCATCGGAATCTAAAATTGGACTCACAGGAGAGGTTCAAATCATAGAAAGAGAGAGTGTCAGTCCTCTTGTACTTAAGTCGGCATTGTGCCTTTTTATTAAATTCGGATGCAATTTCTGTGTTTCATCGTCAATAAGAAGGGCCAAGGTATACAGTAAACCTGAAGTGAAGCATCGGAATCTAAAACTGGACTCACAGGAGAGGTTCAAATCATAGAAATGTAAAGTATCAGTCCTCTTCTACTTAAGTCGGATAGTGTCTTTTTATTAAATTCGGATGCAATTTCTGTGTTTCATCGTCAATGAGAAGGTGCAAGGTATACAGTAATCTTGAAGTGAGACATCAGACTCTAAAACTGGACTCACAGGATAGGTTCAAATCGTAGAGAGTGAGAGTGTCAGTCCTCTTGTACTCCAGTCGGCATTGTGCCTTTTGAATTTAATTCCGATGCAATTTCTGTGTTTCATCGTCAATAAGAAGGTCCAATGGATACAGTAAACCTGAAGTGAAGCATCGGAATCTAACCTGGGTTCACAAGAGAGGTTCAAATCATAGAAATTTATAGTGTCAGTACTCTTGTACTTAATTGGGCATTGTGCCTTTTTGTATTAAATTCGGATGCAATTTCTGTGTTTCATCGTCAATGAGAAGGTCCAAGGGATACAGAAAAACCTGATGTGAGGCTTTGGAATCTAAAACTGGACTCAAAGGAGAGGTAGAAAGTGAGAGTGTCAGTCCTCTTGTATTTAAGTCGGTATTGTGCCTTTTGTATTAAATTAGGAATGCAAACTCTGTGTTTCATCGTCAATAAGAAGGTCCAAGGGATACAGTAAATCTGAAGTGAAGCATCGGAATCTAAAACTGGACTCACAGGACAGGATTAAATCATAGAAAGTGAGAGTGTCAGTCCTCTTGTTCTTAAGTCGGCATTGTGCCTTTTTCTTAAATTCGGATGCAATTTCTGTGTTTCATCGTCATCAAGAAGGTGCAAGGTATACAGTAATCTTGAAGTGAAGCATCGCACTCTAAATCTGGACTCACAAGATAGGTTCAAATCGTAGAAAATGAGAGTGTCAGTCCTCTTGTACTTTAGTCGGCCTTGTGCCTTTCGTATTAAATACGGATGCAATTTCTGAGTTTCACCGTCAATAAGAAGGTCCAAGGTATACAGTAAACCTGAAGTGAAGCATCGGAATCTAAAACTGGACTCACAGGAGAGGTTCAAATCTTATAAAGTTCGAGTGTCTGTCCTTTTGTACTAAAGTCGGCATTGTGCCTTTTGAATTTTTTTCCGATGCAATTTCTGTGTTTCATCGTCAATTAGAAGGTCCAAGGGATACAGTAACTCTGAAGTGAAGCATCGGAATCCAAAACTGGGCTCACAGGAGAGGTTCAAATCATAGAAAGTGCGAGTGTCAGTAATCATTTACTTAAGTCGGCAGTGTGCCTTTTGTATTAAATTCGGATGCAATTTCTGTGTTTCATCGTCAATACGAAGGTCCAAGGGAAACAGTAAACCTGAAGTGAAGCATCGGAATCTAAAACTCCACTCACAGGAGAGGTTCAAATCATAGAAAGCGAGAGTGTCAGTCCTCTTGTACTTAAGTCGGCATTTGCCTTTTGTATTAAATTCGGATGCAATTTCTGTGTATCATCGTCAATAAGAAGGTGCATGGTATACAGTAAACCTCAAGTGAAGCATCGGAATCTAAAACTGGACTCACAGGAGAGGTTCAAATCATAGAAACTTAGAGTGTCAGTTCTCTTGTGCTTAAAACGGCATTGTGCCTATTGTATTAAATTCGGATGCAATTTCTGTGTTTTATCGTCATTTACAAGGTCCAAGGGAGACAGTAAACCTGATGTGAAGCATCGGAATCTAAAACTGGACTCACAGGAGAGGTTCAAATCATAGAAAGTTAGAGAGTCAGTTCTCTTGTACTTAAGTCGGCATTGTGCCTTTTGTATTAAATTCGGATGCAAACTCTGTGTTTCATCGTCAATAAGAAGGTCCAAGGGATACAGTAAACCTGAAGTGAAGCATCGGAATCTAAAACTGGACTCACAGGAGAGGTTCAAATCATAGAAAGAGAGAGTGTCAGTCCTCTTGTACTTAAGTCGGCATTGTGCCTTTTTATTAAATTCGGATGCAATTTCAGTGTTTCATCGTCAATAAGAAGGTCCAAGGTATACAGTAAACCTGAAGTGAAGCATCGGAATCTAAAACTGGACTCACAGGAGAGGTTCAAATCTTAGAAAGGTAGAGTATCAATCCTCTTGTACTTAAGTTGGCATTGTGACTTTTGTATTAAATTCGGATGCAATTTCTGTGTTTCATCGTCAATAAGAAGGTGCAAGGTATACAGTAAACCTGAAGTGAAGCATCGGAATCTAAAACTGGACACACAGGAGAGGTTCAATTCTTAGAAAATTAGATTGTCAGTCCTCATGTACTTAAGTCGGCATTTTGACTTTTGTATTAAATTCGGATGCAATTTCTGTGTTTTATCATCAATTAGAAGGTCCATGGGATACAGTAAACCAGATGTGAAGCATCGGAATCTAAAACTGGACTCACAGGACAGGTTCAAATCATCGAAAGTTAGAGTGTCAGTCCTCTTGTACTTAAGTCGCCATTGTGCCTTTTGTATTAAATTCGGATGCAAACTCTGTGTTTCATCGTCAATAAAAAGGTCCAAGGGATACAGTAAATCTGAAGTGAAGCATCGGAATCTGAAATTGGACTCACAGGACAGGTTCAAATCATGGAAAGTGAGAGTGTCAGTCCTCTTGTACTTAAGTCGGCATTGTGCCTTTTTATTAAATTCGGATGCAATTTCTGTGTTTCATCGTCAATTAGAAGGTGCAAGGTATACAGTAATCTAGAAGTGAAGCATCCGACTCTAAAACTGGACTCAAAGGATTGGTTCAACTCGTAGAAAGTGAGAGTGTCAGTCCTCTTGTACTTAAGTCGGCATTGTGCCTTTTGAATTTAATTCCGATGCAATCTCTTTGTTTCATCGTCAATAAGAAGGTGCAAGGGATACAGTAAACCTGAAGTGAAGCATCGGAATCTAAAACTGGTCTCACAGGAGAGGTTCAAAACATAGAAAGTGCGAGTGTCAGTCCTCATTTACTTAAGTCGGCATTGTGGCTTTTGTATTCAATTCGGATGCAATTTCTGTGTTTCACCGTCAATACGAAGGTCCAAGGGATACAGTAAACCTGATGTGAAGCATCGGAATCCAAAACTGGACTTACAGGACAGGTTCAAATCATCGAAGGTTAGAGTGTCAGTCCTCTTGTACTTAAGTCGGTATTGTGCCTTTTGTATTAAATTCGGATGCAAACTCTGTGTTTCATCGTCAATAAGAAGGTCCTAGGGATACAGTAAATCTGAAGTGAAGCATCGGAATCTAAAACTAGACTCACAGGACAGGTTTAAATCATAGAAAGTGAGAGTGTCAGTCCTCTTGTTCTTAAGTCGGCATTGTGCCTTTTTATTAAAATCGGATGCAATTTCTGTGTTTCATCGTCATCAAGAAGGTGCAAGGTATACAGTAATCATGAAGTGAAGCATCGCAATCTAAAACTGGACTCACAAGATAGGTTCAAATCGTAGAAAGTGAGAGTGTCAGTCCTCTTGTACTTAAGTCGGCATTGTGCCTTTTGAATTTAATTCCGATGCAATTTCTGTGTTTCATCGTCAATGAGAAGGTCCAAGGGATACAGTAAACCTGAAGTGAAGCATCGGAATCTAAAACTGGACTCAGAGGAGAGGTTCAAATCAGTGAAAGTGAGAGTGTCAGTCCTCTTTTACTTAAGTCGGCATTGTGACTTTTGTATTAAATTAGGATGCAATTTCTGTGTTTTATCGTCAAAAAGAAGGTCCAAGGTATACAGTTAACCTGAAGTGAAGCATCGGATTCTAAAACTGGACTCACAGGAGAGGTTCAAATCATAGAAAGTTATAGTGTCTGTCCTCTTTTACCTAATTCGGCATTGTGCCTTTTTGTATTAAATTCGGATGCAATTTCTGTGTTTCATCTCCAATAAGAAGGTCCAAGGGATACAGTAAACCTGAAGTGAAGCATCGGATTCTAAAAAAGAACTCACAGGAGTGGTTCAAATCATAGAAAGTTAAAGTGTCAGTCCTCTTGTACTTAAGTCGGCATTGTGCCTTTTGTATTAAATTCGGATGCAATTTTGTGTTTTGTCGTCAATTAGAAGGTCCGTGGGATACAGTAAACCTGATGTGAAGCATCGGAATCCACAACTGGACTCACAGGACAGGTTCAAATCATCGAAGGTTAGAGTGTCAGTCCTCTTGTACGTAAGTCGGTATTGTGCCTTTTGTATTAAATTCGGATGCAAACTCTGTGTTTCATCGTCAATAAGAAGGTCCAAGGGATACAGTAAATCTGAAGTGAAGCATCGGAATGTAAAACTGGACTCACAGGACAGGTTTAAATCAAAAAAAGTGAGAGTGTCAGTCCTCTTGTTCTTAAGTCGGCATTGTGCCTTTTTATTAAATTCGGATTTAATTTCTGTGTTTCATCGTCATAAAGAAGATGCAAGGTATACAGTAATCTTGAAGTGAAGCATCGCACTCTAAAACTGGACTCACAAGATAGGTTCAAATCGTAGAAAGTGAGAGTGTCAGTCCTCTTGTACTTAAGTCGGCATTGTGCCTTTTGTATTAAATTAGGATGCAATTTCTGTGTTTCATCGTCAATAAGAAGGTCCAAGGTATACAGTAAACCTGAAGTGAAGCATCGGATTCTAAAACTGGTCTCACACGAGAGGTTCAAATCATAGAAAGTTATAGTGTCTGTCCTCTTTTACTTAATTCGGCATTGTGCCTTTTGTATTAAATTCGGATGCAATTTCTGTGTTTCATCGTCAATACGAAGGTCCAAGGGATACAGTAAACCTGAAGTGAAGCATCGGAATCTAAAACTGGACTCACAGGAGAGGTTCAAATCATAGAAAGTGAGAGTGTCAGTCCTCTTGTACTTAAGTCGGCATTTGCCTTTTGTATAAAATTCGGATGCAATTTCTGTGTATCATCGTCAATAAGAAGGTGCAAGGGATACAGTAAATCTGAAGTGAAGCATCGCAATCTAAAATTGGACTCACAGGACAGGTTCAAATCATAGAAAGAGAGAGTGTCAGTCCTCTTGTACTTCAGTCGGCATTGTGCCTCTTTATCACATTCGGATGCAATTTCTGTGTTTCATCGTCAATAAGAAGGTGCAAGGTATACAGTAATGTTGAAGTGAAGCATCGGACACTAAAACTGGATTCACAGGATATGTTCAAATCGTAGAAAGTGAGAGTGTTAGTCCTCGTGTACTTTAGTCGGAATTGTGCCTTTCGTATTAAATACGGATGCAATTTCTGTGTTTCACCGTCAATAAGAGGGTCCAAGGTATACAGTAAACCTGAAGTGAAGCATCGGAATCTAAAACTGCTCTCACAGGAGAGGTTCAAATCATAGAAAGTGAGAGTGTCAGTCCTCTTGCACTTAAGTCGGCATTGTGCCTCTTTATTAAATTCGGATGCAATTTCTGTGTTTCATTGTCAATAAGAATTTCCAAGGTATACAGTAAACCTGAAGTGAAGCATCGGAATCTAAAACTGGACTCACAGGAGAGGTTCAAATCTTATAAAGTTCGAGTGTCTGTCCTTTTGTACTAAAGTCGGCATTGTGCCTTTTGAATTTATTTCCGATGCAATTTCTGTGTTTCATCGTCAATTAGAAGGTCCAAGGGATACAGTAAACCTGAAGTGAAGCATCGGAATCTAAAAATGGGCTCACAAGAGAGGTTCAAATCATAGAAAGTGCGAGTGTCAGTAATCTTTTACTTAAGTCAGCAGTGTGCCTTTTGTATTAAATTCGGATGCAATTTCTGTGTTTCATCGTCAATGCGAAGGTCCAAGGGATACAGTAAACCTGAAGTGAAGCATCGGAATCTAAAACTGGACTCACAGGAGAGGTTCAAATCATAGAAAGTGAGAGTGTCAGTCCTCTTGTACTTAAGTCGGCATTTGCCTTTTGTATTAAATTCGGATGCAATTTCTGTGTATCATCGTCAATAAGAAGGTGCAAGGGATACAGTAAATCTGAAGTGAAGCATCGCAATCTAAAATTGGACCCACAGGACAGGTTCAAATCATAGAAAGAGAGAGTGTCAGTCCTCTTGTACTTCAGTCGGCATTGTGCCTCTTTATCACATTCGGATGCAATTTCTGTGTTTCATCGTCAATAAGAAGGTGCAAGGTATAGAGCAATCTTGAAGTGAAGCATCGCACACTAAAACTGGACTCACAGGATATGTTCAAATCGTAGAAAGTGAGAGTGTTAGTCCTCTTGTACTTTAGTCGGCATTGTGCCTTTCGTATTAAATATGGATGCAATTTCTGTGTTTCACCGTCAATAAGAAGGTCCAAGGTATACAGTAAACCTGAAGTGAAGCATCGGAATCTAAAACTGCTCTCACAGGAGAGGTTCAAATCATAGAAAGTGAGAGTGTCAGTCCTCTTGTACTTAAGTCGGCATTGTGCCTCTTTATTAAATTCGGATGCAATTTCTGTGTTTCATCGTCAATAAGAATTTCCAAGGTATACAGTAAACCTGAAGTGAAGCATCGGAATCTAAAACTGGACTCACAGGAGAGGTTCAAATCTTACAAAGTTCGAGTGTCTGTCCTTTTGTACTAAAGTCGGCATTGTGCCTTTTGAATTTATTTCCGATGCAATTTCTGTGTTTCATCGTCAATTAGAAGGTCCAAGGGATACAGTAAACCTGAAGTGAAGCATCGGAATCTAAAACTGGGCTCACAGGAGAGGTTCAAATCATAGAAAGTGCGAGTGTCAGTAATCTTTTACTTAAGTCGGCAGTGTGCCTTTTGTATTAAATTCGGATGCAATTTCTGTGTATCATCGTCAATAAGAAGGTGCAAGGTAGACAGAAAACCTAAAGTGAAGCATCGGAATCTAAAACCGGACTCACAGGAGAGGTTCCAATCATAGAAACTTAGAGTGTCAGTCCTCTCGTGCTTAAGTCGGTATTGTGCCTATTGTATTAAATTCAGATGCAATTTCTGTGTTTTATCGTCATTTACAACGTCCAAGGGAGACAGTAAACCTGATGTGAAGCATCGGAATCTAAAACTGGACACACAGGAGAGGTTCAAATCATAGAAAGTTAGAGAGTCAGTTCTCTTGTAGTTAAGTCGGCATTGTGCCTTTTGTATTAAATTCGGATGCAAACTCTGTGTTTCATCGTCATTAAGAAGGTCCAAGGGATACAGTAAACCTGAAGTGAAGCATCGGAATCTAAAATTGGACTCACAGGAGAGGTTCAAATCATAGAAAGAGAGAGTGTCAGTCCTCTTGTACTTAAGTCGGCATTGTGCCTTTTTATTAAATTCGGATGCAATTTCTGTGTTTCATCGTCAATAAGAAGGGCCAAGGTATACAGTAAACCTGAAGTGAAGCATCGGAATCTAAAACTGGACTCACAGGAGAGGTTCAAATCATAGAAATGTAAAGTATCAGTCCTCTTCTACTTAAGTCGGATAGTGTCTTTTTATTAAATTCGGATGCAATTTCTGTGTTTCATCGTCAATGAGAAGGTGCAAGGTATACAGTAATCTTGAAGTGAGACATCAGACTCTAAAACTGGACTCACAGGATAGGTTCAAATCGTAGAGAGTGAGAGTGTCAGTCCTCTTGTACTCCAGTCGGCATTGTGCCTTTTGAATTTAATTCCGATGCAATTTCTGTGTTTCATCGTCAATAAGAAGGTCCAATGGATACAGTAAACCTGAAGTGAAGCATCGGAATCTAACCTGGGTTCACAAGAGAGGTTCAAATCATAGAAATTTATAGTGTCAGTACTCTTTTACTTAATTGGGCATTGTGCCTTTTTGTATTAAATTCGGATGCAATTTCTGTGTTTCATCGTCAATGAGAAGGTCCAAGGGATACAGAAAAACCTGATGTGAGGCTTTGGAATCTAAAACTGGACTCAAAGGAGAGGTAGAAAGTGAGAGTGTCAGTCCTCTTGTACTTAAGTCGGCATCGTGACTTTTGTATTAAATTCGGATGCAATTTCTGTGTATCATCGTCAATAAGAAGGTGCAAGGTATACAGTAAACCTCAAGTGAAGCATCGGAATCTAAATCTGGACTCACAGGAGAGGTTCAAATCATAGAAACTTAGAGTGTCAGTCCTCTTGTGCTTAGGACGGCATGGTGCCTATTGGATTAGATTCGGATGCAATTTCTGTGTTTTATCGTCATTTACAAGGTCCAAGGGAGACAGTAAACCTGAAGTGAAGCATCGGAATCTAAAACTGGAATCACAGGAGCGGTTCAAATCATAGAAAGTGAGAGTGTCAAGCCTCTTCTACTTAAGTCGGCATTGTGCCTTTTTATTAAATTCGGATGCAATTTCTGTGTTTCATCGGCAATAAGAAGGTCCAAGGTATACAGTAAACCTGAAGTGAAGCATCGGAATCTAAAACTGGACTCACAGGAGAGGATCAAATCATAGAAAGATAGAGTATCAGTCCTCTTGTACTTAAGTCGGCATTGTGACTTTTGTATTAAATTCGGATGCAATTTCTGTGTTTCATCGTCAATAAGAAGGTGCAAGATATACAGTAAACCTGACGTGAAGCATCGGAATCTAAAACTGGACACACAGGAGAGGTTCTAATCTTAGAAAATTAGAGTGTCAGTCCTCATGTACTTAAGTCGGCATTTTGACTTTTGTATTAAATTCGGATTCAATTTCCGTGTTTCATCGTCAATTAGAAGGTCCATGGGATACAGTAAACCTGATGTGATGCATCGGAATCTAAAACTGGACTCACAGGACAGGTTCAAATCATCGAAAATTAGAGTGTCAGTCCTCTTGTACTCAAGTCGCCATTGTGCCTTTTGTATTAAATTCGGATGCAAACTCTGTGTTTCATCGTCAATAAGAAGGTCCAAGGGATACAGTAAATCTGAAGTGAAGCATCGGAATCTAAAATTGGACTCACAGGACAGGTTCAAATCATATAAAGTGAGAGTGTCAGTCCTCTTGTACTTAAGTCGGCATTGTGCCTTTTTATTAAATTCGGATGCAATTTCTTTGTTTCATCGTCAATTAGAAGGTGCAAGGTATACAGTAATCTAGAAGTGAAGCATCCGACTCTAGAACTGGACTCACAGGATTGGTTAAACTCGTAGAAAGTGAGAGTGTCAGTCCTCTTGTACTTAAGTCGGCATTGTGCCTTTTGAATTTAATTCCGATGCAATCTCTTTGTTTCATCGTCAATAAGAAGGTGCAAGGTATACAGTAAACCTGAAGTGAAGCATCGGAATCTAAAACTGGACTCACAGGAGAGGTTCAAATTATAGAAAGTGAGAGTGTCAGTCCTTATTTACTTAATTCGGTATTGTGCCTTTTGTATTAAATTCGGATGTAATTTCTGTGTTTTATCGTCAATAAGAAGGTCCAAAGGATACAGTAAACCTGAAGTGAAGCTTCGGAATCTAAAACTGGACTCAAAGGAGAGGTAGAAAGTGAGAGTGTCAGTCTTCTTGTACATAAGTCGGCATTGTGCCTTTTGTATTAAATTCGGATGCAATTTCTGTGTTTCATCGTCAATAAGAAGGTGCAAGGTATACAGTAAACCTGAAGTGAAGCATCGGAATATAAAACTGGACTCACAGGGTAGGTTCAAATCATAGAAAGTAAGAGTGTCAGCCCTCTTGTACTTCAGTCGGCATTGTGCCTTTTGTATTAATTTCGGATGCAATTTCTGTGTTTTGTCGTCAATTAGAAGGTCCATGGGATACAGTAAACCTGATGTGAAGCATCGGAATCCAAAACTGGACTCACAGGACAGGTTTAAATCATCGAAAGTTAGAGCGTCAGTCCTCTTGTACTTCAGTCGGCATTGTGCCTTTTGAATTTAATTCCGATGCAATCTCTTTGTTTCATCGTCAATAAGAAGGTGCAAGGTATACAGTAAACCTGAAGTGAAGCATCGGAATCTAAAACTGGACTCACAGGAGAGGTTTAAATAATAGCAATTTATAGTGTCAGTACTCTCTTACTTAATTGGGCATTGTGCCTTTTTGTATTAAATTCGGATGCAATTTCTGTGTATCATCGTCAATAAGAAGGTGCAAGGTATACAGTAAACCTCAAGTGAAGCATCGTAATCTAAAACTGGACTCACAGGAGAGGTTCAAATCATTGAAACTTAGAGTGTCAGTCCTCTTGTGCTTAAGACGGCATTGTGCCTATTGTATTAAATTCAGATGCAATTTCTGTGTTTTATCGTCATTTACAAGGTCCAAGGGAGACAGTAAACCTGATGTGAAGCATCGGATCTAAAACTGGACTCACAGGTGAGGTTCAAATCATAGAAAGTTAGAGAGTCAGTTCTCTTGTACTTAAGTCGGCATTGCGCTTTTTGTATTAAATTCGGATGCAAACTCTGTTTTTCATCGTCAATAAGAACGTCCAAGGGATACAGTAAACCTGAAGTGAAGCATCGGAATCTAAAACTGGACTCACAGGAGAGGTTCAAATCATAGAAAGTGAGAGTGTCAGTCCTCTTGTACTTAAGTCGGCATTGTGCCTTTTTATTAAATTCGGATGCAATTTCTGTGTTTCATCGTCAATAAGAAGGTCCAAAGTATAGAGTAAACCTGAAGTGAAGCATCGGAATCTAAAACTGGACTCACAGGAGAGGTTCAAATCATAGAAAGGTAAAGTATCTGTCCTCTTGTACTTAAGTCGGATTGTGTCTTTTTATTAAATTCGGATGCAATTTCTGTGTTTCATCGTCAATAAGAAGGTGCAAGGTATACAGTAATCTTAAAGTGAAGCATCAGACTCTAAAACTAGACTCACAGGATAGGTTCAAATCGTAGAAAGTGAGAGTGTCAGTCCTCTTTAACTTCAGTCGGCATTGTGACTTTTGTATTAAATTCGGATGCAATTTCTGTGTATCATCGTCAATAAGAAGGTGCAAGGTATACAGTAAACCTCAAGTGAAGCATCGGAATCTAAAACTGGACTCACAGGAGAGGTTCAAATCATAGAAACTAAGGGTGTCAGTCCTCTTGTGCTTAAGTCGGCATTGTGCTTATTGGATTAGATTCGGATGCAATTTCTGTGTTTTATCGTCATTTACAAGGTCCAAGGGAGACAGTAAACCTGATGTGAAGCATCGGATTCTAAAACTGGACTCACAGGAGAGGTTCAAATCATAGAAAGATAGAGTATCAGTCCTCTTGTACTTAAGTCGGCATTGTGACTTTTGTATTAAATTCGAATGCAATTTCTGTGTTTCATCGTCAATAAGAAGGTGCAAGGTATACAGTAAACCTGAAGTGAAGCATCGGAATCTAAAACTGGACACACAGGAGAGGTTCAAATCTTAGAAAATTAGAGTGTCAGTCCTCATGTACTTAAGTCGGCATTGTGACTTTTGTATTAAATTCGGATGCAATTTCCGTGTTTTATCGTCAATTAGAAGGTCCATGGGATACAGAAAACCTTATGTGAAGCATCGGAATCTAAATCTGGACTCACAGGACAGGTTCAAAACATCGAAAGTTAGAGTGTCAGTCCTCTTGTACTTAAGTCGCCATTGTGCCTATTGTATTAAATTCGGATGCAATTTCTGTGTTTCATCGTCAATTAGAAGGTGCAAGGTATACAGTAATCTAGAAGTGAAGCATCGGACTCTAAAACTGGACTCACAGGATTGGATCAAATCGTAGAAAGTGAGAGTGTCAGTTCTTTTGTACTTAAGTCGGCATTGTGCCTTTTGAATTTAATTCCGATGCAATCTCTTTGTTTCATCGTCAATAAGAAGGTGCAAGGGATGCAGTAAACCTGAAGGGAAGCATCGGAATCTAAAACTGGTCTCACAGGAGAGGTTCAAAACATAGAAAGTGCGAGTGTCAGTCCTCATTTACTTAAGTCGGCATTGTGGCTTTTGTATTAATTTCGGATGCAATTTCTGTGTTTCACCGTCAATACGAAGGTCCAAGGGATACAGTAAACCTGAAGTGAAGCATCGGAATCTAAAACTGGACCCACAGGAGAGGTTCAAATCATAGAAAGTTAGAGAGTCAGGTCCTCTTGTACTTAAGTCGGCATTGTGCCTTTTATATTAAATTGGGATGCAATATCTGTGTTTCATCGTCAATAAGAAGGTGCAAGGTATACAGTAAACCTGAAGTGAAGCATCGTAATCTAAAACTGGACTCACAGGAGAGGTTCAAATTATAGAAAGTGAGAGTGTCAGTCCTCTTTTACTTAATTCGGCATTGTGCCTTTTGTATTAAATTCCGATGCAATTTCTGTGTTTTGTCGTCAATTAGAAGGTCCATGGGATACAGTAAACCTGATGTGAAGCATCGGAACCCCAACCGGACTAACAGGACAGGTTTAAATCATCGAAATTTAGAGCGTCAGTCCTCTTGTACTTAAGTCGGCATTGTGCTTTTGTATTAAATTCGGAAGCAAACTCTGTGTTTCATCGTCAATTAGAAGGTGCAAGGTATACAGTAAAACCTGAAGTGAAGCATCGGAATCTAAAAGTGGACTCACAGGTGAGGTTCAAATTATAGAAAGTGAGAGTGTCAGTCCTCTTTTACTTAATTCGGCATTGTGCCTTTTGAATTAAATTCGGATGCAATTTCTGTGTTTCATCGTCAATAAGAAGGTCCAAGGTATACAGTAAACCTGAAGTGAAGCATCGGAATCTAAAACGGGACTCACAGGAGAGGTTCAAATCATAGAAAGGTAAAGTATCAGTCCTCTTGTACTTAAGTCAGATTGTGTCTTTTTATTAAATTCGGATGCAATTTCTGTGTTTCATCGTCAATAAGAAGGTGCAAGGTATACAGTAATCTTGAAGTGAAGCATCGGACTCTAAAACTGGACTCACAGGATAGGTTGAAATCGAAGAAAGTGAGAGTGTCAGTCCTCTTGTACTTCAGTCGGCATTGTGCCTTTTGAATTTAATTCCGATGCAATTTCTGTGTTTCATCGTCAATAAGAAGGTCCAAGGGATACAGTAAACCTGATGTGAGGCTTTGGAATCTAAAACTGGACTCAAAGAAGAGGTAGAAAGTGAGAGTGTCAGTCCTCTTGTACTTAAGTCGGCATTGTGACATTTGTATTAAATTCGGATGCAATTTCAGTGTATGATCGTCAACAAGAAGGTGCAAGGTATACAGTAAACCTCAAGTGAAGCATCGGAATCTAAAACTGGACTCACAGGAGAGGTTCAAATCATAGAAACTTAGAGTGTCAGTCCTCTTGTGCTTAAGTCGGCGTTGTGCCTATTGGATTAGATTCGGATGCAATTTCTGTGTTTTATCGTCATTTACAAGGTCCAAGGGAAACAGTAAACCTGATGTGAAGCATCGGAATCTAAAACTGGACTCACAGGAGGGGTTCAATCATAGAACATTAGAGTGTCAGTTCTCTTGTACTTAAGTCGGCATTGTGCATTTTGTATTAAATTCGGATGCAATTTCTGTGTTTCATCGTCAATAAGAAGGTGCAAGGTATACAGTAAACCTGAAGTGAAGCATCGGAATCTAAAACTGGACACACAGGAGAGGATCAAATCTTAGAAAATTTGAGTGTCAGTCCACATGTACTTAAGTCGGCATTGTTACTTTTGTATTAAATTCGGATGCAATTACCGTGTTTTATCGTCAATTAGAAGGTCCATGGGATACAGTAAACCTGATGTGAAGCATCGGAATCTAAAACTGGACTCACAGGACAGGTTCAAATCATCGAAAGTTAGAGTGTCAGTCCTCTTGTACTTAAGTCGCCATTGTGCCTTTTGTATTAAATTCGGATGCAAACTCAGTGTTTCATCGTCAATAAGAAGGTCCAAGGGATACAGTAAATCTGAAGTGAAGCATCGGAATCTAAAACTGGACTCACAGGACAGGTTCAAAACATCGAAAGTTAGAGTGTCAGTCCTCTTGTACTTAAGTCGCCATTGTGCCTTTTTATTAAATTCGGATGCAATTTCTGTGTTTCATCGTCAATTAGAAGGTGCAAGGTATACAGCAATCTAGAAGTGAAGCATCGGACTCTAAAACTGGACTCACAGGATTGGATCAAATCGTAGAAAGTGAGAGTGTCAGTTCTCTTGTACTTAAGTCGGCATTGTGCCTTTTGAATTTAATCCGATGCAATCTCTTTGTTTCATCGTCGATAAGAAGGTGCAAGGGATACAGTAAACCTGAAGTGAAGCATCGGAATCTAAAACTGGTCTCACAGGAGAGGTTCAAAACATAGAACGTGCGAGTGTCAGTCCTCATTTACTTAAGTCGGCATTGTGGCCTTTGTATTAAATTCGGATGCAATTTCTGTGTTTCACCGTCAATACGAAGGTCCAAGGGATACAGTAAACCTGAAGTGAAGCATCGGAATCTAAAACTGGACCCACAGGAGAGGTTCAAATCATAGAAAGTTATAGAGTTAGTCCTCTTGTACTTAAGTCGGCATTGTGCCTTTTATATTAAATTGGGATGCAATATCTGTGTTTCATCGTCAATAAGAAGGTGCAAGGTATACAGTAAACCTGAAGTGAAGCATCGGAATCTAAAACTGGACTCACAGGAGAGGTTCAAATTATAGAAAGTGAGAGTGTCAGTCCTCTTTTACTTAATTCGGCATTGTGCCATTTGTATTAAATTCGGATGCAATTCTGTGTTTTATCGTCAATAAGAAGGTCCAAGGGATACAGTAAACCTGAAGTGAAGCTTCGGAATCTAAAACTGGACTCAAAGGAGAGGTAGAAAGTGAGAGTGTCAGTCCTCTTGTACATAAGTCGGCATTGTGCCTTTTGTATTAAATTCGGATGCAATTTCTGTGTTTCATCGTCAATAAGAAGGTGCAAGGTATACAGTAAACCTGAAGTGAAGCATCGGAATATAAAACTGGACTCACAGGGGAGGTTCAAATCATAGAAAGTAAGAGTGTCAGCCCTGTTGTACTTCAGTCGGCATTGTGCCTTTTGTATTAAATTCGGATGCAATTTCTGTGTTTTGTCGTCAATTAGAAGGTCCATGGGATACAGAAAACCTGATGTAAAGCATCGGAATCCAAAACTGGACTCACAGGACAGGTTTAAATCATCGAAAGTTAGAGCGTCAGTCCTCTTGTACTTAAGTCGGCATTGTGCTTTTGTATTAAATTCGGATGCAAACCCTGTGTTTCATCGTCAATTAGAAGGTCCAAGGTATACAGTAAAACCTGAAGTGAAGCAGCGGAGTCTAAAACTGGACTCACAGGAGACGTTCAAATTATAGAAAGTGAGAGTGTCAGTCCTCTTTTACTTAATTCGGCATTGTGCCTTTTGAATTATATTCGGATGCAATTTCTGTGTTTCATCGTCAATAAGAAGGTCCAAGGTATACAGTAAACCTGAAGTGAAGCATCGGAATCTAAAACTGGACTCACAGGAGAGGTTCAAATCATAGAAAGGTAAAGTATCAGTCCTCTTGTACTTAAGTCGGATTGTGTCTTTTTATTAAATTCGGATGCAATTTCTGTGTTTCATCGTCAATAAGAAGGTGCAAGGTATACAGTAATCTTGAAGTGAAGGATCGGACTCTAAAACTGTACTCACAGTATAGGTTCAAATCGAAGAAAGTAAGAGTGTCAGTCCTATTGTACTTCAGTCGGCATTGTGCCTTTTGAAATTAATTCCGATGCAATTTCTTTGTTTCATCGTCAATAAGAAGGTCCAAGGGATACAGTAAACCTGATGTGAGGCTTTGGAATCTAAAACTGGACTCAAAGGAGAGGTAGAAAGTGAGAGTGCCAGTCCTCTTGTACTTAAGTCGGCATTGTGACATTTGTATTAAATTCGGATGCAATTTCAGTGTATGATCGTCAATAAGAAGGTGCAAGGTATACAGTAAACCTGATGTGAAGCATCGGAATCTAAAACTGGACTCACAGGAGAGGTTCAATCATAGAAAATTAGAGTGTCAGTTCTCTTGTACTTAAGTCGGCATTGTGCATTTTGTATTAAATTCGGATGCAATTTCTGTGTTTCATCGTCAATAAGAAGGTGCAAGGTATACAGTAAACCTGAAGTGAAGCATCGGAATCTAAAACTGGACACACAGGAGAGGTTCAAATCTTAGAAAATTAGAGTGTCAGTCCTCATGTACTTAAGTCGGCATTGTGACTTTTGTATTAAATTCGGATGCAATTTCCGTGTTTTATCGTCAATTAGAAGGTCCATGGGATACAGTAAACCTGATGTGAAGCATCGGAATCTAAAACTGGACTCACAGGACAGGTTCAAATCATCGAAAGTTAGAGTGTCAGTCCTCTTGTACTTAAGTCGCCATTGTGTCTTTTGTATTAAATTCGGATGCAAACTCAGTGTTTCATCGTCAATAAGAAGGTCCAAGGGATACAGTAAATCTGAAGTGAAGCATTGGAATCTAAAATTGGGCTCACAGGACAGGTTCAAATCATAGAAAGTGAGAGTGTCAGTCCTCTTGTACTTAAGTCGGCATTGTGCCTTTTATATTATATTCGGATGCAGCTTCTTTGTTTCATCGTCAATTAGAAGGTGCAAGGTATACCTTAATCTAGAAGTGAAGCATCGGACTCTAAAACTGGACTCACAGGATAGGTTCAAATCGTTGAAAGTGAGAGTGTCAGTCCTCTTGTACTTAAGTCGGCATTGTGCCTTTTGAATTTAATTCCGATGCAATCTCTTTGTTTCATCGTCAATAAGAAGGTGCAAGGGATACAGTAAACCTGAAGTGAAGCATCGGAATCTAAAACTGGTCTCACAGGAGAGGTTCAAAACATAGAAAGTGCTAGTGTCAGTCCTCATTTACTTAAGTCGGCATTGTGACTTTTGTATTAAATTCGGATGCTAACTCAGTGTTGCATCGTCAATAAGAAGGTCCAAGGGATACAGTAAATCTGAAGTGAAGCATCGGAATCTAAAATTGGACCCACAGGAGAGGTTCAAATCATAGAAAGTTAGAGAGTCAGTCCTCTTGTACTTAAGTCGGCACTGTGCCTTTTATATTAAATTCGGATGCAATTTCTGTGTTTCACCGTCAATACGAAGGTACATGGGATACAGTAAACCTGATGTGAAGCATCGGAATCCAAAACTGGACTCACAGGACAGGTTTAAATCATCGAAAGTTAGAGCATCAGTCCTCTTGTACTTAAGTCGGCATTGTACTTTTGTATTAAATTCGGATGCAAACTCTGTGTTTCATCGTCAATAAGAAGGTGCAAGGTATACAGTAAAACCTGAAGTGAAACATCGGAATCTAAAACTGGACTCACAGGAGAGGTTCAAATTATAGAAAGTGAGGGTGTCAGTCCTCTTTTACTAAATTCGTCATTGTGCCTTTTGAATTAAATTCGGATGCAATTTCTGTGTTTCATCGTCAATAAGAAGGTCCAAGGTATACAGTAATCCTGAAGTGAAGCATCGGAATCTAAAACTGGACTCACAGGAGAGGTTCAAATCATAGAAAGGTAAAGTATCAGTCCTCTTGTACTTAAGTCGGACTGTATCTTTTTATTAAATTCGGATGCAATTTCTGTGTTTCATCGTCAATAAGAAGGTGCAAGGTATACAGTAATCTTGAAGTGAAGCATCGGACTCTAAAACTGGACTCACAGGATAGGTTCAAATCGAAGAAAGTGAGAGTGTCAGTCCTCTTGTACTTCAGTCGGCATTGTGCCTTTTGAATTTGATTCCGATGCAATTTCTGCGTTTCATCGTCAATAAGAAGGTCCAAGGGATACAGTAAACATGATGTGAGGCTTTGGAATCTACAACTGGACTCAAAGGAGAGGTAGAAAGTGAGAGTGTCAGTCCTCTTGTACTTAAGTCGGCATTGTGACATTTGTATTAAATTCGGATGCAATTTCAGTGTATGATCGTCAATAAGAAGGTGCAAGGTATACAGTAAACCTCAAGTGAAGCATCGGAATCTAAAACTGGACTCACAGGAGAGGTTCAAATCATAGAAACTTAGAGTGTCAGTCCTCTTGTGCTTAAGTCGGCGTTGTGCCTATTGGATTAGATTCCGATGCAATTTCTGTGTTTTATCGTCACTTACAAGGTCCAAGGGAGACAGTAAACATGATGTGAAGCATCGGAATCTAAAACTGGACTCACAGGAGAGGTTCAATCATAGAAAATTAGAGTGTCAGTTCTCTTGTACTTAAGTCAGCATTGTGCATTTTGTATTAAATTCGGATGCAAACTCTGTGTTTCATCGTCAATAAGAAGGTCCAAGGGATACAGTAAAACTGAAGTGAATCATCGGAATCTAAAACAGGACTCACAGGAGAGGTTCAAATCATAGAAAGTGAGAGTGTCAGTCCTCTTGTACTTAAGTCGGCATTGTGCCTTTTTATTAAATTCGGATGCAATTTCTGTGTTTCATCGTCAATAAGAAGGTCCAAGGTATACAGTAAACCTGAAGTGAAGCATCGGAATCTAAAACTGGACTCACAGGAGAGGTTCAAATCATAGAAAGATAGAGTATCAGTCCTCTTGTACTTAAGTCGGCATTGTGACTTTTGTATTAAATTCGGATGCAATTTCTGTGTTTCATCGTCAATAAGAAGGTGCAAGGTATACAGTAAACCTGAAGTGAAGCATCGGAATCTAAAACTGGACTCACAGGAGAGGTTCAAATTATAAAAAGTTAGAGAGTCAGTCCACTTTTATTTAATTCGGCATTGTGCCTTTTGTATTAAATTCGGATGCAATTTCTGTGTTTTATCGTCAATAAGAAGGTCCAAGGGATACAGTAAACGTGAAGTGAAGCTTCGGAATCTAAAACTGGACTCAAAGGAGAGGTAGAAAGTAAGAGTGTCAGACCTCTTGTACTTAAGTTGGCATTGTGCCTTTTGTATTAAATTCGGATGCAATTTCTGTGTTTTGTCGTCAATTAGAATGTCCATGGGATACAGTAAACCTGATGTGAAGCATCGGAATCCAAAACTGGACTCACAGGACAGGTTTCAATCATCGAAAGTTAGAGCGTCAGTCCTCTTGTACTTAAGTCGGCATTGTGCTTTTGTATTAAATTCGGATGCAAACTCTGTGTTTCATCGTCAATAAGAAGGTCAAAGGGATACATTAAATCCGAAGAGAAGAATCGGAATCTAAAACTGGACTCACATGACAGGTTCAAATCATAGAAAGTGAGAGTGTCAGTCCTCTCGTACTTAAGTCGGCATTGTGCCTTTTTATTAAATTCGAATGCAATTTCTGTGTTTCATCGTCAATAAGAAGGTGCAAGGTATACAGTAATCTTGAAGTGAAGCATCGGACTCTAAAACTGGACTCACAGGATAGGTTCAAATCGTAGAAAGTGAGAGTGTCAGTCACCTTGTACTTAAGTCGACATTGTGCCTTTTGTATTAATTTCGGATACAATTTCTGTGTTTCACCGTCAATAAGAAGGTCCAAGGGTTCCAGTAAACCTGAAGTGGAGCATCAGAATCTAAAACTGGTCTCACAGGAGAGGTTCAAATCATAGGAAGTTAGAGTGTCAGTCCTCCTGTACTTAAGTCGGCATTGTGTCTTTTGTATTAAATTCGGATGCAATTTCTGTGTTTCATCGTCAATAAGAAGGTCCATGGGATACAGTAAACCTGAAGTGAAACTTCGGAATCTGAAACTGGACTCTCAGGAGAGGTTCAAATAATAGAAAGTTAGAGTGTCAATCCTCTTCTACTTAAGTCGGTATTGTGCCTTTTGAATTTAATTCCGATGCATTTTCTGTGCTTTATCTTCGATAAGAAGGTCCATGGTATACAGTAAACCTGAAGTTAAGCATCGGAATCTAAATCTGGACTCACAGGAGAGGTCCAAATCATAGAAAGTTAGAGTGTCAGTCCTCTTGTACTTAAGTCGGCATTGTGCCTTTCGAATTTAATTCCGATGCAATCTCTTTGTTTCATCGTCAATAAGAAGGTGCAAGGGATACAGTAAACCTGAAGTGAAGCATCGGAATCTAAAACTAGTCTCACAGGAGAGGTTCAAAACATAGAAAGAGCGAGTGTCAGTCCTCATTTACTTAAGTCGGCATTGTGGCTTTTGTATTAAATTCGGATGCAATTTCTGTGTTTCACCGTCAATACGAAGGTCCAAGGGATACGGTAAACCTGAAGTGAAGCATCGGAATCTAAAACTGGACTCACAGGAGAAGTTCAAATCATAGAAAGTTAGAGTGTCAGTCCTCTTGTACTTAAGTCGGCATTGTGCCTTTTGTATTAAATTGTGATGCAATATCTGTGTTTCATCGTCAATAAGAAGGTGCAAGGTATACAGCAAACCTGAAGTGAAGCATCGGAATCTAAAACTGGACTCACAGGAGAGGTTCAAATTATAGAAAGTGAGAGTGTCAGTCCTCTTTTACTTAATTCGGCATTGTGCCTTTTGTATTAAATTCGGATGCAATTTCTGTGTTTCATCGTCAATAAGAAGGTCCATGGGATACAGTAAACGTGAAGTGAAGCTTCGGAATCTAAAACTGGACTCCAAGGAGAGGTAGAAAGTAAGAGTGTCAGTCCTCTTGTACTTAAGTTGGCATTGTGCCTTTTGTATTAAATTCGGATGCAATTTCTGTGTTTTGTCGTCAATTAGAAGGTCCATGGGATACAGTAAACCTGATGTGAAGCATCGGAATCCAAAACTGGATTCACAGGACAGGTTTAAATCATCGAAATCTAGAGCGTCAGTCCTCTTGTACTTAAGTCGGCATTGTGCTTTTGTATTAAATTCGGATGCAAACTCTGATTTTCATCGTCAATAAGAAGGTGCAAGGTTTACAGTAAACCTGAAGTGAAGCATCGGAATCTAAAACTGGACTCACAGGAGAAGTTCAAATTATAGAAAGTGAGAGTGTCAGTCCTCTTTTACTTAATTCGGCCTAGTGCCTTTTGAATTAAATTCGGATGCAATTTCTGTGATTCATCGTCAATAAGAAGGTCCAAGGTATACAGTAAACCTGAAGTGAAGCATCGGAATCTAAAACTGGACTCACAGGCGAGGTTCAAATCATAGAAAGGTAAAGTATCAGTCCTCTTGTACTTAAGTCGGATTGCGTCTTTTTATTAAATTCGGATGCAATTTCTGTGTTTCATCGTCAATAAGAAGGTGCAATGTATACAGTAATCTTGAAGTGAAGCATCAGACTCTAAAACAGGACTCACAGGATAGGTTCAAATCGTAGAAAGTGAGAGTGTCAGTCCTCTTGTACTTCAGTCGGCATTGTGAATTTTGAATTTAATTCCGATGCAATTTCTGTGTTTCATCGTCAATAAGAATGTCCATAGGGTACAGTAAACCTGAAGTGAAGCATCGGAATCAAAAACTGGACTCACAGGAGAGGTTCAAATCATAGAAATTTATAGTGTCAGTACTCTCTTACTTAATTGGGCATTGTGTCTTTTTGTATTAAATTCGCATGCAATTTCTGTGTTTCATCGTCAATAAGAAGGTCCAAGGGATACAGTAAATCTGATGTGAGGCTTTGGAATCTAAAACTGGACTTAAAGGAGAGGTAGAAAGTGAGAGTGTCAGTCCTCTTGTACTTAAGTCGGCATTGTGACTTTTGTATTAAATTCGGATGCAATTTCTGTGTATGATCGTCAATAAGAAGGTGCAAGGTATACAGTAAACCTCAAGTGAAGCATCGGAATCTAAAACTGGACTCACAGGAGAGGTTCAAATCATAGAAACTTAGAGTGTCAGTCCTCTTGTGCTTAAGTCGGCATTGTGCCTATTGGATTAGATTCGGATGCAATTTCTGTGTTTTATCGTCATTTACAAGGTCCAAGGGAGACAGTAAACCTGAAGTGAAGCAGCGGAATCTAAAACTGGACTCACAGGAGAGGTTCAATCATAGAAAATTAGTGTCAGTTCTCTTGTACTTAAGTCGGCATTGTGCATTTTGTATTAAATTCGGATGGAAACTCTGTGTTTCATAGTCAATAAGAAGGTCCAAAGGATACAGTAAACCTGAAGTGAAGCATCCGAA
Source organism: Schistocerca americana (assembly GCF_021461395.2). NCBI lineage: Eukaryota > Metazoa > Arthropoda > Insecta > Orthoptera > Acrididae > Schistocerca > Schistocerca americana. The sequence continues at coordinate 19,750,635 of NC_060126.1, read as the reverse complement.
TCTAAAACTGGACTTACAGGAGAGGTTCAAATCATAGAAAGTTAGAGTGTTAGTCCTCTTGTACTTAATTCGGCATTGTGCCTTTTGTATTAAATTCGGATGCAATTTCTGTGTTTTATCGTCAATAAGAAGGTCCAAGGGATACAGTAAACCTGAAGTGAATCTTCGGAATCTAAAACTGGACTCAAAGGAGAGGTAGAAAATGCGAGTGTCAGTCCTCTTGTACATAAGTCGGCATTGTGCCATTTGTATTATATTCGGATGCAATTTCTGTGTTTCATCGTCAATAAAAAGGTGCAAGGTATACAGTAAACCTGAAGTGAAGCATCGGAATCTAAAACTGGACTCACAGGCGAGGTTCAAATCATAGAAAGGTAAAGTATCAGTCCTCTTGTACTTAAGTCGGATTGCGTCTTTTTATTAAATTCGGATGCAATTTCTGTGTTTCATCGTCAATAAGAAGGTGCAAGGTATACAGTAATCTTGAAGTGAAGCATCGGACTCTAAAACAGGACTCACAGGATAGGTTCAAATCGTAGAAAGTGAGAGTGTCAGTCCTCTTGTACTTCAGTCGGCATTGTGCCTTTTGAATTTAATTCCGATGCAATTTCTGTGTTTCATCGTCAATAAGAAGGTCCAAGGGATACAGTAAACCTGAAGTGAAGCATCGGAATCTAAAACTGGACTCACAGGAGAGGTTAAAATCATAGAAATTTATAGTGTCAGTACTCCCTTACCTAATTGGGCATTGTGCCCCTTTGTATTAAATTCGCATGCAATTTCTGTGTTTCATCGTCAGTAAGAAGGTCCAAGGGATACAGTAAACCTGATGTGAGGCTTTGGAATCTAAAACTGGACTCAAAGGAGAGGTAGAAAGTGAGAGTGTCAGTCCTCTTGTACTTATGTCGGCATTGTGACTTTTGTATTAAATTCGGATGCAGTATCTGTGTATGATCGTCAATAAGAAGGTCCATGGGATATAGTAAACCTGATGTGAAGCATCGGAATCCAAAACTGGACTCACAGGAGAGGTTCAAATCATAGAAAGTGAGAGTGTCAGTCCTCTTGTACTTAAGTCGGCATTGTGCCTTTTTATTATATTCGGATGCAATTTCTGTGTTTCATCGTCAATAAGAAGGTGCAAGGTATACAGTAATCTTGAAGTGAAGCATCGGACTCTAAAACTGGACTCACAGGATAGGTTCAAATCGTAGAAAGTGAGAGTGTCAGTCACCTTGTACTTAAGTCGACATTGTGCCTTTTGTATTAATTTCGGATACAATTTCTGTGTTTCACCGTCAATAAGAAGGTCCAAGGGTTCCAGTAAACCTGAAGTGGAGCACCAGAATCTAAAACTGGTCTCACAGGAGAGGTTCAAATCATAGGAAGTTAGAGTGTCAGTCCTCCTGTACTTAAGTCGGCATTGTGTCTTTTGTATTAAATTCGGATGCAATTTCTGTGTTTCATCGTCAATAAGAAGGTCCATGGGATACAGTAAACCTGAAGTGAAACTTCGGAATCTGAAACTGGACTCACAGGAGAGGTTCAAATAATAGAAAGTTAGAGTGTCAATCCTCTTCTACTTAAGTCGGTATTGTGCCTTTTGAATTTAATTCCGATGCATTTTCTGTGCTTCATCTTCGATAAGAAGGTCCATGGTATACAGTAAACCTGAAGTTAAGCATCGGAATCTAAATCTGGACTCACAGGAGAGGTCCAAATCATAGAAAGTTAGAGTGTCAGTCCTCTTGTACTTAAGTCGGCATTGTGCTTTTGTATTAAATTCGGATGCAAACTCTGAGTTTCATAGTCAATAAGAAGGTGCAAGGTATACAGTAAACCTGAAGTGAAGCATCGGAATCTAAAACTGGACTCACAGGAGGAGTTCTAATTATAGAAAGTGAGAGTGTCAGTCCTCTTTTACTTAATTCGGCCTAGTGCCTTTTGAATTAAATTCGGATGCAATTTCTGTGATTCATCGTCAATAAGAAGGTCCAAGGTATACAGTAAACCTGAAGTGAAGCATCGGAATCTAAAACTGGACTCACAGGCGAGGTTCAAATCATAGAAAGGTAAAGTATCAGTCCTCTTGTACTTAAGTCGGTTTGCGTCTTTTTATTAAATTCGGATGCAATTTCTGTGTTTTATCGTCAATAAGAAGGTGCAAGGTATACAGTAATCTTGAAGTGAAGCATCGGACTCTAAAACAGGACTCACAGGATAGGTTCAAATCGTAGAAAGTGAGAGTGTCAGTCCTCTTGTACTTCAGTCGGCATTGTGCCTTTTGAATTTAATTCCGATGCAATTTCTGTGTTTCATCGTCAATAAGAATGTCCAAGGGATACAGTAAACCTGAAGTGAAGCATCGGAATCTAAAACTGGACTCACAGGAGAGGTTCAAATCATAGAAATTTATAGTGTCAGTACTCTCTTACTTAATTGGGCATTGTGCCTTTTTGTATTAAATTCGCATGCAATTTCTGTGTTTCATCGTCAATAAGAAGGTCCAAGGGATACAGTAAACCTGATGTGAGGCTTTGGAATGTAAAACTGGACTTAAAGGAGAGGTAGAAAGTGAGAGTGTCAGTCCTCTTGTACTTAAGTCGGCATTGTGACTTTTGTATTAAATTCCGATGCAATTTCTGTGTTTTATCGTCATTTACAAGGTCCAAGGGAGACAGTAAACCTGAAGTGAAGCAGCGGAATCTAAAACTGGACTCACAGGAGAGGTTCAATCATAGAAAATTAGTGTCAGTTCTCTTGTACTTAAGTCGGCATTGTGCATTTTGTATTAAATTCGGATGGAAACTCTGTGTTTCATAGTCAATAAGAAGGTCCAAAGGATACAGTAAACCTGAAGTGAAGCATCTGAATCTAAAACTGGACTCACAGGAGAGGTTCAAATCATAGAAAGTGTGAGTGTCAGTCCTCTTGTACTTAAGTCGGCATTGTGCCTTTTGTATTAATTTCGGATGCAATTTCTGTGTTTCACCGTCAATAAGAAGGTCCAAGGGTTCAGGTAAACCTGAAGTGAAGCATCGGAATCTAAAACTGGACTCACAGGAGAGGTTCAAGTCATAGAAAGATAGAGTATCAGTCCTCTTGTACTTAAGTCGGTATTGTGACTTTTGTATTAAATTCGGATGCAATTTCTGTGTTTCTTCGTCAATAAGAAGGTGCAAGGTTTACAGTAAACCTGAAGTGAAGCATCGGAATATAAAACTGGACTCACAAGACAGGTTCAAATCATCGTAAGTTAGAGTGTCAGTCCTCTTGTACTTAAGTCGCCATTGTGCCTTTTGTATTAAATTCGGATGCAAACTCTGTGTTTCATCGTCAATAAGCAGGTCCAAGGGATACAGTAAATCTGAAGCGAAGCAACGGAATCTAAAATTGGACTCACAGGACAGGTTCAAATGTTAGAAAGTGAGAGTGTCGGTCCTCTTGTATTTAAGTCGGCATTGTGCCTTTTGAATTTAATTCCGATGCAATCTCTTTGTTTCATCGTCAATAAGAAGGTGCAAGGGATACAGTAAACCTGAAGTGAAGCATCGGAATCTAAAACTGGACTCACAGGAGAGGTTCAAATCATAGAAAGTTAGAGTGTCAGTCCTCTTGTACTTAAGTCGGCATTGTGCCTTTTGTATTAAATTGGGATGCAATATCTGTGTTTTATCGTCAATAAGAAGGTGCAAGGTATACAGTAAACCTGAAGTGAAGCATCGGAATCTAAAACTGGACTCACAGGAGAGGTTCAAATTATAGAAAGTGAGAGTGTCAGTCCTCTTTTACTTAATTCGGCATTGTGCCTTTTGTATTAAATTCGGATGCAATTTCTGTGTTTTATCGTCAATAAGAAGGTCCAAGGGATACAGTAATCCTGAAGTGAATCTTCGGAATCTAAAACTGGACTCAAAGGAGAGGTAGAAAATGCGAGTGTCAGTCCTCTTGTACATAAGTCGGCATTGTGCCTTTTGTATTAAATTCGGATGCAATTTCTGTGTTTTGTCGTCAATTAGAAGGTCCATGGGATACAGTAAACCTGATGTGAAGCATCAAAATCCAAAAATGGACTCACAGGACAGGTTTAAATCATCGAAAGTTAGAGCGCATGTCCTCTTGTACTTAAGTCGGCATTGTGCTTTTGTATTAAATTCGGATCCAAACTCTGTGTTTCATCGTCAATAAGAAGGTGCAAGGGATACAGTAAACCTGAAGTGAAGGATCGGAATCCAAAACTGGACTCACAGTAGAGGTGCAAATTATAGAAAGTGAGAGTGTCAGTCCACTTTTACTTAATTCGGCATAGTGCCTTTTGAATTAAATTCGGATACAATTTCTGTGATTCATCGTCAATAAGAAGGTCCAAGGTATACAGTAAACCTGAAGTGAAGCATCGGAATCTAAAACTGGACTCACAGGAGAGGTTCAAATCATAGAAAGGTAATGTATCAGTCCTCTTGTACTTAAGTCGGATTGTGTCTTTTATTAAATTCGGATGCATTTTATGTGTTTCATCGTCAATAAGAAGGTGCAAGGTATACAGTAACCTTGAAGTGTAGCATCGGACTCTAAAACTGGACTCACAGGATAGGTTCAAATCGTAGAAAGTGAGAGTGTCAGTCCTCTTGTACTTCAGTCGGCATTGTTCCTTTTGAATTTAATTCCGTTGCAATTTCTGTGTTTCATCGTCAATAAGAAGGTCCAAGGGATACAGTAAACCTGAAGTGAAGCATCGGAATCTAAAACTGGACTCACAGGAGAGGTTCAAATCATAGAAATTTATAGTGTCAGTACTCTCTTACCTAATTGGGCATTGTGCCTTTTTGTATTAAATTCGCATGCAATTTCTGTGTTTCTTCGTCAATAAGAAGGTGCAAGGTATACAGTAAACCTGAAGTGAAGCATCGGAATCTAAAACTGGACTCACAAGACAGGATCATATCATCGAAAGTTAGAGTGTCAGTCCTCTTGTACTTAAGTCGCCATTGTGCCTTTTGTATTAAATTCGGATGCAAACTCTGTGTTTCAGCGTCAATAAGAAGGTGCAAGGTATACAGTAAACCTGAAGTGAAGCATCGGAATCTAAAACTGGACTCACAGGAGAGGTTCAAATTATAGAAAGTGAGAGTGTCAGTCCTCTTGTACTTAAGTCGGCATTGTGCCTTTTGAATTTAATTCTGATGCAATCTCTTTGTTTCATCGTCAATAAGAAGGTGCAAGGGATATAGCAAACCTGAGGTGAAGCATCGGAATCTAAAACTGGTCTCACAGGAGAGGTTCAAATCATAGAAAGTGCGAGTGTCAGTCCTCATTTACTTAAGTCGTCATTGTGGCTTTTGTATTAAATTCGGATGTAATTTCTGTGTTTCACCGTCAAGGGATACAGTAAACCTGAAGTGAAGCATCGGAATCTAAAACAGGTCTCACAGGAGAGGTTCAAATCATAGAAAGTGCGAGTGTCAGTCCTCATTTACTTAAGTCGGCATTGTGGCTTTTATATTAAATTCGGATGCAATTTCTGTGTTTCACCGTCAATACGAAGGTCCAAGGGATACGGTAAACCTGAAGTGAAGCATCCGAATCTAAAACTGGACTCACAGGAGAGGTTCAAATCATAGAAAGTTAGAGTGTCAGTCCTCTTGTACTTAAGTCGGCATTGTGCCTTTTGTATTAAATTGGGATGCAATAACTGTGTTTCATCGTCAATAAGAAGGTGCAAGGTATACAGTAAACCTGAAGTGAAGCATCGGAATCTAAAACTGGACTCACAGGAGAGGTTCAAATTATAGAAAGTGAGAGTGTCTGTCCTCTTTTACTTAATTCGGCATTGTGCCTTTTGTATTAAATTCGGATGCAATTTCTGTGTTTTATCGTCAATAAAAAGGTCCAAGGGATACAGTAAACCTCAAGTGAATCTTCGGAATCTAAAACTGGACTCAAAGGAGAGGTAGAAAATGCGAGTGTCAGTCCTCTTGTACATAAGTCGGCATTGTGCCATTTGTATTATATTCGGATGCAATTTCTGTGTTTCATCGTCAATAAAAAGGTGCAAGGTATACAGTAAACCTGAAGTGAAGCATCGGAATCTAAAACTGGACTCACAGGAGAGGTTCAAATCATAGAAAGGTAAAGTATCAGTCCTCTTGTACTTAAGTCGGATTGTGTCTTTTATTAAATTCGGATGCAATTTCTGTGTTTCATCGTCAATAACAAGGTGCAAGGTATACAGTAATTTTGAAGTGAAGCATCGGACTCTAAAACTGGACTCACAGGATAGGTTCAAATCGTAGAAAGTGAGAGTGTCAGTCCTCTTGTACTTCAGTCGGCATTGTGCTTTTTGAATTTAATTCCGATGCAATTTCTGTGTTTTATCGTCAATAAGAAGGTGCAAGGTATACAGTAAACCTGAAGTGAAGCATCGGAATCCAAATCTGGACTCACAGGACAGGATCAAATCATCGAAAGTTAGAGCGTCAGTCCTCTTGTACTTAAGTCGGCATTGTGCTTTAGTATTAAATTCGGATGCAAACTCTGTGTTTCATCGTCAATATGAAGGTCCAAGGGATACAGTAAATCTAAAGTGAAGCATCGGAATTTAAAACTGGACTCACAGGACAGGTTCAAATCATAGAAAGTGACAGTGTCAGTCCTCTTGTACTTAAGTCGGCATTGTGCCTTTTTATTAAATTCGGATGCAGTTTCTGTGTTTCATCGTCAATACGAAGGTGCAAGGTATACAGTAATCTTGAAATGAAGCATCGGACTCTAAAACTGGACTCACAGGATAGGTTCAAATCGAAGAAAGTGAGAGTGTCAGTCCTCTTGTACTTAAGTCGGCATTGTGCCTTTTGTATTAATTTCGGATGCAATTTCTGTGTTTCACCGTCAATAAGAAGGTCCAAGGGGTACAGTAAACCTGAAGTGAGGCTTTGGAATCTAAAACTGGCCTCAAAGGAGAGGTAGAAAGTAAGAGTGTCAGTCCTCTTATACTTAAGTCGGCATTGTGCCTTTTGTATTAAATTCGGATGCAAACTCTGTGTTTCATCGTCAATAAGAAGGTGCAAGGTATACAGTAAATCTGAAGTGAAACATCGGAATCTGAAACTGGACTCACAGGAGAGGTTCAAATCATAGAAACTTAGAGTGTCAGTCCTCTTGTACTTAAGTCGCCATTGTGCCTTTTGTATTAAATTCGGATGCAAACTCTGTTTCATCGTCAATAAGAAGGTCCAAGGATACAGTAAATCTGAAGTGAAGCATCGGAATCTAAAACTGGACTCACAGGACAGGTTCAAATCATAGAAAGTGAGAGTGTCAGTCCGCTTGTACTTAAGTCGGTATTGTGCATTTTTATTAAATTCGGATGCAATTTCTGTGTTTCATCGTCAATAAGAAGGTGCAAGGTATACAGTAATCTTGAAGTGAAGCATCGGACACTAGAACTGGACTCACAGGATAGGTTCAAATCGTTGAAAGTGAGAGTGTCAGTCCTCTTGTACTTAAGTCGGCATTGTGCCTTTTGTATTAAATTCGGATGCAATTTCTGTACATCATTGTCATAAGAATGTGCAAGGTATACAGTAAACCTCAAGTGAAGCATCGGAATCTAAAACTGGACTCACAGGAGAGGTTCAAATCACAGAAACTTAGAGTGTCAGTCCTCTTGTGCTTAAGTCGGCATTGTGGCTATTGGATTAGATTTGGATGCAATTTCTGTGTTTTATCGTCATTTACAAGGTCCAAGGGAGACAGTAAACCTGATGTGAAGCATCGGAATCTAAAACTGGACTCACAGGACAGGTTCAGATCATAGAAAGTTAGAGTGTCAGTTCTCTTGTACTTAAGTCGGCATTGTGCCTTTTGTATTAAATTCTTAAGCAAACTCTGTGTTTCATTGTCAATAAGAAGGTCCAAGGGATACAGTAAATCTGAAGTGAAGCATCGGAATTTAAAACTGGACTCACAGGACAGGTTCAAATCATAGAAAGTGACAGTGTCAGTCCTCTTGTACTTAAGTCGGCATTGTGCCTTCTTATTAAATTCGGATGCAATTTCTGTGTTTCATCTTCAATAAGAAGGTCCAAGGTATACAGTAATCCTGAAGTTAAGAATCGGAATCTCAAACTGGACTCACAGGAGAGGTTCAAATCATAGAAAATTAGAGTGTCAGTCCTCATGTACTTAAGTCGGCATTATGCCATTTGTATTAAGTTCGGATGCAGTTTCCGTGTTTTATCGTCAATTAGAAGGTCCATGGGATACAGTAAACCTGATGTGAAGCATCGGAATCCAAAACTGGACTCACAGGATAGGTTCAAATCGTAGAAAGTGAGAGTGTCAGTCCTCTTGTACTTAAGTCGGCATTGTGCCTTTTGAATTTAATTCCGATGCAATCTCTTTGTTTCGTCGTCAATAAGAAGGTGCCAGATATACAGTAAACCTGAAGTGAAGCATCGGAATCTAAAACTGGACTCACAGGAGAGGTTCAAATCATAGAAAGATAGAGTATCAGTCCTCTTGTACTTAAGTCGGCATTGTGCTTTTGTATTAAATTCAGATGCAAACTCTGTGTTTCATCGCCAATAAGAAGGTCCAAGGGATACAGAAAATCTGAAGTGAAGCATCGGAATCTAAAATTGGACTCACAGCACAGGTTCAAATCATAGAAAGTTTGAGTGTCAGTCCTCTTGTACTTAAGTCGGCATTGTGCCTTTTGTATTAAATTGGGATGCAATATGTGTGTTTTATCGTCAATAAGAAGGTGCAAGGTATACAGTAAACCTGAAGTGAAGCATCGGAATCTAAAACTGGACTCACAGGAGAGGTTCAAATCATAGAAAGTGAGAGTGTCAGTCCTCTTTTACTTAATTCGGTCTTGTGCCTTTTGTATTTAATTCGGATGCAATTTCTGTGTTTTATCGTCAATAAGAAGGTCCAAGGGATACAGTAAACCAGAAGTGAAGCTTCGGAATCTAAAACTGGACTCAAAGGAGAGGTAGAAAGTGAGAGTGTCAGTCCACTTGTACTTAAGACGGCATTGTGCCTTTTGTACTAAATTCGGATGCAATATCTGTGTTTCATCATCAATAAGAAGGTGCAAGGCATACAGTAAACCTGAAGTGAAGCATCGGAATATAGAACTGGAATCACAGGGGAGGTTCAAATCATAGAAAGTGCGAGTGTCAGTCCTCTTTTACTTAGGTCGGCATTGTGCCTTTTGTATTAAATTCGGATGCAATTTCTGTGTTTTGTCGACAATTAGAAGGTCCATGGGATACAGTAAACCTGATGTGAAGCATCGGAATCCAAAACTGGACTCACAGGACAGCTTTAAAGCATCGAAAGTTAGAGCGTCAGTCCTCTTGTACATAAGTCGGCATTGTGCTTTTGTATTAAATTCGGATGCAAACTCTGTGTTTCATCGTCAATAAGAAGGTCCAAGGGATACAGTAAGTCTGAAGTGAAGCATCGGAATCTAAAACTGGACTCACAGGACAGGTTCAAATCATAGAAAGTGAGAGTGTCAGTCCTCTTGTACTTAAGTCGGCATTGTGCCTTTTGTATTAAATTGGGAAGCAATCTCTTTGTTTCATCGTCAATAAGAAGGTGCAAGTGATACAGTAAACCTGAAGTGAAGCATCAGAATCTAAAACTGGTCTCACAGGAGAGGTTCAAATCATTGAAAGTGCGAGTGTCAGTCCTCTTTTACTTAAGTCGGCATTGTGCCTTTTGTATTAAATTCGGATGCAATTTCTGTGTTTCACCGTCAATACGAAGGCCCAAGGGATACAGTAAACCTGAAGTGAAGCATCGGAATCTAAAACTGGACTCACAGGAGAGGTTCAAATCATAGAAAGTTTGAGTGTCAGTCCTCTTGTACTTAAGTCGGCATTGTGCCTTTTGTATTAAATTGGGATGCAATATCTGTGTTTCGTCGTCAATAAGAAGGTGCCAGATATACAGTAAACCTGAAGTGAAGCATCGGAATCTAAAACTGGACTCACAGGAGAGGTTCAAATCATAGAAAGATAGAGTATCAGTCCTCTTGTACTTAAGTCGGCATTGTGCTTTTGTATTAAATTCAGATGCAAACTCTGTGTTTCATCGTCAATAAGAAGGTCCAAGGGATACAGAAAATCTGAAGTGAAGCATCGGAATCTAAAATTGGACTCACAGCACAGGTTCAAATCATAGAAAGTGAGAGTGTCAGTCCTCTTGTACTTAAGTCGGCATTGTGCCTTTTTATTAAATTCGGATGCAATTTCTGTGTTTCATCGTCAATTAGAAGGTGCAAGGTATACAGTAATCTTGAAGTGAAGCATCGGACTCAAAAACTGGACTCACAGGATAGGTTCAAATCGTAGAAAGTGAGAGTGTCAGTCCTCTTGTACTTAAGTCGGCATTGTGCCTTTTGAATTTAATTCCGATGCAATCTCTTTGTTTCATCGTCAATAAGAAGGTCAAGGGATATAGTAAACCTGAAGTGAAGCATCGGTATCTAAAACTGGCCTCACAGGAGAGGTTCAAATCATAGAAAGTTAGAGTGACAGTCCTCTTGTACTTAAGTCGGCATTGTGCCTTTTGTCATAAATTGGGATGCAATATGTGTGTTTCATCGTCAATAAGAGGGTGCAAGGTATACAGTAAACCTGAAGTGAAACATCGGAATGTAAAACTGGACTCACTGGAGAGGTTCAAATCATAGAAAGTGAGAGTGTCAGTCCTCTTTTACTTAATTCGGCCTTGTGCCTTTTGTTTTAAATTCGGATGCAATTTCTGTGTTTTATCGTCAATAAGAAGTTCCATGGGATACAGTAAACCAGAAGTGAAACTTCGGAATCTAAAACTGGACTCAAAGGAGAGGTAGAAAGTGAGAGTGTCAGTCCACTTGTACTTAAGACGGCATTGTGCCTTTTGTATTACATTCGGATGCAATATCTGTGTTTCATCCTCAATAAGAAGGTGTAAGGTATACAGTAAACCTGAAGTGAAGCATCGGAATATAGAACTGGAATCACAGGGGAGGTTCAAATCATAGAAAGTGCGAGTGTCAGTCCTCTTTTACTTAAGTCGGCATTGTGCCTTTTGTATTAAATTCGGATGCAATTTCTGTGTTTTGTCGACAATTAGAAGGTCCATGGGATACAGTAAACCTGATGTGAAGCATCGGAGTCCAAAACTGGACTCACAGGACAGCTTTAAAGCATCGAAAGTTAGAGCGTCAGTCCTCTTGTACATAAGTCGGCATTGTGCTTTTGTATTAAATTCGAATGCAAACTCTGTGTTTCATCGTCAATAAGAAGGTCCAAGGGATACAGTAAGTCTGAAGTGAAGCATCGGAATCTAAAACTGGACTCACAGGACAGGTTCAAATCATAGAAAGTGAGAGTGTCAGTCCTCTTGTACTTAAGTCGGCATTGTGCCTTTTGTATTAAATTGGGATGCAATCTCTTTGTTTCATCGTCAATAAGAAGGTGCAAGGGATACAGTAAACCTGAAGTGAAGCATCGGAATCTAAAACTGGACTCACAGGAGAGGTTCAAATCATAGAAAGTTTGAGTGTCAGTCCTCTTGTACTTAAGTCGGCATTGTGCCTTTTGTATTAAATTGGGATGCAATATCTGCGTTTCGTCATCAATAAGAAGGTGCCAGATATACAGTAAACCTGAAGTGTAGCATCGGAATCTAAAACTGGACTCACATGAGAGGTTCAAATCATAGAAAGATAGAGTATCAGTCCTCTTGTACTTAAGTCGGCATTGTGCTTTTGTATTATATTCAGATGCAAACTCTGTGTTTCATCGTCAATAAGAAGGTCCAAGGGATACAGAAAATCTGAAGTGAAGCATCGGAATCTAAAATTGGACTCACAGCACAGGTTCAAATCATAGAAAGTGAGAGTGTCAGTCCTCTTGTACTTAAGTCGGCATTGTGCCTTTTTATTAAATTCGGATGCAATTTCTGTGTTTCATCGTCAATTAGAAGGTACAAGGTATACAGTAATCTTGAAGTGAAGCATCGGACTCTACAACTGGACTCACAGGATAGGTTCAAATCGTAGAAAGTGAGAGTGTCAGTCCTCTTGTACTTAAGTCGGCATTGTGCCTTTTGAATTTAATTCCGATGCAATCTCTTTGTTTCATCGTCAATAAGAAGGTCAAGGGATATAGTAAACCTGAATTGAAGGATCGGAATCTAAAACTGGCCTCACAGGAGAGGTTCAAATCATAGAAAGTTAGAGTGTCAGTCCTCTTGTACTTAAGTCGGCATTGTGCCTTTTGTCATAAATTGGGATGCAATATGTGTGTTTCATTGTCAATAAGAAGTTGCAAGGTATACAGTAAACCTGAAGTGAAGCATAGGAATCTAAAACTGGACTCACTGGAGAGGTTCAAATCATAGAAAGTGAGAGTGTCAGTCCTCTTTTACTTAATTTGGCCTTGTGCCTTTTGTATTAAATTCGGATGCAATTTCTGTGTTTTATCGTCAATAAGAAGGTCCAAGGGATACAGTAAACCAGAAGTGAAGCTTAAGAATCTAAAACTGGACTCAAAGGAGAGGTAGAAAGTGAGAGTGTCAGTCCTCTTGTACTTAAGACGGCATTGTGCCTTTTGTATTAAATTCGGATGCAACATCTGTGTTTCATCGTCAATAAGAAGGTGCAAGGTATACAGTAAACCTGAAGTGAAGCATCGGAATATAGAACTGGACTCACAGGGGAGGTTCAAATCATACAAAAAGCGAATGTCAGTCCTCTTTTACTTAAGTCGGCATTGTGCCTTTTGTATTAAATTCGGATGCAATTTCTCTGTTTTGTCGACAATTAGAAGGTACATGGGATACAGTAAACCTGTTGTGAAGCATCGGAATCCAAAACTGGACTCACAGGACAGCTTTAAATCATCGAAAGTTAGAGCGTCAGTCCTCTTGTACATAAGTCGGCATTGTGCTTTTGTATTAAATTCGGATGCAAACTCTGTGTTTCATCGTCAATAAGAAGGTCCAAGGGATACAGTAAATCTGAAGTGAAGCATCGGAATCTAAAACTGGACTCACAGGACAGGTTCAAATCATAGAAAGTGAGAGTGTCAGTCCTCTTGTACTTAAGTCGGCATTGTGCCTTTTTATTAAATTCGGATGCAATATCTGTGTTTCATCGTCAATAAGAAGGTGCAACGTATACAGTAATCTTGAAGTGAAGCATCGGACTCTAAAACTGGACTCACGGGATAGGTTCAAATCGTAGAAAGTGAGAGTGTCAGTCACCTTGTACATAAGTCGGCATTGTGCCTTTTGTATTAATTTCGGATGCAATTTCTGTGTTTCACCGTCAATAAGAAGGTCCAAGGGTTCCAGTAACCCTGAAGTGGAGCATCGGAATCCAAAACTGGTCTCACAGGAGAGGTTCAAATCATTGATAGTGAGAGTGTCAGTCCTCCTGTACTCAAGTTGGCATTGTGACTATTGTATTAAATTCGGATGCAATTTCTGTGTTTCATCGTCAATAAGAAGGTCCATGGGATACAGTAAACCTGAAGTGAAGCTTCGGAATCTAAAACTGGACTCGCAGCAGAGGTTCAAATCATAGAAAGTTAGAGTGTCAGTCCTCTTCTACTTATGTCGGCATTGTGCCTTTTGAATTTAATTCCGATGCATTTTCTGTGCTTCATCTTCGATAAGAAGGTCCATGGTATACAGTAAACCTGAAGTTAAGCAACGGAATCTAAATCTGGACTCACAGGAGAGGTTCAAATCATAGAAAGTTAAAGTGTCAGTCCTCTTGTACTTAAGTCGGCATTGTGCCTTTTGTATAAAATTCGGATGCATTTTCTGTGTTTCGTCGTCAATAAGAAGGTACAAGGTATAGAGTAAACCTGAAGTGAAGCATCGGAATCTAAAACTGGACTCACAGGAGAGGTTCAAATCATAGAAAGTGAGTGTGTCAGTCCTCTTGTACTTAAGTCGGCATTGTGCCTTTTGTATTAAATTCGGATGCAATTTTTGTGTTTCATCGTCAATAAGAAGGTGCAAGGTATACAGTAAACCTGAAGTGAAGCATCGGAATATAAACCTGGACTCACAGGGGAGGTTCAAATCATAGAGAGTAAGAGTGTCAGTCCTCTTGTACTTAAGTCGGCATTGTGCCTTTTGACTTTAATCCCGATGCATTTTCTGTGCTTCATATTCGATAAGAAGGTCCATGGTATACAGTAAACCTGAAGTGAAGCATCGGAATATAAAACTGGACTCACAGGGGAGGTTCAAATCATAGAGAGTAAGAGTGTCAGTCTTCTTGTACTTAAGTCAGCATTGTGCTTTTGTATTAAATTCGGATGCAATTTCTGTGTTTCATCGTCAATAAGAAGGTGCAAGGTATAAAGTAATCTTGAAGTGAGGCATCGGACTCTAAAACTGGACTCACAGGATAGGTTCAAATCGTAGAAAGTGAGAGTGTCAGTCCTCTTGTACTTAAGGCGGCATTGTGCGTTTTGTATTAATTTCGGATGCAATTTCTGTGTTTCACCGTCAACAAGAAGGTCCAAGGGTTCAGGTAAACCTGAAGTGAAGCATCGGAATCTAAAACTGGACTCACAGGAGAGGTTCAAATCATAGAAAGTCATAGTGTCAGTCCTCTTTTACTTAATTCGGCATTGTGCCTTTTTGAACTAAATTCTGATGCAATTTCTGTGTTTCATCGTCAATAAGAAGGACCAAGGGATACAGTAAACCTGAAGTGAGGCTTTGGAATCTAAAACTGGACGCAAAGGAGAGGTAGAAAGTGAGAGTGTCAGTCCTCTTATACTTAAGTCGGCACTGTGCCTTTTGTATTAAATTCGGATGCAATTTCTGTGTATCATCGTCAATAAGATGGTGCAAGGTATACAGTACACCTCAAGTGAAGCATCAGAATCTAAAACTGGACTCAAAGGGAGGTTCAAATCATAGAAACTTAGAGTGTCAGTCCTCTTGTGCTTAAGTCGGCGTTGTGCGTATTGTATCAGATTCGGATGCAATTTCTGTGTTTTCTCGTCATTTACAAGGTTCAAGGATGACAGTAAACCTGATGTGAAGCATCGGAATGTATAACTGGACTCACAGGAGAGGTTCAAATCATAGAAAGTTCGAGTGTCAGTTCTCTTGTAC
Organism: Schistocerca americana; assembly: GCF_021461395.2. Lineage (NCBI taxonomy): Eukaryota > Metazoa > Arthropoda > Insecta > Orthoptera > Acrididae > Schistocerca > Schistocerca americana. Next base: position 19,735,488 of record NC_060126.1, on the reverse strand, counting down.
TTAAGTCGGCATTGTGCCTTTGGTATTATATTCGGATGCAAACTCTGTGTTTCATCGTCAATAAGAAGGTCCAATGGACACAGTAAACCTGCAGTGAAGCTTCGGAATCTAATACTGGACTCACAGGAGAGGTGCAAATCATAGAAAGATAGAGTATCAGTCCTCTTGTACTTAAGTCGGCATTGTGACCTTTGTATTAAATTCGGATGCGATTTCTGTGTTTTATCGTCAATAAGAAGGTGCAAGGTATACAGTAAACCTGAAGTGAAGCATCGGAATCTAAAACTGGACTCACAGGAGAGGTTCAAAGCATAGGAAATTAGAAAGTCAGTTCTCATGTTGTTAAGTCGGCATTGTGCCTTTTGTATTAAATTCTGTTGCAATTTCTGTGTTTTGTCGTCAATTAGATGGTCCATCGGATACAGTAAACCTGATGTGTGCATCGGAATCCAAAACTGGACTCACAGGACAGGTTCAAATCATCGAAAGTTACAGTGTCAGTTCTCTTGTACTTAAGTCGCCATTGTGCCTTTTGTATTAAATTCGGATGCAAACCCTGTTTCATCGTCAATAAGAAGGTCCAAGGGTTCTAGTAACCCTGAAGTGGAGCATCGGAATCTAAAACTGGTCTCACAGGAGAGGTTCAAATCATCGAAAGTTAGAGCGTCAGTCCTCATGTACTTAAATCGGCATTGTGCTTTTGTATTACATTCGGATGCAAACTCTGTGTTTCATCGACAATAAGAAGGTCCAAGGGATACAGTAAACCTGAAGTGAAGCATCGGAATCTAAAACTGGACTCAGAGGACAGGTTCAAATCATAGAAAGTGAGAGTGTCAGTCCTCTTGTACTTAAGTCGGCATTGTGCCTTTTTATTAAATTCGGATGCAATTTCTGTGTTTCATCGTCAATAAGAAGGTGCAAGGTATACAGTAATCTTGAAGTGAAGCATCGGACTCTAAAACTGGACTCACAGGGGAGGTTCAAATAATAGAAAGTTACAGTGTCAGTCCTCTTTTACTTCATTCGGCATTGTGCTTTTTTGTATTAAATTCGGATGCAATTTCTGTGTTTCTTCGTCAATAAGAAGGTCCAAGGGATACAGTAAACCTGAAGTGAGGATTTGGAGTCTAAAACTGGACTCAAAGGAGAGGTAGAGAGTGAAAGTGTCAGTCCTCTTATACTCAAGTCGGCATTGTGCCTTTTGTATTAAATTCGGATGCAATTTCTGTGTATCATCGTCAATAAGATGGTGCAAGGTATACAGTAAACCTCAAATGAAGCATCGGAATCTGAAACAGGACTCACAGGAGAGGTTCAAATCATAGAAACGTAGAGTGTCAGTCCTCTTGTGCTTAAGTCGGCATTGTGACTTTTGTATAAAATTCGGATGCAATTTCTGTGTTTCATCGTCAATAAGAAGGTGCAAGGTATACAGTAAACCTGAAGTGAAGAATCGGAATCTGAAACTGGACTCTCAAGAGAGGTTCAAAGCATAGAAAATTGGAGTGTCAGTCCTCATGTACTTAAGTCGTCATTGTGCCTTTTGTATTAAATTCTGTTGCAATTTCTGTGTTTTGTCGTCAATTAGATTGTCCATGGGATACAGTAAACCTGATGTGAAGCATCGGAATCCAAAACTGGACTCACAGGACAGGTTCAAATCATCGAAAGTTAGAGTGTCAGTCCTCTTATACTTAAGTCGCCATTGTGCCTTTTGTATTAAATTCGGATGCAAACTCTGTTTCATCGTCAATAAGAAGGTCCAAGGGATACAGTAAATCTGAAGTAAAGCATCGGAATCAAAAACTGGACTCACAGGACAGGTTTAAATCATAGAAAGTGAGAGTGTCAGTCCTCTTGTACTTAAGTCGGCATTGTGCATTTTTATTAAATTCGGATGCAATTTCTGTGTTTCATCGTCAATAAGAAGGTGCAGGGTATACAGTAATCTCGAAGTGAAGCATCGGACTGTAAAACTGGACTCACAGGATGAGTTCAAATCGTAGAAAGTGAGAGTGTCAGTCCTCTTGTACTTAAGTCGGCATTGTGCCTTTTGTATTAAATTCGGATGCAATTTCTGTGTATCATCGTCAATAAGAATGTGCAAGGTATACAGTAAACCTCAAGTGAAGCATCGGAATCTGAAACTGGACTCACAGGAGAGGTTCAAATCATAGAAAGTAAGAGTGTCAGTCCCCTTGTACTTAAGTCGGCATTGTGCCTTTTGTATTAAGTTCGGATGCAATTTCTGTGTTTTGTCGTCAATTAGAAGGTCCATGGGATACAGTAAACCTGATGTGAAGCATCGGAATCCAAAACTGGACTCACAGGACAGGTTCAAATCATCGAAAGTTAGAGCGTCAGTCCTCTTGTGCTTAAGTCGGCACTGTGCTTTTGTATTACATTCGGATGCAAACTCTGTGTTTCATCGTCAATAAGAAGGTCCAAGGGATACAGTAAATCTGAAGTGAAGCATCGGAATGTAAAACTGGACTCACAGGACAGGTTCAAATCATAGAAAGTGAGAGTGTCAGTCCTCTTGTACTTAAGTCGGCATTGTGCCTTTTTATTAAATTCGGATGCGACTTCTGTGTTTCATCGTCAATAAGAAGGTGCAAGGTATACAGTAATCTTGAAGTGTAGCATCGGACTCTAAAACTGGACTCACAGGATAGGTTCAAATCGTAGAAAGTGAGAGTGTCAGTCCTCTTGTACTTAAGTCGGCATTGTGCCTTTAGTAATAATTTCGGATGCAATTTCTGTGTTTCACCGTCAATAAGAAGGTCCAAGGGTTCAGGTAAACCTGAAGTGAAGCATCGGAATCTAAAACTGGTCTCACAGGAGAGGTTCAAATCATTGAAAGTGAGAGTGTCAGTCCTCCTGTACTTAAGTCGGCATTGTGGCTTTTGTATTAAATTCGGATGCAATTTCTGTGTTTCACCGTCAATACGAAGGTCCAAGGGATACAGTAAACCTGAAGTGAAGCATCGGAACCTAAAACTGGACTCACAGGAGAGGTTCAAATCATAGAAAGAGAGAGTGTCAGCCATCTTTTACTTAATTCGGCATTGTGCCTTTTGTATTAAATTCGGATGCAATTTCTGTGTTTTATCGTCAATAAGAAGGTCCAAGGGATACAGTAAACCTGAAGTGAAGCATCGGAATATAGAACTGGAATCACAGGGGAGGTTCAAATCATAGAAAGTGCGAGTGTCAGTCCTCTTTTACTTAAGTCGGCATTGTGCCTTTTGTATTAAATTCGGATGCAATTTCTGTGTTTTGTCGACAATTAGAAGGTCCATGGGATACAGTAAACCTGATGTGAAGCATCGGAGTCCAAAACTGGACTCACAGGACAGCTTTAAAGCATCGAAAGTTAGAGCGTCAGTCCTCTTGTACATAAGTCGGCATTGTGCTTTTGTATTAAATTCGAATGCAAACTCTGTGTTTCATCGTCAATAAGAAGGTCCAAGGGATACAGTAAGTCTGAAGTGAAGCATCGGAATCTAAAACTGGACTCACAGGACAGGTTCAAATCATAGAAAGTGAGAGTGTCAGTCCTCTTGTACTTAAGTCGGCATTGTGCCTTTTGTATTAAATTGGGATGCAATCTCTTTGTTTCATCGTCAATAAGAAGGTGCAAGGGATACAGTAAACCTGAAGTGAAGCATCGGAATCTAAAACTGGACTCACAGGAGAGGTTCAAATCATAGAAAGTTTGAGTGTCAGTCCTCTTGTACTTAAGTCGGCATTGTGCCTTTTGTATTAAATTGGGATGCAATATCTGCGTTTCGTCGTCAATAAGAAGGTGCCAGATATACAGTAAACCTGAAGTGTAGCATCGGAATCTAAAACTGGACTCACAGGAGAGGTTCAAATCATAGAAAGATAGAGTATCAGTCCTCTTGTACTTAAGTCGGCATTGTGCTTTTGTATTATATTCAGATGCAAACTCTGTGTTTCATCGTCAATAAGAAGGTCCAAGGGATACAGAAAATCTGAAGTGAAGCATCGGAATCTAAAATTGGACTCACAGCACAGGTTCAAATCATAGAAAGTGAGAGTGTCAGTCCTCTTGTACTTAAGTCGGCATTGTGCCTTTTGTCATAAATTGGGATGCAATATGTGTGTTTCATTGTCAATAAGAAGTTGCAAGGTATACAGTAAACCTGAAGTGAAGCATAGGAATCTAAAACTGGACTCACTGGAGAGGTTCAAATCATAGAAAGTGAGAGTGTCAGTCCTCTTTTACTTAATTTGGCCTTGTGCCTTTTGTATTAAATTCGGATGCAATTTCTGTGTTTTATCGTCAATAAGAAGGTCCAAGGGATACAGTAAACCAGAAGTGAAGCTTAAGAATCTAAAACTGGACTCAAAGGAGAGGTAGAAAGTGAGAGTGTCAGTCCTCTTGTACTTAAGACGGCATTGTGCCTTTTGTATTAAATTCGGATGCAACATCTGTGTTTCATCGTCAATAAGAAGGTGCAAGGTATACAGTAAACCTGAAGTGAAGCATCGGAATATAGAACTGGACTCACAGGGGAGGTTCAAATCATACAAAAAGCGAATGTCAGTCCTCTTTTACTTAAGTCGGCATTGTGCCTTTTGTATTAAATTCGGATGCAATTTCTCTGTTTTGTCGACAATTAGAAGGTACATGGGATACAGTAAACCTGACGTGAAGCATCGGAATCCAAAACTGGACTCACAGGACAGCTTTAAATCATCGAAAGTTAGAGCGTCAGTCCTCTTGTACATAAGTCGGCATTGTGCTTTTGTATTAAATTCGGATGCAAACTCTGTGTTTCATCGTCAATAAGAAGGTCCAAGGGATACAGTAAATCTGAAGTGAAGCATCGGAATCTAAAACTGGACTCACAGGACAGGTTCAAATCATAGAAAGTGAGAGTGTCAGTCCTCTTGTACTTAAGTCGGCATTGTGCCTTTTTATTAAATTCGGATGCAATATCTGTGTTTCATCGTCAATAAGAAGGTGCAACGTATACAGTAATCTTGAAGTGAAGCATCGGACTCTAAAACTGGACTCACGGGATAGGTTCAAATCGTAGAAAGTGAGAGTGTCAGTCACCTTGTACATAAGTCGGCATTGTGCCTTTTGTATTAATTTCGGATGCAATTTCTGTGTTTCACCGTCAATAAGAAGGTCCAAGGGTTCCAGTAACCCTGAAGTGGAGCATCGGAATCCAAAACTGGTCTCACAGGAGAGGTTCAAATCATTGATAGTGAGAGTGTCAGTCCTCCTGTACTCAAGTTGGCATTGTGACTATTGTATTAAATTCGGATGCAATTTCTGTGTTTCATCGTCAATAAGAAGGTCCATGGGATACAGTAAACCTGAAGTGAAGCTTCGGAATCTAAAACTGGACTCGCAGCAGAGGTTCAAATCATAGAAAGTTAGAGTGTCAGTCCTCTTCTACTTATGTCGGCATTGTGCCTTTTGAATTTAATTCCGATGCATTTTCTGTGCTTCATCTTCGATAAGAAGGTCCATGGTATACAGTAAACCTGAAGTTAAGCAACGGAATCTAAATCTGGACTCACAGGAGAGGTTCAAATCATAGAAAGTTAAAGTGTCAGTCCTCTTGTACTTAAGTCGGCATTGTGCCTTTTGTATAAAATTCGGATGCATTTTCTGTGTTTCGTCGTCAATAAGAAGGTACAAGGTATAGAGTAAACCTGAAGTGAAGCATCGGAATCTAAAACTGGACTCACAGGAGAGGTTCAAATCATAGAAAGTGAGTGTGTCAGTCCTCTTGTACTTAAGTCGGCATTGTGCCTTTTGTATTAAATTCGGATGCAATTTTTGTGTTTCATCGTCAATAAGAAGGTGCAAGGTATACAGTAAACCTGAAGTGAAGCATCGGAATATAAACCTGGACTCACAGGGGAGGTTCAAATCATAGAGAGTAAGAGTGTCAGTCCTCTTGTACTTAAGTCGGCATTGTGCCTTTTGACTTTAATCCCGATGCACTTTCTGTGCTTCATATTCGATAAGAAGGTCCATGGTATACAGTAAACCTGAAGTGAAGCATCGGAATATAAAACTGGACTCACAGGGGAGGTTCAAATCATAGAGAGTAAGAGTGTCAGTCTTCTTGTACTTAAGTCAGCATTGTGCTTTTGTATTAAATTCGGATGCAATTTCTGTGTTTCATCGTCAATAAGAAGGTGCAAGGTATAAAGTAATCTTGAAGTGAGGCATCGGACTCTAAAACTGGACTCACAGGATAGGTTCAAATCGTAGAAAGTGAGAGTGTCAGTCCTCTTGTACTTAAGGCGGCATTGTGCGTTTTGTATTAATTTCGGATGCAATTTCTGTGTTTCACCGTCAACAAGAAGGTCCAAGGGTTCAGGTAAACCTGAAGTGAAGCATCGGAATCTAAAACTGGACTCACAGGAGAGGTTCAAATCATAGAAAGTCATAGTGTCAGTCCTCTTTTACTTAATTCGGCATTGTGCCTTTTTGAACTAAATTCTGATGCAATTTCTGTGTTTCATCGTCAATAAGAAGGACCAAGGGATACAGTAAACCTGAAGTGAGGCTTTGGAATCTAAAACTGGACGCAAAGGAGAGGTAGAAAGTGAGAGTGTCAGTCCTCTTATACTTAAGTCGGCACTGTGCCTTTTGTATTAAATTCGGATGCAATTTCTGTGTATCATCGTCAATAAGATGGTGCAAGGTATACAGTACACCTCAAGTGAAGCATCAGAATCTAAAACTGGACTCAAAGGGAGGTTCAAATCATAGAAACTTAGAGTGTCAGTCCTCTTGTGCTTAAGTCGGCGTTGTGCGTATTGTATCAGATTCGGATGCAATTTCTGTGTTTTCTCGTCATTTACAAGGTTCAAGGATGACAGTAAACCTGATGTGAAGCATCGGAATGTATAACTGGACTCACAGGAGAGGTTCAAATCATAGAAAGTTCGAGTGTCAGTTCTCTTGTACTTAAGTCGGCATTGTGCCTTTGGTATTATATTCGGATGCAAACTCTGTGTTTCATCGTCAATAAGAAGGTCCAATGGACACAGTAAACCTGCAGTGAAGCTTCGGAATCTAATACTGGACTCACAGGAGAGGTGCAAATCATAGAAAGATAGAGTATCAGTCCTCTTGTACTTAAGTCGGCATTGTGACTTTTGTATTAAATTCGGATGCGATTTCTGTGTTTTATCGTCAATAAGAAGGTGCAAGGTATACAGTAAACCTGAAGTGAAGCATCGGAATCTAAAACTGGACTCACAGGAGAGGTTCAAAGCATAGGAAATTAGAAAGTCAGTTCTCATGTTGTTAAGTCGGCATTGTGCCTTTTGTATTAAATTCTGTTGCAATTTCTGTGTTTTGTCGTCAATTAGATGGTCCATCGGATACAGTAAACCTGATGTGTGCATCGGAATCCAAAACTGGACTCACAGGACAGGTTCAAATCATCGAAAGTTACAGTGTCAGTTCTCTTGTACTTAAGTCGCCATTGTGCCTTTTGTATTAAATTCGGATGCAAACCCTGTTTCATCGTCAATAAGAAGGTCCAAGGGTTCTAGTAACCCTGAAGTGGAGCATCGGAATCTAAAACTGGTCTCACAGGAGAGGTTCAAATCATCGAAAGTTAGAGCGTCAGTCCTCATGTACTTAAATCGGCATTGTGCTTTTGTATTACATTCGGATGCAAACTCTGTGTTTCATCGACAATAAGAAGGTCCAAGGGATACAGTAAACCTGAAGTGAAGCATCGGAATCTAAAACTGGACTCAGAGGACAGGTTCAAATCATAGAAAGTGAGAGTGTCAGTCCTCTTGTACTTAAGTCGGCATTGTGCCTTTTTATTAAATTCGGATGCAATTTCTGTGTTTCATCGTCAATAAGAAGGTGCAAGGTATACAGTAATCTTGAAGTGAAGCATCGGACTCTAAAACTGGACTCACAGGGGAGGTTCAAATAATAGAAAGTTACAGTGTCAGTCCTCTTTTACTTCATTCGGCATTGTGCTTTTTTGTATTAAATTCGGATGCAATTTCTGTGTTTCTTCGTCAATAAGAAGGTCCAAGGGATACAGTAAACCTGAAGTGAGGATTTGGAGTCTAAAACTGGACTCAAAGGAGAGGTAGAGAGTGAAAGTGTCAGTCCTCTTATACTCAAGTCGGCATTGTGCCTTTTGTATTAAATTCGGATGCAATTTCTGTGTATCATCGTCAATAAGATGGTGCAAGGTATACAGTAAACCTCAAATGTAGCATCGGAATCTGAAACAGGACTCACAGGAGAGGTTCAAATCATAGAAACGTAGAGTGTCAGTCCTCTTGTGCTTAAGTCGGCATTGTGACTTTTGTATAAAATTCGGATGCAATTTCTGTGTTTCATCGTCAATAAGAAGGTGCAAGGTATACAGTAAACCTGAAGTGAAGAATCGGAATCTAAAACTGGACTCTCAAGAGAGGTTCAAAGCATAGAAAATTGGAGTGTCAGTCCTCATGTACTTAAGTCGTCATTGTGCCTTTTGTATTAAATTCTGTTGCAATTTCTGTGTTTTGTCGTCAATTAGATTGTCCATGGGATACAGTAAACCTGATGTGAAGCATCGGAATCCAAAACTGGACTCACAGGACAGGTTCAAATCATCGAAAGTTAGAGTGTCAGTCCTCTTATACTTAAGTCGCCATTGTGCCTTTTGTATTAAATTCGGATGCAAACTCTGTTTCATCGTCAATAAGAAGGTCCAAGGGATACAGTAAATCTGAAGTAAAGCATCGGAATCAAAAACTGGACTCACAGGACAGGTTTAAATCATAGAAAGTGAGAGTGTCAGTCCTCTTGTACTTAAGTCGGCATTGTGCATTTTTATTAAATTCGGATGCAATTTCTGTGTTTCATCGTCAATAAGAAGGTGCAGGGTATACAGTAATCTCGAAGTGAAGCATCGGACTGTAAAACTGGACTCACAGGATGAGTTCAAATCGTAGAAAGTGAGAGTGTCAGTCCTCTTGTACTTAAGTCGGCATTGTGCCTTTTGTATTAAATTCGGATGCAATTTCTGTGTATCATCGTCAATAAGAATGTGCAAGGTATACAGTAAACCTCAAGTGAAGCATCGGAATCTGAAACTGGACTCACAGGAGAGGTTCAAATCATAGAAAGTAAGAGTGTCAGTCCCCTTGTACTTAAGTCGGCATTGTGCCTTTTGTATTAAGTTCGGATGCAATTTCTGTGTTTTGTCGTCACTTAGAAGGTCCATGGGATACAGTAAACCTGATGTGAAGCATCGGAATCCAAAACTGGACTCACAGGACAGGTTCAAATCATCGAAAGTTAGAGCGTCAGTCCTCTTGTGCTTAAGTCGGCATTGTGCTTTTGTATTACATTCGGATGCAAACTCTGTGTTTCATCGTCAATAAGAAGGTCCAAGGGATACAGTAAATCTGAAGTGAAGCATCGGAATGTAAAACTGGACTCACAGGACAGGTTCAAATCATAGAAAGTGAGAGTGTCAGTCCTCTTGTACTTAAGTCGGCATTGTGCCTTTTTATTAAATTCGGATGCGACTTCTGTGTTTCATCGTCAATAAGAAGGTGCAAGGTATACAGTAATCTTGAAGTGTAGCATCGGACTCTAAAACTGGACTCACAGGATAGGTTCAAATCGTAGAAAGTGAGAGTGTCAGTCCTCTTGTACTTAAGTCGGCATTGTGCCTTTAGTAATAATTTCGGATGCAATTTCTGTGTTTCACCGTCAATAAGAAGGTCCAAGGGTTCAGGTAAACCTGAAGTGAAGCATCGGAATCTAAAACTGGTCTCACAGGAGAGGTTCAAATCATTGAAAGTGAGAGTGTCAGTCCTCCTGTACTTAAGTCGGCATTGTGGCTTTTGTATTAAATTCGGATGCAATTTCTGTGTTTCACCGTCAATACGAAGGTCCAAGGGATACAGTAAACCTGAAGTGAAGCATCGGAACCTAAAACTGGACTCACAGGAGAGGTTCAAATCATAGAAAGAGAGAGTGTCAGCCATCTTTTACTTAATTCGGCATTGTGCCTTTTGTATTAAATTCGGATGCAATTTCTGTGTTTTATCGTCAATAAGAAGGTCCAAGGGATACAGTAAACCTGAAGTGAAGTTTCGGAATCTAAAACTGGACTCACAGGAGTGGTTCAAATCATAGAAAGTAAGAGTGTCAGTCCTCTTGTACTTAAGTCGGCATTGTGCCTTTTGTATTAAATTCGGATGAAATTTCTGTGTTTCATCGTCAATAAGAAGGTGCAAGGTATACAGTAAACCTGAAGTGAAGCATCGGAATCTAAAACTGGACTCACAGGAGTGGTTCAAATCATACAAAGTAAGAGTGTCAGTCCTCTTGTACTTAAGTCGGCATTGTGCATTTTGTATTAAATTCGGATGCAATTTCTGTGTTTCATCGTCAATAAGAAGGTGCAAGGTATACAGTAAACCTGAAGTGAAGCATCGGAATATAAAACTAGACTCACAGGGTAGGTTCAAATCATAGAGAGTAAGAGTGTCAGTCCTCTTGTACTTATGTCGGCATTGTGCCTCTTGTATTAAATTCGGATGCAATTTCTGAGTTTTGTCGTCAATTAGAAGGTCCATGCAATACAGTAAACCTGATGTGAAGCATCGGAATCCAAAACTGGACTCACAGGACAGGTTCAAATCATCGAAAGTTAGAGCGTCAGTCCTCTTGTACCTAACTCGGCATTGTGCTTTTGTATTAAATTCGGATGCAAACTCTGTGTTTCATCGACAATAAGAAGGTCCAAGGGATACAGTAAATCTGAATTGAAGCATCGGAATCTAAAACTGGACTCAGAGGACAGGTTCAATACATAGAAAGTGAGAGTGTCAGTCCTCTAGTACTTAAGGTGGCATTGTGCCTTTTTATTAAATTCGGATGCAATTTCTCTGTTTCATCGTCAATAAGAAGGTGCAAGGTATACAGTAATCTTGAAGTGAAGCATCGGACTCTAAAACTCGAAAAACAGGATAGCTTCAAATCGTAGAAAGTGAGTGTGTCAGTCCTCTTGTACTTAAGTCGGCATTGTGCCTTTTGTATTAATTTCAGATGCAATTTCTGTGTTTCACCGTCAATAAGAAGGTCCAAGCGTTCAGGTAAACCTGAAGGGAAGCATCGGAATCTAAAACTAGACTCACAGGAGAGGTTCAAATCATAGAAAGTTATAGCGTCAGTCCTCTTTTACTTAATTCGGCATTGTACCTTTTTGTATTAAATTCGGATGCAATTTCTGTGTTTCATCGTCAATAAGAAGGTCCAAGGGATACAGTAAACCTGAAGTGAGGCTTTGGAATCTAAAACTGGACCCAAAGGAGAGGTAGAAAGTGAGAGTGTCAGTCCTCTTATACTTAAGTCGGCATTGTGCCTTTTGTATTAAATTCGGATGCAATTTCTGTGTCTCGTCGTCAATACGAAGGTGCAAGGTATACAGTAAACCTGAAGTGAAGCATCGGAATATAAAACTGGACTCACAGGGGAGGTTCTAATCATAGAGAGTAAGAGTGTCAGTCCTCTTGTGCTTAAGTCGGCATTGTGCCTTTTGTATTAAATTCGGATGCAATTTCTGTGTCTCATCGTCAATAAGAATGTGCAAGGTATGCAGTAAACCTCAAGTGAAGCATCGGAATCTAAAACTGGACTCACAGGAGAGGTTGATATCATAGAAACTTAGAGTGTCAGTCCTCTTGTGCTTAAGTCGGCATTGTGGCTATTGGATTAGATTCGGATGCAATTTCTGTGTTTTATCGTCATTTACAAGGTCCAAGGGAGACAGTAAACCTGATGTGAAGCATCGGAATCTAAAACTGGACTAACAGGAGAGGTTCAAATCATAGAAAGTTAGGGTGTCAGTAACCTTGTACTTAAGTCGGCATTGTGCCTTTTGTATTAAATTCGGAAGCAATTTCTGTGATTCATCGTCAATAAGAAGGTGCAAAGTATTCAGTAATCTTGAAGTGAAGCATCGGACTCTAAAACTGGACTCACAGGATAGGTTCAAATCGTAGAAAGTGAGAGTGTCAGTCACCTTGTACTTAAGTCGGCATTGTGCCTTTTGTATTAATTTCGGAAGCAATTTCTGTGTTTCACCGTCAATAAGAAGGTCCAAAGGTTCCAGTAACCCTGAAGTGGAGCATCGGAATCTAAAACTGGTCTCACAGGAGAGGTTCAAATCATTGATAGTGAGAGTGTCAGTCCTCCTGTACTTAAGTCGGCATTGTGACTTTTGTATTAAATTCGGATGCAATTTCTGTGTATCATCGTCAATAAGATGGTGCAAGGTATACAGTAAACCTGAAGTGAAGCTTCGGACTCTAAAACTGGACTCACAGGAGAGGTTCAAATCATAGAAAGTTAGAGTGTCAGTCCTCTTCTACTTAAGTCGGCATTGTGCCTTTTGTATTAAATTCCGATGCATTTTCTGTGCTTCATCATCGATAAGAAGGTCCATGGTATACAGTAAACCTGAAGTTAAGCATTGCAATCTAAAACTGGACTCACAGGAGAGGTTCAAATCATAGAAAGTTAGAGTGTCAGTCCTCTTGTACTTAAGTCGGCATTGTGCCTTTTGTATAAAATTCGGATGCAATTTCTGTGTTTCGTCGTCAATAAGAAGGTGCAAGGTATACAGTAAACCTGAACTGAAGCATCGGAATCTAAAACTGGACTCACAGGAGTGGTTCAAATCATAGAAAGTAAGAGTGTCAGTCCCTTTGTACTTAAGTCGGCATTGTGCCTTTTGTATTAAATTCGGATGCAATTTCTGTGTTTCATCGTAAATAAGAAGGTGCAAGGTATACAGTAAACCTGAAGTGAAGCATCGGAATATAAAACTGGACTCACAGGGGAAGTTCAAATCATAGAGAGTAAGAGTGTCAGTCCTCTTGTACTTATGTCGGCATTGTGCCTTTTGCATTAAATTCGGATGCAATTTCTGTGTTTTGTCGTCATTTAGAAGGTCCATGGGATACAGTAAACCTGATGCGAAGCATCGGAATCCAAAACTGGACTCACAGGACAGGTTCAAATCATCGAAAGTTAGAGCGTCAGTCCTCTTGTACCTAAGTCGGCATTGTGCTTTTGTATTAAATTCGGATGCAAACTCTGTGTTTCATCGACAAAAAGAAGGTCCAACGGATACAGTAAGTCTGAAGTGAAGCATCGGAATCTAAAATTGGACTCAGAGGACAGGTTCAAATCATAGAAAGTGAGAGTGTCAGTCGTCTTGTACTTAAGCCGGCATTGTGCCTTTTTATTAAATTCGGATGCAATTTCTGTGTTTCATCGTCAATAAGAAGGTGCAAGGTATACAGTAATCTTGAAGTGAAGCATCGGACTCTAAAACTGGCCTCACAGGATAGGTTCAAATCGTAAAAAGTGAGAGTGTCAGTAATCTTGTTCTTAAGTCGCCATTGTGCCTTTTGTATTAAATTCGGAAGCAATTTCTGTGTTTCATCGTCAATAAGAAGGTGCAAGGTATACAGTAATCTTGAAGTGAAGCATCGGAATCTAAAACTGGACTCACAGGAGAGGTTCAAATCATAGAAACTTGGAGTGTCAGTCCTCTTGTGCTTAAGCCGGCATTGTGCCTATTGTATTAGATTCGGATGCAATATCTGTGTTTTATCGTCATTTACAAGGTTCAAGGGTGACAGTAAACCTGATGTGAAGCATCGGAATCGAAATCTGGACTCACAGGAGAGGTTCAAATCATAGAAAGTTAGAGTGTCAGTTCTCTTGTACTTAAGTCGGCATTGTGCCTTTTGTATTAAATTCATATGCAAACTCTGTGTTTCATCGTCAATAAGAAGGTCCAATGGATACAGTAAACCTGAAGTGAAGCTTCGGAATCTAATACTGGACTCACAGGAGAGGTTCAAATCATAGAAAGATAGAGTATCAGTCCTCTTGTACTTAAGTCGGCATTGTGACTTTTGTATTAAAGTCGGATGCAATTTCTGTGTTTCATCGTCAATAAGAAGGTCCATGGGATACAGTAAACCTGAGGTGGAGCTTCGGAATCTAAAACAGGACTCACAGGAGAGGTTCAAATCATAGAAAGTTAGAGTGTCAGTCCTCTTCTACTTAAGTCGGCATTGTGCCTTTTGTATTAAAGTCGGATGCAATTTCTGTGTTTCGTCGTCAATAAGAAGGTGCAAGGTATACAGTATACCTGAAGTGAAGCATCGGAATCTAAAACTGGACTCACAGGAGTGGTTCAAATCATAGAAAGTAAGAGTGTCAGTCCTCTTGTACTTAAGTCGGCATTGTGCCTTTTGTATTAAATTCGGATGCAATTTCTGTGTTTCATCGTCAATAAGAAGATGCAAGGTATACAGTAAACCTGAAGTGAAGCATCGGAATATAAAACTGGACTCACAGGGGAAGTTCAAATCATAGAGAGTAAGAGTGTCAGTTCTCTTTTACTTATGTCGGCATTGTGCCTTTTGTATTAAATTCGGATGCAATTTCTGTGTTTTGTCGTCAATTAGAAGGTCCATGGGATACAGTAAACCTGATGTGGAGCATCGGAATCCAAAACTGGACTCACAGGACAGGTTCAAACCATCGAAAGTTAGAGCGTCAGTCCTCTTGTACCTAAGCCGGCATTGTGCTTTTGTATTAAATTCGGATGCAAACTCTGTGTTTCATCGACAAAAAGAAGGTCCAAGGGATACAGTAAATCTGAAGTGAAGCATCGGAATCTAAAATTGGAGTCACAGGACAGGTTCAAATCATAGAAAGTGAGAGTGTCAGTCGTCTTGTACTTAAGCCGGCATTGTGCCTTTTTATTAAATTCGGATGCAATTTCTGTGTTTCATCGTCAATAAGAAGGTGCAAGGTATACAGTAATCTTGAATTGAAGCATCGGACTCTAAAACTGGACTCACAGGATAGGTTCAAATCGTAAAAAGTGAGAGTGTCAGTAATCTTGTACTTAAGTCGCCATTGTGCCTTTTGTATTAATTTCGGACGCAATTTCTGTGTTTCACCGTCAATAAGAAGGTCCAAGGGTTCAGGTAAACGTGAAGTGAAGCATCGGAATCTAAAACTGGACTCACAGGAGAGGTTCAAATCATAGAAAGTGAGAGTGTCAGTCCTCTTGTACTTAAGTCGGCAATGTGCCTCTTGTATTAAATTCGGATGCAATTTCTGAGTATCATCGTCAATAAGAATGTGCAAGGTATACAGTAAACCTCAAGTGAAGCATCGGAATCTAATACTGGACTCACAAGAGAGGTTGAAATCATAGAAACTTAGAGTGTCAGTCCTCTTGTGCTTAAGTAGGCATTGTGGCTATTGGATTAGATTCGGATGCAATTTCTGTGTTTTATCGTCATTTACAAGGTCCAAGGTAGACAGTAAACCTGATGTGAAGCATCGCAATCTAAAACTGGACTCACAGGAGAGGTTCAAATCATAGAAAGTAAGAGTGTCAGTTCTCTTGTACTTAAGTCGGCATTGTGCCTTTTGTATTAAATTCGGAAGCAAACTCTGTGTTTCATTGTCAATAAGAAGGTCCACGGGATACAGTAAACCTGAAGTGAAGCATCGGAATCTAAAACTGGACTCACAAGAGAGGTTGAAATCATAGAAACTTAGAGTGTTAGTCCTCTTGTACTTAAGTCGCCATTGTGCCTTTTGTATTAAATTCGGATGCAAACTCTGTTTCATCGTCAATAAGAAGGTCCACGGGATACAGTAAATCTGAAGTAAAGCATCGGAATCTAAAACTGGACTCACAGGACAGGTTCAAATCATAGAAAGTGAGAGTTTCAGTCCTCTTGTACTTAAGTCGGCATTGTGCATTTTTATTAAATTCGGATGCAATTTCTGTGTTTCATCGTCAATAAGAAGGTGCAAGGTATACTGTAATCTTGAAGTGAAGAATCGCACTCAAAAACTGGACTCACAGGATAGGTTCAAATCGTAGAAAGTGAGAGTGTCAGTCCTCTTGTACTTAAGTCGGCAATGTGCCTTTTGTATTAAATTCGGATGCAATTTCTGAGTATCATCGTAAATAAGAATGTGCAAGGTATACAGTAAACCTCAAGTGAAGCATCGGAATCTAATACTGGACTCACAAGAGAGGTTGAAATCATAGAAACTTAGAGTGTCAGTCCTCTTGTGCTTAAGTTGGCATTGTGGCTATTGGATTAGATTCGGATGCAATATCTGTGTTTTATCGTCATTTACAAGGTCCAAGGTAGACAGTAAACCTGATGTGAAGCATCGCAATCTAAAACTGGACTCACAGGAGAGGTTCAAATCATAGGAAGTAAGAGTGTCAGTCCCCTTGTACTTAAGTCGGCATTGTGCCTTTTGTATTAAATTCGGATTCAATTTCTGTGTTTTGTCGTCAATTAGAAGGTCCATGGGATACAGTAAACCTGATGTGAAGCATCGGAATCCAAAACTGGACTCACGGGACAGGTTCAAATCATCGAAAGTTAGAGCGTCAGTCCCCTTGTACTTAAGTCGGCATTGTGCCTTTAGTATTAATTTCGGATGCAATTTCTGTGGTTCACCGTCAATAAGAAGGTCCAAGGGTTCTGGTAAACCTGAAGTGAAGCATCGGAATCTAAAACTGGTCTCACAGGAGAGGTTCAAATCATTGAAAGTGAAAGTGTCAGTCCTCCTGTATTTAAGTCGGCATTGTGACTTTTGCATTAAATCAGGTGCAATTTCTGTGTTTCATCGTCAATAAGAAGGTCCAGGGGATACAGTAAACCTGAAGTGAAGCTTCGGAATCTAAAACTGGACTCACAGGAGAGGTTCAAATCATAGAAAGTTAGAGTTTCAGTCCTCCTCTACTTAAGTCAGCATTGTTCCTTTTGAATTTACTTCCGATGCATTTTCTGCGCTTCATCTTCGATAAGAAGGTCCATGGTATACAGTAAACCTGAAGTTAAGCATCGGAATCTAAAACTAGACTCACAGGAGAGTTTCAAATCATAGAAAGTTCGAGTTTTAGTCCTCTTGTGATTAAGTCGGCATTATGCTTTTTGTATTAAATTCGGATACAATATCTGTGTTTCATCGTCAATAAGAAGGTACAAGGGATACGGTAAACCTGAAGTGAAGCACCGGAATCTAAATCTGGACTCACAGGAGAGGTTCAAATCATAGAAATTGAGAGTGTCAGTCCTCTTGTACTTAAGTCGGCATTGTGCCTTTTGTATAAAATTCGGATGCAATTTCTGTGTTTCGTCGTCAATAAGAAGGTGCAAGGTATACAGTAAACCTGAAGTGAAACATCGGAATCTAAAACTGGACTCACAGGTGAGGTTCAAATGATAGAAAGTAAGAGTGTCAGTCCTCTTGTACTTAAGTCGGCATTGTGACTTTTGTATTAAATTCGGATGCAATTTCTGTGTTTTGTCGTCAATTAGAAGGTCCATGGGATACAGTAAACCTGATGTGAAGCATCGGAATCCAAAACTGGACTCACAGGACAGGTTCAAATCATCGAAAGTTAGGGTGTCAGTCCTCTTGCACTTAAGTCGGCATTGTGCCTTTTGTATTAATTTCGGATGCAATTTCTGTGTTTCACCGTCAATAAGAAGGTCCAAGGGTTCCAGTAAACCTGAAGTGAAGCATCGGAATCTAGAACTGGTCTCACAGGATAGGTTCAAATCATTGAAAGTGAGAGTGTCAGACCTTCTGTACTTAAGTCGGCATTGTGCCTTTTGTATTAAATTCGGATGCAATTCCTGTGTTTCATCGTCGATAAGAAGGTGCAAGGTATACACTAAACCTGAAGTGAGCATCGGAATATAAAACTGGTCTCACAGGGGAGGTTCAAATCATAGAAAGTTAGAATGTCAGTCCTCTTGTACTTAAGTCGGCATTGTGCCTTTTGTTTTAAATTCGGATGCAATTTCTGTGTTTTGTCGTCAATTAGAAGGTCCATGGGATACAGTAAACCTGATGTGAAGCATCGGAATCCAAAACTGGACTCACAGGGCAGGTTCAAATCATCGAAAGTTAGAGCGTGAGTCCTCTTGTACTTAAGTTGGCATTGTGCTTTTGTATTAAATTCGGATGCAAACTCTGTGTTTCATCGTCAATAAGATGGTCCAAGGGATACAGTTATCTTGAAGTGAAGCATCGGACTCTAAAACTGGACTCACAGGATAGGTTCAAATCGTAGAAAGTGAGAGTGTCAGTCCTCTTGTACTTAAGTCGGCATTGTGCCTTTTGTATTAATTTCGGATGCAATTTCTGTGTTTCACCGTCAATAAGAAGGTCCAAGGGTTCCAGTAAACCTGAAGTGAAGCATCGGAATCTAAAACTGGTCTCACAGGAGAGGTTCAAATCATTGAAAGTGAGAGTGTCAGTCCTCCTGTACTTAAGTCGGCATTGTGACTTTTGTATTAAATTCGGATGCAATTTCTGTGTTTCATCGTCAATAAGAAGGTGCAAGGTATACAGTAAACCTGAAGTGAAGCATCGGAATCTAAAACTGGTCTCACAGGTGAGGTTCAAATCATAGAAAGTAAGAGTGTCAGTCCCCTTGTACTTAAGTCGGCATTGTGCCTTTTGTATTAAATTCGGATGCAATTTCGGTGTTTTGTCGTCTATTAGAAGGTCCATGGGATACAGTAAACCTGATGTGAAGCATCGGAATCCAAAACTGGACTCACAGGGCAGGTTCAAATCATCGAAAGTTAGAGTGTCAGTCCTCTTGTACTTAAGTCGGCATTGTGCTTTTGTATTAAATTCGGATGCAAACACTGTGTTTCATCGTCAATAAGAAGGTGCGAGGTATACAGTAATCTTGAAGTGAAGCATCGTACTCTAAAACTGGACTCACAGGATAGGTTCAAATCGTAGAAAGTGAGAGTGTCAGTGCTCTTGTACTTAAGTCGGCATTGTGCCTTTAGTACTAATTTCGGATGCATGTTCTGTGTTTCACCGTCAATAAGAAGGTCCAAGGGTTCAGGTAAACCTGAAGTGAAGCATCGGAATCTAAAACTGGTCTCACAGGAGAGGTTCAAATCATTGAAAGTGAGAGTGTCAGTTCTCCTGTACTTAAGTCGGCATTGTGACTATTGTATGAAATTCGGATGCAATTTCTGTGTTTCATCGTCAATAAGAAGGTCCACGGAATACAGTAAACCTGAAGTGAAGCTTCGGAATCTAAAACTGGACTCACAGGAGAGGTTCAAATCATAGAAAGTTAGAGTGTCAGTCCTCTTCTACTTAAGTCGGCATTGTGCCTTTTGTATTAGATACGGATGCAATTTCTGTGTTTCGTCGTCAATTAGAAGGTCCATGGGATACAGTAAACCTGATGTGAAGCATCGGAATCCAAAACTGGACTCACAGGACAGGTTCAAATCAGCGAAACTTAGATTGTCGGTCCTCGTGTACTGAAGTCGGCATTGTGCCTTTTGTATTACTTTCAGATGCAATTTCTGTGTTTCACCGTCAATAAGAAGGTCCAAGGGTTCCAGTAAACCTGAAGTGAAGCATCGGAATCTAAAACTGGTCTCACAGGAGGGGTTCAGATCATTGAAAGTGAGAGTGTCAGACCTCCCGTACTTAAGTCGGCATTGTGAGTTTTGGATTAAATTCGGATGCAATTTCTGTGTTTCATCGTCAATAAGAAGGTCCAAGGAATACAGTAAATCTGAAGTGAAGCATCGGAATCTAAAACTGGACACAGAGGATAGGTTCAAATCGTAGAAAGTGAGAGTGTCAGTCCTCTTGTAGTTAAGTCGGCATTGTGCATTTTGTATAAAATTCGGATGCAATTTCTGTGTTTCGTCGTCGATAAGAAGGTGCAAGGTATACAGGAAACCTGAAGTGAAGCATCGGAATCTAAAACTGGACTCACAAGAGAGGTTCAAATCATAGAAAGTGAGAGTGTCAGTCCTCTTGTACTTAAGTCGGCATTGTGATTTTTGTATTAAATTCGGATGCAATTTCTGTGTTTCATCGTCAATAAGAAGGTGCAAGGTATACAGTAAACCTGAAGTGAAGCATCGGAATATAAAATTGGACCCACAGGTGAGGTTCAAATCAAAGAAAAGAAGAAAGTCAGGCCTCTTGTACATAAGTCGGCATTGTGCCTTTTGTATGAAATTCGGATGCAATTTCTGTGTTTCGTCATCAATAAGAAGGTGCAAGGTATACAGTATACCTGAAGTGAAACATCGGAATCTAAAATTGGACACACAGGACAGGTTCTAATCATCGAAAGTTAGAGCGTTAGTCCTCTTGTACTTAAGTCGACATTGTGCTATTGAATTAAATTCGGATGCAAACTCTGTGTCATCGTCAATAAGAAGGTCCAAGGGATACAGTAAATCTGAAGTGAAGCATCGGAATCTAAAACTGGACACAGAGGATAGGTTCAAATCGTAGAAAGTGAGAGTGTCAGTCCTCTTGTACTTAAGCCGGCATTGTGCCTTTTGTATTAATTTCGGATGCAATTTCTGTGTTTCACCGTCAATAAGAAAGTCCAAGGATTCCAGTAAACCTGAAGTGAAGCATCGGAATCTAAAACTGGTCTCACAGGAGAGGTTCAAATCATTGAAAGTGAGAGTGTCAGTCCTCCTGTACTTAAGTCGGCATTGTGACTTTTGCATTAAATTCGGATGCAATTTCTGTTTTTCATCGTCAATAAGAGGGTCCAAGGAATACAGTAAACCTGAAGTGAAGCTTCGGAATCTAAAACTGGACTCACAGGAGAGGTTCAAATCATAGAAAGTTAGAGTGTCAGTCTTCTTCTACTTAAGTTGGCATTGTGCCTTTTGAATTAAATTCCGATGCATTTTCTGTGCTTCATCTTCGACAAGAAGGTCCATGGTATACAGTAAACCTGAAGTTAAGCATCGGAATCTAAAACTGGACTCACAGGAGAGGTTCAAATCATAGAAAGTTCGAGTGTCAGTCCTCTTGTACTTAAGTTGGCATTGTGACTTTTGAATTATATTCGGATGCAATTTCTGTGTCTCATCGTCAATAAGAAGGTCCAAAGGATACAGTAAACCTGAAGCGAAGCTTCGGAATCTAAAACTGGACTCACAGGAGAGGTTCAAATCATAGAAAGTTAGAGTTTCAGTCCTCGTGTGATTAAGTCGGCATTATGCCTTTTGTATTAAATTCGGATACAATACCTGCGTTTCATTGTCAATAAGAAGGTCCAAGGAATACAGTAAACCTGAAGTGAAGCTCCGGAATCTAAAACTGGACTCACAGGAGAGGTTAATATCATAGAAAGTGAGAGTGTCAGTCCTCTTGTACTTAAGTCGGCATTGTGCCTTTTGTATAAAATTTGGATGCAATTTCTGTGTTTCGCCGTCAATAAGAAGGTGCAAAGTATACAGTAAACCTGAAGTGAAGCATCGGAATCTAAAACTGGACTCACAGGAGAGGTTCAAATCATAGAATGTGAGAGTTACAGTCCTCTTGTACTTAAGTCGGCATTGTGCCTTTTGTACTATATTCGGATGCAATTTCTGTGTTTCACCGTCAATAAGAAGGTGCAAGGTATACAGTAAACCTGAAGTGAAGCATCGGAATATAAAACTGGACTCACAGGTGAGGTTCAAATCATAGAAAGTAAGAGTGTCAGTCCTCCTGTACTTAAGTCGGCATTGTGTCTTTTGTATTAAATTCGGATGCAATTTCTGCGTTTTGTCGTCAATTAGAAGGTCCATGGGATACAGTAAACCTGATGTGAAGCATCGGAATCCAAAACTGGACTCACAGGACAGGTTCAAATCATCGAAAGTTAGAGCGTCAGTCCTCTTGTACTTCAGTCGGCATTGTGCTTTTGTGTTAAATTCGGATGCAAACTCTGTGTTTCATCGTCAATAAGAAAGTCCAAGGGATACAGTAAATCTGAAGTGAAGCATCGGAATCTAAAACTGGACTCACAGGACAGGTTCAAATCATATAAAGTGAGAGTGTCAGTCCTCCTGTACTTAAGTCGGCATTGTGACTTTTGTATTAAATTCGGATGCAATTTCTGTGTTTCATCGTCAATAAGAAGGTGCAAGGTATACAGTTAACCTGAAGTGAAGCATCGGAATATAAAACTGGACTCACAGGAGAGGTTCAAATCATAGAAGGTAGGAGTGTCAGTCCCCTTGTACTTAAGTCGGCATTGCGCCTTTTGTATTAAATTCGGATGCAATTTCTGTGTTTTGTCGTCAATTAGAAGGTCCATGGGATACAGTAAACCTGATGTGAAGCATCGGAATCCAAAACTGGACTCACAGGGCAGGTTCAAATCATCGAAAGTTAGAGCGCCAGTCCTCTTGTACTTAAGTCGGCATTGTGCTTTTGTAATTAATTCGGATGCAAACTCTGTGTTTCATCGTCAATAAGAAGGTCCTAGGGATACAGTAAATCTGAAGTGAAGCATCGGAATCTAAAACTGGACTCACAGGACAGGTTCAAATCATTGAAAGTGAGAGTGTCAGCCCTCTTGTACTTAAGTCGTCATTGTCCCTTTTTATTAAATTCGGATGCAACTTCTGTGTTTCATCGTCAATAAGAAGGTCCAAGGAATACAGTAAACCTGAAGTGAAGCTTCGGAATCTAAAACTGGAATCACAGGAGTGGTTCAAATCATAGAAAGTTAGAGTGTCAGTCCTCTTCTACTTAAGTCGGCATTGTGCCTTTTGAATTTAATTCCGATGCATTTTCTGTGCTTCATCTTCGATAAGAAGGTCCATGGTATACAGTAAACCAGAAGTTAATCATCGGAATCTAAAACTGGACTCACAGGAGAGGTTCATAACATAGAAAGTTAGAGCTTCAGTCCTCTTGTGATTAAGTCGGCATTATGTCTTTCGTATTAAATTCGGATACAATATCTGTGTTCCATCGTCAATAAGAAGGTCCAAGGAATAGAGTAAACCTGAAGTGAAGCTCCGGAATCTAAAAATGGACTCACAGGAGAGGTTAAAATCATAGAAAGTGAGAGTGTCAGTCCTCATTGTGCCTTTTGTATAAAATTCGGATGCAATTTCTGTGTTTCGTCGTCAATAAGAAGGTGCAAGGTATACAGGAAACCTGAAGTGAAGCATCGGAATCTAAAACTGGACTCACAAGAGAGGTTCAAATCATAGAAAGTGAGAGTGTCAGTCCTCTTGTACTTAATTCGGCATTGTGATTTTTGTATTAAATTCGGATGCAATTTCTGTGTTTCATCGTCAATAAGAAGGTGCAAGGTATACTGTAAACCTGAAGTGAAGCATCGGATTATAAAATTGGACTCACAGGTTACGTTCAAATCATAGAAAAGAAGAGTGTCAGGCCTCTTGTACTTAAGTCGGCATTGTGCCTTTTGTATAAAATTCGGATGCAATTTCTGTGTTTCGTCATCAATAAGAAGGTGCAAGGTATACAGTAAACCTGAAGTGAAACATCGGAATCTAAAATTGGACACACAGGACAGGTTGAAATCATCGAAAGTTAGAGCGTTAGTCCTCTTGTACTTAAGTCGACATTGTGCTATTGAATTAAATTCGGATGCAAACTCTGTGTGTCATCGTCAATAAGAAGGTCCAAGGGATACAGTAAATCTGAAGTGAAGCATCGGAATCTAAAACTGGACACAGAGGATAGGTTCAAATCGTAGAAAGTGAGAGTGTCAGTCCTCTTGTACTTAAGCCGGCATTGTGCCTTTTGTATTAATTTCGGATGCAATTTCTGTGTTTCACCGTCAATAAGAAAGTCCAAGGGTTCCAGTAAACCTGAAGTGAAGCATCGGAATCTAAAACTGGTCTCACAGGAGAGGTTCAAATCATTGAACGTGAGAGTGTCAGTCCTCCTGTACTTAAGTCGGCATTGTGACTTTTGTATTAAATTCGGACGCAATTTCTGTGTTTCATCGTCAATAAGAAGGTCCAAGGAATACAGTAAACCAGAAGTGAAGCTTCGGAATCTAAAACTGGACTCACAGGAGAGGTTCAAATCATAGAAAGTTAGAGTGTCAGTCCTCTTCTACTTAAGTCGGCATTGTGCCTTTTGAATTAAATTCCGATGCATTTTCTGTGCTTCATCTTCGACAAGAAGGTCCATGGTATACAGTAAACCTGAAGTTAAGCATCGGAATCTAAAACTGGACTCACAGGAGAGGTTCAAATCATAGAAAGTTCTAGTGTCAGTCCTCTTGTACTTAAGTTGGCATTGTGACTTTTGTATTATATTCGGATGCAATTTCTGTGTCTCATCGTCAATAAGAAGGTCCAAAGGATACAGTAAACCTGAAGCGAAGCTTCGGAATCTAAAACTGGACTCACAGGAGAGGTTCAAATCATAGAAAGTTAGAGTTTCAGTCCTCGTGTGATTAAGTCGGCATTATGCCTTTTGTATTAAATTCGGATACAATACCTGCGTTTCATCGTCAATAAGAAGGTCCAAGGAATACAGTAAACCTGAAGTGAAGCTCCGGAATCTAAAACTGGAATCACAGGAGAGGTTAATATCATAGAAAGTGAGAGTGTCAGTCCTCTTGTACTTAAGTCGGCATTGTGCCTTTTGTATAAAATTTGGATGCAATTTCTGTGTTTCGCCGTCAATAAGAAGGTGCAAAGTATACAGTAAACCTGAAGTGAAGCATCGGAATCTAAAACTGGACTCACAGGAGAGGTTCAAATCATAGAAAGTGAGAGTGTCAGTCCTCTTGTACTTAAGTCGGCATTGTGCCTTTTGTACTATATTCGGATGCAATTTCTGTGTTTCACCGTCAACAAGAAGGTGCAAGGTATACAGTAAACCTGAAGTGAAGCATCGGAATATAAAACTGGACTCACAGGTGAGGTTCAAATCATAGAAAGTAAGAGTGTCAGTCCTCTTGTACTTAAGTCGGCATTGTGTCCTTTGTATTAAATTCGGATGCAATTTCTGTGTTTTGTCGTCAATTAGAAGGTCCATGGGATACAGTAAACCTGATGTGAAGCATCGGAATCCAAAACTGGACTCACAGGACAGGTTCAAATCATCGAAAGTTAGAGCGTCAGTCTTCTTGTACTTCAGTCGGCATTGTGCTTTTGTGTTACATTCGGATGCAAACTCTGTGTTTCATCGTCAATAAGAAAGTCCAAGGGATACAGTAAATCTGAAGTGAAGCATCGGAATCTAAAACTGGACTCACAGGACAGGTTCAAATCATATAAAGTGAGAGTGTCAGTCCTCTTATACTTAAGTCGGCATTGTGCCTTTTTATTAAATTCGGATGCAACCTCTGTGTTTCATCGTCAATAAAAAGGTGCAAGGTATACAGTAATCTTGAAGTGAAGCATCTGACTCTAAAACTGGACTCACAGGATAGGTTCAAATCGTAGAAAGTGATAGTGTCAGTCCTCTTGTACTTAAGTCGCCATTGTGCCTTTTGTATTAATTTCGGATGCAATTACTGTGTTTCACCGTCAATAAGCAGGTCCAAGGGTTCAGGTAAACCTCAAGTGAAGCATTGGAATCTAAAACTGGTCTCACAGGAGAGGTTCAAATCATTGAAAGTGAGAGTGTCAGTCCTCCTGTACTTAAGTCGGCATTGTGACTTTTGTATTAAATTCGGATGCAATTTCTGTGTTTCATCGTCAATAAGAAGATGCAAGGTATACAGTAAACCTGAAGTGAAGCATCGGAATCTAAAACTGGACTCACAGGAGAGGTTCAAATCATAGAAAGTTAGAGTGTCAGCCCTCTTCTACTTAAGTCGGCATTGTGCCCTTTGTATTAAATTCGGATGCAATTTCTGTGTTTTGTCGTCAATTAGAAGGTCCATGGGATACAGTAAACCTGATGTGAAGCATCGGAATCCAAAACTGGACTCACAGGACAGGTTCAAATCATCGAAAGTTAGAGTGTCAGTCCTCATGTACTTAAGTCGGCATTGTGCCTTTTGTATTACTTTCGGATGCAATTTCTGTGTTTCACCGTCAATAAGAAGGTCCAAGGGTTCCAGTAAACCTGAAGTGAAGCATCGGAATCTAAAACTGGTCTCACAGGAGAGGTTCAAATCATTGAAAGTGAGAGTGTCAGACCTCCTGTACTTAAGTCGGCATTGTGACTTTTGTATTAAATTCGGATGCAATTTCTGTGTTTCATCGTCAATAAGAAGGTCCAAGGAATACAGTAAACCTGAAGTTAGGCTTCGGAATCTAAAACTGGACTCACAGGAGTGGTACAAATCATAGAAAGTTAGAGTGTCAGTCCTCTCCTACTTAAGTCGGCATTGTGCTTTTTGAATTTAATTCCGATGCATTTTCTGTGCTTCATCTTCGATAAGAAGGTCCATGGTATACAGTAAACCAGAAGTTAAGCATCGGAATCTAAAACTAGACTCACAGGAGAGGTTCAAATCATAGAAAATTAGAGTGTAAGTCCTCTTGTACTTAAGTCGGCATTGTGCCTTTTGTATTTAATTCGGTTGCAATTTCTGTGTTCCATCGTCAATAAGAAGGTCCAAAGGATACAGTTAACCTGAAGTGAAGCTTCGGAATCTAAAACTGGACTCACAGGAGAGGTTCATATCATAGAAAGTTAGAGTTTCAGTCCTCTTGTGATTAAGTCGGCATTATGCCTTTCGTATTAAATTCGGATACAATATCTGTGTTTCATCGTCAATAAGAAGGTCCAAGGAATACAGTAAACCTGAAGTGAAGCTCCGGAATCTAAAAATGGACTCACAGGAGAGGTTAAAATCATAGAAAGTGAGAGTGTCAGACCTCTTGTAGTTAAGTCAGCATTGTGCCTTTTGTATAAAATTCGGATGCAATTTCTGTGTTTCGTCGTCAATAAGAAGGTGCAAGGTATACAGGAAACCTGAAGTGAAGCATCGGAATCCAAAACTGAATTCACAGGACAGGTTCAAATCATCGAAAGTTAGAGCGTCAGTCCTCTTGTACTTCAGTCGGCATTGTGCTTTTGTATTAATTCGGATGCAAACTCTATGTTTCATCGTCAATAAGAAAGTCCAAGGGATACAGTAAATCTGAAGTGAAGCATCGGAATCTAAAACTGGTCTCACAGGAGAGGTTCAAATCATTGAAAGTGAGAGTGTCAGTCCTCCTGTACTTAAGTCGGCATTGTGACTTTAGTATTAAATTCGGATGCAATTTCTGTGTTTCATCGTCAATAAGAAGGTCCAAGGGAGACAGTAAACCTGAAGTGAAGGTTTTGAATCTAAAACTGGACTCACAGGAGAGGTTCAAATCATAGAAAGTTAGAGTGTCAGTTCTCTTCTACTTCAGTCAGAATTGTGCCTTTTGAATTTAATTCCGATGCGTTTTCTGCGCTTCATCTTCGATAAGAAGGTCCATGGTATACAGTAAACCTGAAGTTAAGCATTGGAATCTAAAACTGGACTCACAGGAGAGGTTCAAATCATAGAAAGTTAGAGTTTCAGTCCTCTTGTGATTAAGTGGGCATTATGCCTTTTGAATTAAATTTGGATACAATATCTGTGTTTCATCGTCAATAAGAAGGTCCAAGGAATACAGTAAACCTGAAGTGAAGCACCGGAATCTAAAGCTGGACTCACAGGAGAGGTTCCAATCATAGAAAGTGAGAGTGTCAGTCCTCTTGTACTTAAGTCGGCATTGTGCCTTTTGTATAAAATTCGGATGCAATTTCTGTGTTTCGTCGTCAATAAGAAGGTGCAAGGTATACAGTAAACCTGAAGTGAAGCATCGGAATCTAAAACTGGACTCACAGGAGAGGTTCAAATCATAGAAAGTGAGATTGTCAGTCCTCTTGTACTTAAGTCGGCATTGTGCCTTTTGTATTAAATTCGGATGCTATTTCTGTGTTTCATCGTCAATAAGAAGGTGCAAGGTATACAGTAAACCTGAAGTGAAGCATCGGAATCTAAAACTGGACTCACAGGAGAGGTTCAATTCATAGAAAGTAAGAGTGTCAGTCTTCTTGTACTTAAGACGGCACTGTGCCTTTTGTATTAAATTCGGATGCAATTTCTGTGTTTTGTCGTCAATTAGAAGGTCCATGGGATACAGTAAACCTGATGTGAAGCATCGGAATCCAAAACTGGACTCGCAGGACAGGTTCAAATCATCGAAAGTTAGAGCATTAGTCCTCTTGTACTTAAGTCGGCATTGTGCTTTTGTATTAAATTCGGATGCAAACTCTGTGTTTCATCGTCAATAAGAAGGTCCAAGGGATACAGTAAATCTGAAGTGAAGCATCGGAATCTAAAACTGGACTCAGAGGATAGGTCCAAATCGTAGAAAGTGAGAGTGTCAGTCCTCTTGTACTTAAGTCGGCATTGTGCCTTTTGTATTAATTTCGGATGCAATTTCTGTGTTTCACCGTCAATAAGAAGGTCCATGGGATACAGTAAACCTCAAGTGAAGCTTCGGAATCTAAAACTGGACTCACAGGAGAGGTTCAAATCGTAGAAAGTGAGAGTGTCAGTCCTCTTGTACTTAAGTCGGCATTGTGCCTTTTGTATAAAATTTGGATGCAATTTCTGTGTTTCGTCGTCAATAAGAAGGTGCAAGGTATACAGTAAAGCTGAAGTGAAGCATCGGAATGTAAAACTGGTTTCACAGGAGAGGTTCAAATCATAGAAAGTGAGAGTGTCAGTCCTCTTGTACTTATGTCGGCATTGTGCGTTTTGTATTAAATTCGGATGCAATTTCTGTGTTTCATCGTCAATAAGAAGGTTCAAGGTATACAGTAAACCTGATGTGAAGGATCGGAATATAAAACTGGACTCACAGGCGAGGTTCAAATCATAGAAAGTAAGAGTGTCAGTCCTCTTGTACGTAAGTCGGCATTGTGCCTTTTGTATTAAATTCGGATGCAATTTCTGTGTTTTGTCGTCAATTAGAAGGTCCATCGGATACAGTAAACCTGATGTGAAGCATCGGAATCCAAAACTGGACTCACAGGACAGGTTCAAATCATCGAAAGTTAGAGCGTCAGTCCTCTTGTACTTAAGTCGGTATTGTGCTTTTGTATTAAATTCGAATGCAAACTCTGTGTTTCATCGTCAATAAGAAGGTCCAAGGGATACAGTAAATCTGAAGTGAAGCATCGGAATCTAAAACTGGACTCACACGACAGGTTCAAATCATAGAAAGTGAGAGAGTCAGTCCTCTTGTACTTAAGTCGGCATTGTGCCTTTTTATTAAATTCGGATGCAACTTCTGTGTTTCATCGTCAATAAGAAGGTGCAAAGTATACAGTAACCTTGAAGTGAAGCTTCGGACTCTAAAACTGGACTCACAGGATAGGTTCAAATCGTAGAAAGTGAGAGTGTCAGTCCTCTTGTACTTCAGTCGGCATTGTGCCTTTTGTATTAATTTCGAATGCAATTTCTGTGTTTCACCGTCAATAAGAAGGCCAAGGGTTCAGGTAAACCTGAAGCGAAGCATCGGAATCTAAAACTGGTCTCACAGGAGAGGTTCAAATCATTGAAAGTGAGAGTGTCAGTCCTCCTGTACTTAAGTCGGCATTGCGTCTTTTGTATTAAATTCGGATGCAATTTCTGTGTTTCATTGTCAATAAGAAGGTCCAAGGGATACAGTAAACCTGAAGTGAAGCTTCGGAATCTAAAACTGGTCTCACAGGAGAGGTTCAAATCATTGAAAGTGAGAGTGTCAGTCCTCCTGTACTTAAGTCGGCATTGTGTCTTTTGTATTAAATTCGGATGCAATTTCTGTGTTTCATTGTCAATAAGAAGGTATAAGGGATACAGTAAACCTGAAGTGAAGCTTCGGAATCTAAAACTGGACTCACAGGAGAGGTTCAAGTCATAGAAAGTTAGAGTGTCAGTCCTCTTCTACTTAAGTCAGCATTGTGCCTTTTGAATTTAATTCCGATGCATTTTCTGTGCATCATCTTCG
Source organism: Schistocerca americana (assembly GCF_021461395.2). Lineage (NCBI taxonomy): Eukaryota > Metazoa > Arthropoda > Insecta > Orthoptera > Acrididae > Schistocerca > Schistocerca americana. The sequence goes on along the minus strand of NC_060126.1, from coordinate 19,705,614 downwards.
ATAAGAAGGTCCATGGTATACAATAAACCTGAAGTTAAGCATCGGAATCTAAAACTGGACTCACAGGAGAGGTTCAAATCATAGAAAGTTAGAGTTTCAGTCCTCTTGTGATTAAGTCGGCATTATGCCTTTTGTGTTAAATTCGGATACAATATCTGTGTTTCATCGTCAATAAGAAGGTCCAAGCAATACAGTAAACCTGAAGTGAAGCACCGGAATCTAAAACTGGACTCACAGGACAGGTTCAAATCATCGAAAGTTAGAGCGTCAGTCCTCTTGTACTTAAGTCGGCATTGTGCTTTTGTATTAAATTCGGATGCAAACTCTGTGTTTCATCGTCAATATGAAGGTCCAAGGGATACAGTAAATCTGAAGTGAAGCATCGGAATCTAAAACTGGACTCACAGGACAGGTTCTAATCATAGAAAGTGAGAGTGTCAGTCTTCTTGTACTTAAGTCGGCATTGTGCCTTTTTATTAAATTCGGATGCAATTTCTGTGTTTCATCGTCAATAAGAAGGTGCAAGGTATACAGTAATCTTGAAGTGAAGCATCGGACTCTAAAACTGGATCACAGGATAGGTTCAAATCGTAGAAAGTGAGAGTGTCAGTCCTGTTGTACTTAAATCGGCATTGTGCCTTTTGTATTAATTTAGGCTTTAATTACTGTGTTTCACCGTCAATAAGAAGGTCCAAGGGATCAGGTAAACCTGAAGTGAAGCATCGGAATCTAAAACCGGTCTCACAGGACAGGTTCAAATCATTGAAAGTGAGACGGACAGTCCTCTTGTACTTAAGTCGGCATTGTGCCTTTTGTATTAGATTCGGATGCAATTTCTGTGTTTTATCGCCATTTACAAGGTCCACGGGATACAGTAAACCTGATGTGAAGCATCGGAATCTAAAACTGGACTCACAGGAGAGGTTCAAATCATAGAAAGTGAGACAGTCAGTCCTCTTGTACTTAAGTCGGCATTGTTCCTTTGTATTACACTCGGATGCAATTTCTGTGTTTCATCGTCAATAAGAAGGTCCAAGGGATACAATAAACCATAAGTGAAGCATCGGAATCTAAAACTGGACTCACAAGAGAGGTTCAAATCATAGATAGTGAGAGTGTCAGTCCCCTTTTACTTAAGTCGGCATTGTGCCTTTTGTATTAAATTCGGATTCAATTTCTGTGTTTCATCGTCAATAAAAAGGTCCAAGGGATACAGTAAAACTGATGTGAAACATCGGAATCTAAAACTGGACTCACAGGAGAGGTTCAAATCATAGAAAGTGAGAGTGACAGACCCCTTGTAAATAAGTCGGCATTGTGCCTTTTGTATTAAATTCGGATGCAATTTCTGTGTTTCATCGTCAATAAGAAGGTGCAAGGTATACAGTAAACCTCAAGTGAAGCATCGGAATCTAAAACTGGACTCATAGGAGAGGTTCAAATCATAGAAAGTTAGAGTGTCAGTCCTCTTGTACTTAAGTCGGCATTGTGACTTTTGTATTAAATTCGGTTGCAATTTCTGTGTTTCATCGTCAATAAGAAGGTCCAAAGGATACAGTAAACCTGAAGTGAAGCTTCGGAATCTAAAACTGGACTCACAGGAGAGGTTCAAATCATAGAAAGTTAGAGTTTCAGTCCTCTTGTGATTAAGTCGGCATTATGCCTTTTGTATTAACTTTGGATACAATATTTGTGTTTCATCGTCAATAAGAAGGTCCAAGCAATACAGTAAACCTGAAGTGAAGCACCGGAATCTAAAACTGGACTCACAGGAGAGGTTCAAATCATAGAAAGTTAGAGTTTCAGTCCTCTTGTGATTAAGTCGGCATTATGCCTTTTGTATTAACTTTGGATACAATATTTGTGTTTCATCGTCAATAAGAAGGTCCAAGCAATACAGTAAACCTGAAGTGAAGTACCGGAATCTAAAACTGAACTCACAGGAGAGGTTCAAATCATAGAAAGTGAGAGTGTCAGTCCTCTTGTACTTAAGTCGGCATTGTGCCTTTTGTATAAAATTCGGATGCTATTTCTGTGTTTCGTCGTCAATAAGAAGGTGCAAGGTATACAGTAAAACTGAGGTGAAGCATCGGAATCAAAAACTGGACTCACCTGAGAGGTTCAAATCATAGAAAGTGAGAGTGTCAGTCGTCTTGTACTTAAGTCGGCATTGTACCTTTTGTATTAAATTCGGATGCAAACTCTGTGTTTCATCGTCAATAAGAAGGTCCAAGAGATACAGTAAATCTGAAGTGAAGCATCGGAATCTAAAACTGGACTCACAGGACAGGTTCAAATCATAGAAAGTGAGAGTGTCAGTCCTCTTGTACTTAAGTCGGCATTGTGCCTTTTTATTAAATTCGGATGCAACTTCTGTGTTTCTTCGTCAATAAGAAGGTGCAAGGTATACAGTAACCTTGAAGTGAAGCTTCGGCCTCTAAAACTGGACTCACAGGATAGGTTCATATCGTAGAAAGTGAGAGTGTCACTCCTCTTGTACTTCAGTCGGCATTGTGCCTTTTGTATTAATTTCGGATGCAATTTCTGTGTTTCACCGTCAATAAGAAGGCCAAGGGTTCAGGTAAACCTGAAGCGAAGCATCGGAATCTAAAACTGGTCTCACAGGAGAGGTTCAAATCATTGAAAGTGAGAGTGTCAGTCCTCCTGTACTTAAGTCGGCATTGTGTCTTTTGTATTAAATTCGGATGCAAAATCTGTGTTTCATTGTCAATAACAAGGTCCAAGGGATACAGTAAAACTGATGTGAAACATCGGAATCTAAAACTAGTCTCACAGGAGAGGTTCAAATCATTGAAAGTGAGAGTGTCAGTCCTCCTGTACTTACGTCGGCATTGTGTCTTTTGTATTAAATTCGGATGCAATTTCTGTGTTTCATCGTCAACAAGAAGGTGCAAGGGATACAGTAAATCTGAAGTGAAGCATCGGAATCTAAAACTGGACTCACAGGACAGGTTCAAATCATAGAAAGTGAGAGTGTCAGTCCTCTTGTACTTAAGTCGGCATTGTGCCTTTTTATTAAATTCGGATGCAACTTCTGTGTTTCTTCGTCAATAAGAAGGTGCAAGGTATACAGTAAACCTCAAGTGAAGCGTCGGAATCTAAAACTGGACTCACAGGAGAGGTTCAAATCATAGAAAGTTACAGTGTCAGTCCTCTTCTACTTAAGTCGGCATTGTGCCTTTTGAATTTAATTCCGATGCATTTTCCGTGCTTCATTTTCGATAAGAAGGTCCATGGTACACAGTAAACCTGAAGTTAAGCATCGGAATCTAAAACTTGACTCACAGGAGAGGTTAAAATCTTAGAAACTGAGAGTGTCAGTCCTCTTTTACTAAAGTCGGCACTCTGGCATTTGTATTAAATTCGGATGCAATTTCTGTGTTTCATCGTCAATAAGAAGGTTCAAGGTATACAGTGAACCTGAAGGGAAGCATCGGAATCTAAAACTGGACTCACAGGAGAGGTTCATATCATAGAAAGTGAGAGTGCCATTCCCCTTTTACATAAGATGGCATTGTGCCTTTTGTATTAAATTCAGATACAATTACTGTGTTTCATCGTCAATAAGAAGGGCCAAGGGATACAGTAAACCTGAAGTGAAGCATCAGAATCTAAAACTGGACTCACAGGAGAGGTTCAAATCATAGAATGTGAGAGTGTCTGTCCTCTTGTACTTCAGTCGGCATTGTGCCTTTTGAATTTTATTTCCGATGCAATTACTGTGTTTGATCATCGATAAAAAGATGCAAGGTATACAGAAAACCTGAAGTGAAGCATCGGAATCTAAAACTGGACTCACAGGAGAGGTTCAAATCATAAAGAGTTAGAGTGTCAGTCCTCTTGTACTTAAGTCTGCATTGTGCATTTTGAATTAAATTCCGATGCAATTTTTGTGTTACATCATCAATACGAAGGTGCAGGGTATAGAGTAAACCTGAAGTGAAGCATCGGATTCTAAAACTGGACTCACAGGAGAGGTTCAGATCATAGAAAGTTAGAGTGTCAGTCCTCTTCTACTTAAGTCGGTATTGTGTCACTTGAATTTAATTCCGATGCATTTTCTGTGCTTTATCTTCAATAAGGAGGTCCATGGTATACAGTAAACCTGAAGTGAACAATCGGAATCTATAACTGGACTCACTGGAGAGTTTCAAATCATTGAAAGTGAGAGTGTCAGTCCTCTTTTACTTAAGTCGGCATTGTGCCTTTTGTATTAAATTCGGATGCAACTCCTGTGCTTCATCGTCAATAAGAAGGTCCAAGGGATACACTGAACCTGAAGTGAAGCATCGGAATCTATAACTGGACTCACAGGAGAGGTTCAATTCACAGAATGTGAGAGTGTCAGTCCTCATGTACTTAAGTCGGCATTGTGCCTTTTGCATTAAATTCGGATGCAATTTCTGTGTGTCATCGTCAATAAGGAGGTCCAAGGGATACAGTAAACTTGAAGTGAAGCATCGGAATCTAAAACTGGACTCACAGGAGAGGTTCAAGTCATAGAAAGTCGGAGTGTCAGTCCTCTTGTACTTAAGTCGGCATTGTGAATTTTGTATTAGATTCGGATGCAATTTCTGTGTTTTATCGTCAATAAGAAGGGCCAAGGGATGCAGTAAACCTGAAGTGAAGCATCGGAATCTAAAACTGGACTCACAGGAGAGGTTCAAATCATAGAGAGTTAGAGTGTCAGTCCTCTTGTACTTAAGTTAGCATTGTGCATTTTGAATTTAATTCCGATGCAATTTTTGTGTTTCATCGTCAATAAGAAGGTGCAAGGTATAGAGTAAACCTGAAGTGAAGCATCGGATTCTAAAACTGCACTCACAGGAAAGGTTCAAATCATAGAAAGGGAAAGTGTCAGTCCTCTTGTACTTAAGTCGGCATTGTGCCTTTTGTATAAAATTCGGATGCTATTTCTGTGTTTCGTCGTCAATAAGAAGGTGCAAGGTATACAGTAAACCTGAGGTGAAGCATCGGAATCAAAAACTGGACTCACCTGAGAGGTTCAAATCATAGAAAGTGAGAGTGTCAGTCGTCTTGTACTTAAGTCGGCATTGTACCTTTTGTATTAAATTCGGATGCTATTTCTGTGTTTCATCGTCAATAAGAAGGTGCAAGGTATACAGTAAACCTGAAGTGAAGCATCGGAATCTAAAACTGGATTCACAGGAGAGGTTCAAATCATAGAAAGTGAGAGTGTCAGTTCTCTTGTACTTATGTCGGCATTGTGCCTTTTGTATTAAATTCGGATGCAATTTCTGTGTTTCATCGTCAATAAGAAGGTGCAAGGTATACAGTAAACCATAAGTGCAGCATCGGAATATAAAACTGGACTCACAGGACAGCTTCAAATCATCGAAAGTTAGAGCGTCAAGCCTCTTGTACTTAAGTCGGTATTGTGCTTTTGTATTAAATTCGGATGCAAACTCTGTGTTTCATCGTCAATAAGAAGGTCCAAGGGATACAGTAAATCTGAAGTGAAGCATCGGAATCTAAAACTGGACTCACAGGACAGGTTCAAATCATAGAAAGTGAGAGTGTCAGTCCTCTTGTACTTAAGTCGGCATTGTGCCTTTTTATTAAATTCGGATGCAACTTCTGTGTTTCTTCGTCAATAAGAAGGTGCAAGGTATACAGTAACCTTGAAGTGAAGCTTCGGCCTCTAAAACTGGACTCACAGGATAGGTTCATATCGTAGAAAGTGAGAGTGTCACTCCTCTTGTACTTCAGTCGGCATTGTGCCTTTTGTATTAATTTCGGATGCAATTTCTGTGTTTCACCGTCAATAAGAAGGCCAAGGGTTCAGGTAAACCTGAAGCGAAGCATCGGAATCTAAAACTGGTCTCACAGGAGAGGTTCAAATCATTGAAAGTGAGAGTGTCAGTCCTCCTGTACTTAAGTCGGCATTGTGTCTTTTGTATTAAATTCGGATGCAAAATCTGTGTTTCATTGTCAATAACAAGGTCCAAGGGATACAGTAAAACTGATGTGAAACATCGGAATCTAAAACTAGTCTCACAGGAGAGGTTCAAATCATTGAAAGTGAGAGTGTCAGTCCTCCTGTACTTACGTCGGCATTGTGTCTTTTGTATTAAATTCGGATGCAATTTCTGTGTTTCATCGTCAACAAGAAGGTGCAAGGGATACAGTAAATCTGAAGTGAAGCATCGGAATCTAAAACTGGACTCACAGGACAGGTTCAAATCATAGAAAGTGAGTGTGTCAGTCCTCTTGTACTTAAGTCGGCATTGTGCCTTTTTATTAAATTCGGATGCAACTTCTGTGTTTCTTCGTCAATAAGAAGGTGCAAGGTATACAGTAAACCTCAAGTGAAGCGTCGGAATCTAAAACTGGACTCACAGGAGAGGTTCAAATCATAGAAAGTTACAGTGTCAGTCCTCTTCTACTTAAGTCGGCATTGTGCCTTTTGAATTTAATTCCGATGCATTTTCCGTGCTTCATTTTCGATAAGAAGGTCCATGGTATACAGTAAACCTGAAGTTAAGCATCGGAATCTAAAACTTGACTCACAGGAGAGGTTAAAATCTTAGAAACTGAGAGTGTCAGTCCTCTTTTACTAAAGTCGGCACTCTGGCATTTGTATTAAATTCGGATGCAATTTCTGTGTTTCATCGTCAATAAGAAGGTTCAAGGTATACAGTGAACCTGAAGGGAAGCATCGGAATCTAAAACTGGACTCACAGGAGAGGTTCATATCATAGAAAGTGAGAGTGCCATTCCCCTTTTACATAAGATGGCATTGTGCCTTTTGTATTAAATTCAGATACAATTACTGTGTTTCATCGTCAATAAGAAGGGCCAAGGGATACAGTAAACCTGAAGTGAAGCATCAGAATCTAAAACTGGACTCACAGGAGAGGTTCAAATCATAGAATGTGAGAGTGTCTGTCCTCTTGTACTTCAGTCGGCATTGTGCCTTTTGAATTTTATTTCCGATGCAATTACTGTGTTTGATCATCGATAAAAAGATGCAAGGTATACAGAAAACCTGAAGTGAAGCATCGGAATCTAAAACTGGACTCACAGGAGAGGTTCAAATCATAAAGAGTTAGAGTGTCAGTCCTCTTGTACTTAAGTCTGCATTGTGCATTTTGAATTAAATTCCGATGCAATTTTTGTGTTACATCATCAATACGAAGGTGCAGGGTATAGAGTAAACCTGAAGTGAAGCATCGGATTCTAAAACTGGACTCACAGGAGAGGTTCAGATCATAGAAAGTTAGAGTGTCAGTCCTCTTCTACTTAAGTCGGTATTGTGTCACTTGAATTTAATTCCGATGCATTTTCTGTGCTTTATCTTCAATAAGGAGGTCCATGGTATACAGTAAACCTGAAGTGAACAATCGGAATCTATAACTGGACTCACTGGAGAGTTTCAAATCATTGAAAGTGAGAGTGTCAGTCCTCTTTTACTTAAGTCGGCATTGTGCCTTTTGTATTAAATTCGGATGCAACTCCTGTGCTTCATCGTCAATAAGAAGGTCCAAGGGATACACTGAACCTGAAGTGAAGCATCGGAATCTATAACTGGACTCACAGGAGAGGTTCAATTCACAGAATGTGAGAGTGTCAGTCCTCATGTACTTAAGTCGGCATTGTGCCTTTTGCATTAAATTCGGATGCAATTTCTGTGTGTCATCGTCAATAAGGAGGTCCAAGGGATACAGTAAACTTGAAGTGAAGCATCGGAATCTAAAACTGGACTCACAGTAGAGGTTCAAATCATAGAGAGTTAGAGTGTCAGTCCTCTTGTACTTAAGTCGGCATTGTGCCTTTTGTATAATATTCGGATGCTATTTCTGTGTTTCGTCGTCAATAAGAAGGTGCAAGGTATACAGTAAACCTGAGGTGAAGCATCGGAATCAAAAACTGGACTCACCTGAGAGGTTCAAATCATAGAAAGTGAGAGTGTCAGTCGTCTTGTACTTAAGTCGGCATTGTACCTTTTGTATTAAATTCGGATGCTATTTCTGTGTTTCATCGTCAATAAGAAGGTGCAAGGTATACAGTAAACCTGAAGTGAAGCATCGGAATCTAAAACTGGATTCACAGGAGAGGTTCAAATCATAGAAAGTGAGAGTGTCAGTTCTCTTGTACTTATGTCGGCATTGTGCCTTTTGTATTAAATTCGGATGCAATTTCTGTGTTTCATCGTCAATAAGAAGGTGCAAGGTATACAGTAAACCATAAGTGCAGCATCGGAATATAAAACTGGACTCACAGGACAGCTTCAAATCATCGAAAGTTAGAGCGTCAGTCCTCTTGTACTTAAGTCGGTATTGTGCTTTTGTATTAAATTCGGATGCAAACTCTGTGTTTCATCGTCAATAAGAAGGTCCAAGGGATACAGTAAATCTGAAGTGAAGCATCGGAATCTAAAACTGGACTCACAGGACAGGTTCAAATCATAGAAAGTGAGAGTGTCAGTCCTCTTGTACTTAAGTCGGCATTGTGCCTTTTTATTAAATTCGGATGCAACTTCTGTGTTTCTTCGTCAATAAGAAGGTGCAAGGTATACAGTAACCTTGAAGTGAAGCTTCGGCCTCTAAAACTGGACTCACAGGATAGGTTCATATCGTAGAAAGTGAGAGTGTCACTCCTCTTGTACTTCAGTCGGCATTGTGCCTTTTGTATTAATTTCGGATGCAATTTCTGTGTTTCACCGTCAATAAGAAGGCCAAGGGTTCAGGTAAACCTGAAGCGAAGCATCGGAATCTAAAACTGGTCTCACAGGAGAGGTTCAAATCATTGAAAGTGAGAGTGTCAGTCCTCCTGTACTTAAGTCGGCATTGTGTCTTTTGTATTAAATTCGGATGCAAAATCTGTGTTTCATTGTCAATAACAAGGTCCAAGGGATACAGTAAAACTGATGTGAAACATCGGAATCTAAAACTAGTCTCACAGGAGAGGTTCAAATCATTGAAAGTGAGAGTGTCAGTCCTCCTGTACTTACGTCGGCATTGTGTCTTTTGTATTAAATTCGGATGCAATTTCTGTGGTTCATCGTCAACAAGAAGGTGCAAGGGATACAGTAAATCTGAAGTGAAGCATCGGAATCTAAAACTGGACTCACAGGACAGGTTCAAATCATAGAAAGTGAGAGTGTCAGTCCTCTTGTACTTAAGTCGGCATTGTGCCTTTTTATTAAATTCGGATGCAACTTCTGTGTTTCTTCGTCAATAAGAAGGTGCAAGGTATACAGTAAACCTCAAGTGAAGCGTCGGAATCTAAAACTGGACTCACAGGAGAGGTTCAAATCATAGAAAGTTACAGTGTCAGTCCTCTTCTACTTAAGTCGGCATTGTGCCTTTTGAATTTAATTCCGATGCATTTTCCGTGCTTCATTTTCGGTAAGAAGGTCCATGGTATACAGTAAACCTGAAGTTAAGCATCGGAATCTAAAACTTGACTCACAGGAGAGGTTAAAATCTTAGAAACTGAGAGTGTCAGTCCTCTTTTACTAATGTCGGCACTCTGGCATTTGTATTAAATTCGGATGCAATTTCTGTGTTTCATCGTCAATAAGAAGGTTCAAGGTATACAGTGAACCTGAAGGGAAGCATCGGAATCTAAAACTGGACTCACAGGAGAGGTTCATATCATAGAAAGTGAGAGTGCCATTCCCCTTTTACATAAGATGGCATTGTGCCTTTTGTATTAAATTCAGATACAATTACTGTGTTTCATCGTCAATAAGAAGGGCCAAGGGATACAGTAAACCTGAAGTGAAGCATCAGAATCTAAAACTGGACTCACAGGAGAGGTTCAAATCATAGAATGTGAGAGTGTCTGTCCTCTTGTACTTCAGTCGGCATTGTGCCTTTTGAATTTTATTTCCGATGCAATTACTGTGTTTGATCATCGATAAAAAGATGCAAGGTATACAGAAAACCTGAAGTGAAGCATCGGAATCTAAAACTGGACTCACAGGAGAGGTTCAAATCATAAAGAGTTAGAGTGTCAGTCCTCTTGTACTTAAGTCTGCATTGTGCATTTTGAATTAAATTCCGATGCAATTTTTGTGTTACATCATCAATACGAAGGTGCAGGGTATAGAGTAAACCTGAAGTGAAGCATCGGATTCTAAAACTGGACTCACAGGAGAGGTTCAGATCATAGAAAGTTAGAGTGTCAGTCCTCTTCTACTTAAGTCGGTATTGTGTCACTTGAATTTAATTCCGATGCATTTTCTGTGCTTTATCTTCAATAAGGAGGTCCATGGTATACAGTAAACCTCAAGTGAACAATCGGAATCTATAACTGGACTCACTGGAGAGTTTCAAATCATTGAAAGTGAGAGTGTCAGTCCTCTTTTACTTAAGTCGGCATTGTGAATTTTGTATTAGATTCGGATGCAACTCCTGTGCTTCATCGTCAATAAGAAGGTCCAAGGGATACACTGAACCTGAAGTGAAGCATCGGAATCTATAACTGGACTCACAGGAGAGGTTCAATTCACAGAATGTGAGAGTGTCAGTCCTCATGTACTTAAGTCGGCATTGTGCCTTTTGCATTAAATTCGGATGCAATTTCTGTGTGTCATCGTCAATAAGGAGGTCCAAGGGATACAGTAAACTTGAAGTGAAGCATCGGAATCTAAAACTGGACTCACAGGAGAGGTTCAAGTCATAGAAAGTCGGAGTGTCAGTCCTCTTGTACTTAAGTCGGCATTGTGAATTTTGTATTAGATTCGGATGCAATTTCTGTGTTTTATCGTCAATAAGAAGGGCCAAGGGATGCAGTAAACCTGAAGTGAAGCATCGGAATCTAAAACTGGACTCACAGGAGAGGTTCAAATCATAGAGAGTTAGAGTGTCAGTCCTCTTGTACTTAAGTTAGCATTGTGCATTTTGAATTTAATTCCGATGCAATTTTTGTGTTTCATCGTCAATAAGAAGGTGCAAGGTATAGAGTAAACCTGAAGTGAAGCATCGGATTCTAAAACTGCACTCACAGGAAAGGTTCAAATCATAGAAAGGGAAAGTGTCAGTCCTCTTGTACTTAAGTCGGCATAGTGCCTTTTGTAATAAATTCGGATGCAATTTCTGTATATCATTGTCAAAAAGAAGGTCAAAGGGATACAGTAAACCTGAAGTGTAGCATCGGAATCTAAAACTGGACTCACAGGAGAGGTTCAAATCATAGAAAGTGTGAGTGTCAGTCCTCTAGTACTTAAGTCGGCATTGTGCAATTTTTACTAAATTCGGATGCAAGTTCTGTGTTTCATTGTCAATTTGAAGGTGCAAGGTATACAGTAAACCTCAAGTGGAGCATCGGAATTTAAAACTGGACTCACAGGAGAGGTTCAAGTCATAGGAAGTCGGAGAGTCAGTCCTCTTGTACTTAAGTCGGCATTGTGCCTTTTGTATTAGATTCGGATGCAATTTCTGTATATCATCGTCATTAAGAACATCCAAGGGATACACTAAACCTGAAGTGAAGCATCGGAGTCAAAAACTGGACTCACAGGAGAGATTCAAATCATAGAAAGTGAGACAGTCAGTCCTCTTGTACTTAAGTCGGCATTGTGCCTTTTGTATAAAATTCGGATGCAATTTCTGTGTTTCGTCGTCAATAAGAAGGTGCAAGGTATACAGTAAACCTGAAGTGAAGCATCGGAATCAAAAACTGGACTCAATGGAGAGGTTCATATCATAGAAAGTGAGAGTGTCAGTCCTCTTGTACTTAAGTCGGCCTTGTGCCTTTTGTATTAAATTCGGATGCTATTTCTGTGTTTCATCGTCAATAAGAAGGTGCAAGGTATACAGTGAACCTGAAGTGAAGCATCGGAATATAAAACTGGACTCACAGGAGAGGTTCAAATAATAGATAGTAAGAATGTCAGTCCTCTTGTACTTAAGTCGGCATTGTGCCTTTTGTATTAGATTCGGATGCAATTTCTGTGTTTTATCGTCATTTACAAGGTCCAAGGGATACAGTAAACCTGATGTGAAGCATCGGAATCTAAAACAGGACTCACAGGAGAGGTTCAAATCATAGAAAGTGAGACAGTCAGTCCTCTTGTACTTAAGTCGGCATTGTGCCTTTTGTATTAATTTCGGATGCAATTTCTTTGTGTCATCGTCAATAAGAAGTTCCAAGGGATACAGTAAACATGAAGTGAAACATCGGAATCTAATACTGGACTAACAGGAGAGGTTCAAATCATAGAAAGTTAGAGTGTCAGTCCTGTTGTACTTAAGTCGGCATTGTGACTTTTGTATTAATTTCGGATGCAAATTCTGTATTTCTTCGTCAATAAGAAGTTCCAAGGGATACAGTAAACCTTAAGTGAAGCATCGGAATCTAAAACTGGACACACAGGAGAGGTTCAAATCATAGGTTGTTAGAGTGTCAGGCCTCTTGTACTTAAGTCGGCATTGTGCCTTTTGTATTAAATTCGGATGCAACTTCTGTGTTTCATAGTCAATAAGAAGGTCCAAGGGATACAATAAACCAGAAGTGAAGCATCGGAATCTAAAACTGGACTCACAAGAGAGGTTCAAATCATAGATAGTGAGAGTGTCAGTCCCCTTTTACTTAAGTCGGCATTGTGCCTTTTGTATTAAATTCGGATTCAATTTCTGTGTTTCATCGTCAATAAGAGGGTCCAAGGGATACAGTAAAACTGAAGTGAAACATCGGAATCTAAAACTGGACTCACAGGAGAGGTTCAAATCATAGAAAGTGAGAGTGTCAGACCTCTTGTACCTAAGTCGGCATTGTGCCTTTTGTATTAAATTCGGATGCAATTTCTGTGTTTCATCGTCAATAAGAACGTGCAAGGTATACAGCAAACCTCAAGTGAAGCATCGGAATGTAAAACTGGACTCACAGGAGAGGTTCAAATCATAGAAAGTTAGAGTGTCAGTCCTCTTGTACTTAAGTCGGCATTGTGCCTTTTGTATTAGATTCGGATGCAATTTCTGTGTTTTATCGTCATTTACAAGGTCCAAGGGATACAGTATAACTGATGTGAAGCATCGGAATCTAAAACTGGACTCACAGGAGAGATTCAAATCATAGAAAGTTAGAGTGTCAGTCCTCTTGTACGTAAGTCGGCATTGTGCCTTTTGTTTTAAATTCGGAAGCAAACTCTGTGTTTCATCGTCAATAAGAAGGTCCAAGGGATACAGTAAACCTGAAGTGAAACTTCGGAATCTGAAACTGGACTCACAGGAGAGGTTCAAATCATAGAAAGTTACAGTGTCAGTCCTCTTCTACTTAAGTCGGCATTGTGCCTTTTGAAATTAATTCCGATGCATTTTCCGAGCTTCATCTACGATAAGAAGGTCCATGGTATACAGTTAACCTGAAGTGAAGCATCGGAATCTAAAACTTGACTCACAGGAGAGGTTAAAATCATAGAAAGTGAGAGTGTCAGTCCTCTTTTACTAAAGTCGGCACTGTGGCATTTGTATTAAATTCGGATGCAATTTCTGTGTTTCATCGTCAATAAGAAGGTTCAAGGTATACAGTAAACCTGAAGGGAAGCATCGGAATCTAAAACTGTACTCACAGGAGAGGTTCATATCATAGAAAGTGAGAGTGCCATTCCCCTTTTTTATAAGATGTCATTGTGCCTTTTGTATTAAATTCAGATACAATTTCTGTGTTTCATCGTCAATAAGAAGGGCTAAGGGATACAGTAAACCTGAAGTGAAGCATCGGAATCTAAAACTGGACTCACAGGAGAGGTTCAAATCATAGAATGTGAGAGTGTCTGTCCTCTTGTACTTCAGTCGGCATTGTGCCTTTTGAATTTAATTCCGATGCAATGTCTGTCTTTGATCATCAATAAGAAGATGCAAGGTATACAGTAAACCTGAAGTGAAGCATCGGAATCTAAAACTGGACTCACAGGAGAGGTTCAAATCATAAAGAGTTAGAGTGTCAGTCCTCTTGTACTTAAGTCGGCATTGTGCATTTTGAATTAAATTCCGATGCAATTTTTGTGTTACATCATCAATACGAAGGTGCAGGGTATAGGGTAAACCTGAAGTGAAGCATCGGATTCTAAAACTGGACTCACAGGAGAGGTTCAGATCATAGAAAGTTAGAGAGTCAGTCCTCTTCTACTTAAGTCGGCATTGTGCCACTTGAATTTAATTCCTATGCATTTTCTGTGCATCATCTTCAATAAGAAGGTCCATGGTATACAGTAAACCTGAAGTGAAGCATCGGAATCTATAACTGGACTCACTGGAGAGGTTCAAATCATTGAAAGTGAGAGTGTCAGTCCTCTTTTACTTAAGTCTGCCTTGTGAAATTTGTATTAAATTCGGATGCAACTTCTGTGCTTCATCGTCAATAAGAAGGTCCAAGGGATACACTAAACCTGAAGTGATGCATCGGAATCTAAAACTGGACTCACAGGAGAGGTTCAAATCATAGAAAGTGAGAGTGCCATTCCCCTTCTACTTAAGTCGGCACTGTGCCTTTTGTATTAAATTCAGATACAATTTCTGTGTTTCATCGTCAATAAGAAGGTCCATGGGATACAGTAAACCTGAAGTGAAGCATCGGACCCTCAAACTGGACTCACAGGAGAGGTTCAAATCACCGAATGTGAGAGTGTCAGTCCTCATGTACTTAAGTCGGCATTGTGCCTTTTGCATTAAATTCGGATGCAATTTCTGTGTTTCATCGTCAATAAGAAGGTCCAAGGGATACAGTAAACTTGAAGTGAAGCATCGGAATCTAAAACTGGACTCACAGGAGAGGTTCATATCATAGAAAGTTAGAGTGTCAGTCCTCTTGTACTTAAGTCGGCATTATGCCTTTTAAATTTAATTCCGATGCAATTTCTGTGTTTCATCGTCAATAAGAAGATGCAAGGTGTACAGTAAACCTGAAGTGAAGCATCGGAATCTAAAACTGGACTCACAGGAGAGGATCAAATCATAGAGAATTAGAGTGCCAGTCCTCTTGTACATAAGTCGGCATTGTGCATTTTGAATTTAATTCCGATGCAATTTTTGTGTTTCATCGTCAATAAGAAGGTGCAAGGTATAGAGTAAACATTAAGTGACGCATCGGATTCTAAAACTGCACTCACAGGAAAGGTTCAAATCATAGAAAGAGAGAGTGTCAGTAATCTTTTACTTAAGTCGGCATAGTGCCCTTTGTATTAAATTCGGATGCAATTTCTGTATATCATCGTCAAAAAGAAGGTCAAAGGGATACAGTAAACCTGAAGTGAAGCATCGGAAACTAAAACTGGACTCACAGGACAGGTTCAATTCATAGAAACTTAGAGTGTCAGTCCTCTTGTACTTAAGTCGGCATTGTGCCCTTTGTATTAAATTCGGATGCAATTTCTGTATTTCATCGTCAATTAGAAGGTGCAAGGAATACTGTTAACCTCAAGTGAAGCATCGGAATCTAAAACTGGACTCACAGGAGAGGTTCAAGTCATAGAAAGTCGGAGTGTCAGTCCTCTTGTACTTAAGTCGGCATTGTGAATTTTGTATTAGATTCGGATGCAATTTCTGTGTTTTATCGTCAACAAGAAGGGCCAAGGGATGCAGTAAACCTGAAGTGAAGCATCGGAATCTAAAACTGGACTCACAGGAGGGGTTCAAATCATAGAATGTGAGAGTGTCTGTCCTCTTGTACTTAAGTCGGCATTGTGCCTTTTGAATTTAATTCCGATGCAATTTCTGTATTTCATCGTCAATAAGAAGATGCAAGGTATACAGTAAACCTGAAGTGAAGCATCGGAATCTAAAACTGGACTCACAGGAGAGGTTCAAATCATAGAGAGTTAGAGTGTCAGTCCTCTTGTACTTAAGTTGGCATTGTGCATTTTGAATTTAATTCCGATGCAATTTTTGTGTTTCATCGTCAATAAGAAGGTGCAAGGTATAGTGTAAACCTGAAGTGAAGCATCGGATTCTAAAACTGCACTCACAGGAAAGGTTCAAATCATAGAAAGGGAAAGTGTCAGTAATCTTTTACTTAAGTCGGCATAGTGCCTTTTGTAATAAATTCGGATGCAATTTCTGTATATCATCGTCAAAAAGAAGGTCAATGGGATACAGTAAACCTGAAGTGAAGCATGGGAATCTAAAACTGGACTCACAGGAGAGGTTCAAATCATAGAAAGTGAGAGTGTCAGTCCTCTAGTATTTAAGTCTTCATTGTGCCCTTTGTACTAAATTCGGATGCAAGTTCTGTGTTTAATCGTCAATTTGAAGGTGCAAGGTATACAGTAAACCTCAAGTGAAGCATCGGAATCTAAAACTGGACTCACAGGAGAGGTTCAAGTCATAGAAAGTCGGAGAGTCAGTCCTCTTGTACTTAATTCGGCATTGTGCCTTTTGTATTAGATTCGGATGCAATTTCTGTATATTATCGTCAATAAGAAGGTCCAAGGGATACACTAAACCTGAAGTGACGCATCGGAATCTAAAACTGGACTCACAGGAGAGGTTCAAATCATAGAAAGTGAGACAGTCAGTCCTCTTGTACTTAAGTCGGCATTGTGCCTTTGTATTAAATTCGGATACAATTTCTTTGTTTCATCGTCAATAAGAAGGTCCAAGGGATACAATAAACCAGAGGTGAAGCATTGGAAACTAAAACTGGACTCACAAGAGAGGTTCAAATCATAGATAGTGAGAGTGTCAATCCTCTTTTACTTAAGTCGGCATTGTGCCATTTGTATTAAATTCGGATTCAATTTCTGTGTTACATCGTCAATAAGAAGGTCCAAGGGATACAGTAAAACTGAAGTGAAGCATCGGAATCTAAAACTGGACTCACAGGAGAGAATCAAATCATAGAAAGTTAGAGTGTCAGTCCTCGTGTACGTAAGTCGTCATTGTGCCATTGTTTCAAATTCGGAAGCAAACTCTGTGTTTCATCGTCAATAAGAAGGTCCAAGGGATACAGTAAACCTGAAGTGAAGCTTCGGAATCTGAAACTGGACTCACAGGAGAGGTTCAAATCATAGAAAGTTACAGTGTCAGTCCTCTTCTACTTAAGTCGGCATTGTGCATTTTGAATTTAATTCCAATGCATTTTCTGTGCTTCATCTTCAATAAGAAGGTCCATGGTATACAGTAAACCTGAAGTGAAGCATCGGAATCCAAAACTTGACTCACAGGAGAGGTTCAAATCATTGAAAGTGAGAGTGTCAGTCCTCTTTTACGAAAGTCGGCACTGTGGCATTTGTATTAAATTCGGATGCAATTTCTGTGTTTCATCGTCAATAAGAAGGTCCAAGGGATACAGTAAACCTGAAGTGAAGCATCGGAATCTAAAACTGGGCTCACAGGAGAGGTTCAAATCATAGAAAGTGAGAGTGCCATTCCCCTTTTGCATAGGACGGCATTGTGCCTTTTGTATTAAATACAGATACTATTTCTGAGTTTCATCGTCAATAAGAAGGGCCAAGGGATACAGTAAACCTGAAGTGAAGCATCGGAATCTAAAACTGGACTCACAGGAGAGGTTCAAATCATTGAATGTGAGAGTGTCTGTCCTCTTGTACTTAAGTCGGCATTCAGCCTTTTGAATTTAATTCCGACGCAATTTCTGTGTTTCATCGTCAATAACAAGATGCGAGGTATACAGTAAACCTGAAGTGAAGCATCGGAATCTAAAACTGGACTCACAGGAGAGGTTCAAACCATAGAGAGTTAGAGTGTCAGTCCTCTTGTACTTAAGTCGGCATTGTGCATTTTGAATTTAATTCCGATGCAATTTTTGTGTTTGATTATCAATACGAAGGTGTAGGGTATAGAGTAAACCTGAAGTGAAGCATCGGATTCTAAAACTGGACTCACAGGAGAGGTTCAAATCATAGAATGTGAGAGTGTCAGTCCTCTTGTACTTAAGTCGGCATTGTGCCTTTTGTATCAGATTTGGGTTTAATTTCTGTGTTTTATCGTCATTTACAAGGTCCAACGGATACAGTAACCCTGATGTGAAACATCGGAATCTAAAACAGGATTCACAGGAGAGATTCAAATCATAGAAAGTTAGAGTGTCAGTCCTCTTGTACTTAAGTCGGCATTGTGCATTTTGAATTTAATTCCGATGCAATTTCTGTATTTCATCGTCAATAAGAAGATGCAAGGTATACAGTAAACCTGAAGTGAAGCATCGGAATCTAAAACTGGACTCACAGGAGAGGTTCAAATCATAGAGAGTTAGAGTGTCAGTCCTCTTGTACTTAAGTTGGCATTGTGCATTTTGAATTTAATTCCGATGCAATTTTTGTGTTTCATCGACAATAAGAAGGTGCAAGGTATAGAGTAAACCTGAAGTGAAGCATCGGATTCTAAAACTGCACTCACAGGAAAGGTTCAAATCATAGAAAGGGAAAGTGTCAGTAATCTTTTACTTAAGTCGGCATAGTGCCTTCTGTAATAAATTCGGATGCAATTTCTGTATATCATCGTCATAAAGAAGGTCAAAGGGATACAGTAAACCTGAAGTGAAGCATCGGAATCTAAAACTGGACTCACAGGAGAGGTTCAAATCATAGAAAGTGAGAGTGTCAGTCCTCTAGTACTTAAGTCGGCATTGTGCCCTTTGTACTACATTTGGATGCAAGTTCTGCGTTTCATCGTCAATTTGAAGGTGCAAGGTATACAGTAAACCTCAAGTGAAGCATCGGAATCTAAAACTGGACTCACAGGAGAGGTTCAAGTCATAGAAAGACGGAGAGTCAGTCCTCTTGTACTTAAGTCGGCATTGTGCCTTTTGTATTAGATTCGGATGCAATTTCTGTATATCATCGTCAATAAGAAGGTCCAAGGGATACACTAAACCTGAAGTGAAGCATCGGAATCTAAAACTGGACTCACAGGAGAGGTTCAAATCATAGAAAGTGAGACAGTCAGTCCTCTTGTACTTAAGTCGGCATTGTGCCTTTGTATTAAATTCGGATTCAATATCTGTGTTTCATCGTCAATAAGAAGGTCCAAGGGATACAGTAAAACTGAAGTGAAGCATCGGAATCTAAAACTGGACTCACAGGAGAGGTTCAAATCATAGAAAGTGAGAGTGTCAGTCCTCTTGTACTTAAGTCGGCATTGTGCCTTTGTATTAAATTCGGATTCAATATCTGTGTTTCATCGTCAATAAGAAGGTCCAAGGGATACAGTAAAACTGAAGTGAAGCATCGGAATCTAAAACTGGACTCACAGGAGAGGTTCAAATCATAGAAAGTGAGAGTGTCAGTCCTCTTGTACTTAAGTCGGCATTGTGCCTTTTGTATTAGATTCGGATGCAATTTCTGTATATCATCGTCAATAAGAAGGTCCAAGGGATACACTAAACCTGAAGTGAAGCATCGGAATCTAAAACTTGACTCACAGGATAGGTTCAAATCATAGAAAGTGAGAGTGTCAGTCCTCTTTTACGAAAGTCGGTACTGTGGCATTTGTATTAAATTCGGATGCAATTTCTGTGTTTCATCGTCAATAAGAAGGTCCAAGGGATACAGTAAACCTGAAGTGAAGCATCGGAATCTAAAGCTGGGCTCACAGGAGAGGTTCAAATCATAGAAAGTGAGAGTGCCATTCCCCTTTTGCATAAGACGGCATTGTGCCTTTTGTATTAAATACAGATACTATTTCTGTGTTTCATCGTCAATAAGAAGGGCCAAGGGATACAGTAAACCTGAAGTGAAGCATCGGAATCTAAAACTGAACTCACAGGAGAGGTTCAAATCATTGAATGTGAGAGTGTCTGTCCTCTTGTACTTAAGTCGGCATTCAGCCTTTTGAATTTAATTCCGACGCAATTTCTGTGCTTCATCGTCAATAAGAAGATGCGAGGTATACAGTAAACATGAAGTGAAGCATCGGAATCTAAAACTGGACTCACAGGAGATGTTCAAACCATAGAGAGTTAGAGTGTCAGTTCTCTTGTACTTAAGCCGGCATTGTGCATTTTGAATTTAATTCCGATGCAATTTTTGTGTTTGATTATCAATACGAAGGTGCAGGGTATAGAGTAAACCTGAAGTGAAGCATCGGATTCTAAAACTGGACTCACAGGAGAGGTTCAAATCATAGAATGTGAGAGTGTCAGTCCTCTTGTACTTAAGTCGGCATTGTGCCTTTTGTATCAGATTTGGGTTTAATTTCTGTGTTTTATCCTCATTTACAAGGTCCAACGGATACAGTAACCCTGATGTGAAACATCGGAATCTAAAACAGGATTCACAGGAGAGATTCAAATCATAGAAAGTTTGAGTGCCAGTCCTCTTGTACTTAAGTCGGCATTGTGCATTTTGAATTTAATTCCGATGCAATTTCTGTATTTCATCGTCAATAAGAAGATGCAAGGTATACAGTAAACCTGAAGTGAAGCATCGGAATCTAAAACTGGACTCACAGGAGAGGTTCAAATCATAGAGAGTTAGAGTGTCAGTCCTCGTGTACTTAAGTTGGCATTGTGCATTTTGAATTTAATTCCGATGCAATTTTTGTGTTTCATCGTCAATAAGAAGGTGCAAGGTATAGAGTAAACCTGAAGTGAAGCATCGCATTCTAAAACTGCACTCACAGGAAAGGTTCAAATCATAGAAAGGGAAAGTGTCAGTAATCTTTTACTTAAGTCGGCATAGTGCCTTTTGTAATAAATTCGGATGCAATTTCAGTATATCATCGTCAAAAAGAAGGTCAAAGGGATACAGTAAACCTGAAGTGAAGCATCGGAATCTAAAACTGGACTCACAGGAGAGGTTCAAATCGTAGAAAGTGAGAGTGTCAGTCCTCTAGTACTTAAGTCGCATTGTGCCCTTTGTACTAAATTCGGATGCAAGTTCTGTGTTTCATCGTCAATTTGAAGGTGCAAGGTATACAGTAAACCTCAAGTGAAGCATCGGAATCTAAAACTGGACTCACAGGAGAGGTTCAAGTCATAGAAAGTCGGAGAGTCAGTCCTCTTGTACTTAAGTCGGCATTGTGCCTTTTGTATTAGATTCGGATGCAATTTCTCTATATCATCGTCAATAAGAAGGTCCAAGGGATACACTAAACCTGAAGTGAAGCATCGGAATCTAAAACTGGACTCACAGGAGAGGTTCAAATCATAGAAAGTGAGACAGTCAGTCCTCTTGTACTTAAGTCGGCATTGTGCCTTTGTATTAATTTCGGATTCAATATCTGTGTTTCATCGTCAATAAGAAGGTCCAAGGGATACAGTAAAACTGAAGTGAAGCATCGGAATCTAAAACTGGACTCACAGGAGAGGTTCAAATCATAGAATGTGAGAGTGTCAGTCCTCTTGTACTTAAGTCGGCATTGTGCATTTTGAAGTTAATTCCGATGAATTTTCTGTGCTTCATCTTCAATAAGAAGGTTTATGGTATACAGTAAACCTGAAGTGAAGCTTCGGAATCTATAAGTGGACTCACTTTAGAGGTTCAAATCATTGAAAGTGAGAGTGTCAATCCTCTTTTACTTAAGTCGGCCTTGTGCCAATTGTATTAAATTGGGATGCAACTGCTGTGCTTCATCGTCAATAAGAAGGTCCAAGGGATACACTAAACCTGAAGTGAAGCATCGGAATCTAAAACTGGACTCACAGGAGAGGTTCAAATCATAGAAAGTGAGAGTGCCAATCCCCTTTTACTTAAGTCGGCATTGCGCATTTTGTATTAAATTCAGATACAATTTCTGTGTTTCATCGTCAATAAGAAGGTCCAAGGGATACAGTAAACCTGAAGTGAAGCATTGGAATCTATAACTGGACTCACAGGAGAGGTTCAAATCATAGAATATGAGAGTGTCAGTCCTCATGTACTTAAGTCGGAATTGTGCCTTTTGCATTAAATTCGGATGCAATTTCTGTGTTTCATCGTCAATAAGAAGGTCCAAGGGATACAGTACACCTGAAGTGAAGCATCGGAATCTAAAACTGGACTCACAGGAGAGGTTCATATCATAGAAAGTTAGAGTGTCAGTCCTCTTGTACTTAAGTCGGCATTGTGCCTTTTGAATTTAATTCCGATGCAATTTCTGTGTTTCATCGTCAATAAGAAGATGCAAGGTGTACAGTAAACCTGAAGTGAAGCATCGGAATCTGAAACTGTACTCACAGGAGAGGTTCAAATCATAGAGAATTAGAGTGTCAGTCCTCTTGTACTTAAGTCGGCATTGTGCATTTTGAATGTAATTCCGATGCAATTTTTGTTTTTCATCGTCAATAAAAAGGTGCAAGGTATAGAGTAAACCTGAAGTGAAGCATCGGATTCTAAAACTGGACTCACAGGAAAGGTTCAAATCATAGAAAGAGAGAGTGTCAGTAATCTTTTACTTAAGTCGGCATTGTGCCTTATGTATTAAATTCGGATGCAATTTCTGTATTTCATCGTCAATAAGAAGGTCCAAGGGATACAGTAAACCTGATTTGAAGCATCGCAATCTAATACTGGACTCACAGGAGAGGTTCAAATCGTAAAAAGTGAGAGTAACAGTCCTCTTGTACGTAAGTCGGCATTGTGCCTTTTGAATTTAATTCCGATGCATTTTCTGTGCTTCATCTTCAATAAGAAGGTCCATGGTATACAGTAAACCTGAAGTGGAGCATCGGAATCTATAACTGGACTCACAGGAGAGGTTCAAATCACAGAATATGAGAGTGTCAGTCCTCATGTACTTAAGTCGGCATTGTGCCTTTTGCATTACATTCGGATGCAATTTCTGTGTTTCATCGTCAATAAGAAGGTCCAAGGGATACAGTACACCTGAAGTGAAGCATCGGAATCTAAAACTGGGCTCACAGGAGAGGTTCAAATCATAGAAACTGAGAGTGTCAGTCCTCTTGTACTTAAGTCGGCATTGTGCCTTTTGTGTTAAATTCGGATGCAATTGCTGTGTTTCATCGTCAATAAGAAGGTCCATGGGAAACAGTAAACCTGAAGTTAAGCATCGGAATCTAAAACTGGGCTCACAGGAGAGGTTCAAATCATAGAAAGTTAGAGTGTTAGTCCTCCTGTACTCAAGTCGGCATTGTGCCTTTTTTATTAAATTCGGATGCAATTTCTGTGTTTCATCGTCAACAAGAAGGTCCAATGGATACAGTAATCCTGAAGTGAAGCTTCGGAATCTAAAACTGGACTCACAGGAGTAGTTCAAATCATAAAAAGTGAGAGTGTCAGTCCTCTTTTACTTAAGTCGGCACTGTGCCATTTGTATTAAATTCGGATGCAATTTCGGTGTTTCATCGTCAATAAGAAG
The DNA here is from genome assembly GCF_021461395.2 of Schistocerca americana. Taxonomy (NCBI): domain Eukaryota; kingdom Metazoa; phylum Arthropoda; class Insecta; order Orthoptera; family Acrididae; genus Schistocerca; species Schistocerca americana. The sequence goes on along the minus strand of NC_060126.1, from coordinate 19,682,368 downwards.
GTCCAAGGGATACAGTAAACCTGAAGTGAAGCATCGGAATCTAAAACTGGACTCATAGGAGAGGTTCAAATCATAGAATGTGAGAGTGTCAGTCCTCTTGTACTTAAGTCGGCATTGGGCCTTTTGAATTTAATTCCGATGCAATTTAGCGTTTCATCGTCGATAAGAAGATGCAAGGTATACAATAAACCTGAAGTGAAGCATTGGAATCTAAAACCGGACTCACAGGAGAGGTTCAAATCATAGAGAGTTAGAGTGTCAGTCCTCTTGTACTTAAGTCGGCATTGTGCATTTTGAATTTATATCCGATGCAATTTTTGTGTTTCATTGTCAATAAGAAGGTGCAAGGTATAGAGTAACCCTGAAGTGAAGCATTGGATTCGAAAACTGGACTCACAGGAAAGGTTCAAATAATAGAAACAGAGATCGTCAGTAATCTTTTACTTAAGTCGGCATTGTACCTTTTGTATTAAATTCGGATGCAATTTCTGTATTTCATCGTCAATAACAAGGTCCAAGGGGTACAGTAAACCTGAAGTGAAGCATCGGAATCTAAAACTGGACTCACAGGAGAGGTTCTAATCATAGAAAGTGAGAGTGCCATTCACCTTTTACTTAAGTCGGCATTGTGCCAATTTGTATTAAATTCAGATACAATTTCTGTGTTTCATCGTCAATAAGAAGGTCCAAAGGATACAGTAAACCTGAAGTGAAGCATCGGAATCTAAAACTTTACTCACAGGAGAGGTTCAAATCATAGAATATGAGAGTGTCAGTCCTCTTGTACTTAAGTCGGCATTGTTCCTTTTGCATTAAATTCGGATGCAATTTCTGTGTTTCATCGTCAATAAGAATGTCCAACGGATGCAGTAAACCTGAAGTGAAGCATCGGAATCTAAAACTGGACTCACAGGAGAGGTTCATATCATAGAAAGTTAGAGTGTCAGTCCTCTTGAACTTAAGTCGGCATTGTGCATTTTGAATTTAATTCCGATGCAATTTTTGTGTATCATCGTCAATAAGAAGGTGGAAGGTATAGAGTAAACCTCATGTGAAACATCAGAATCTAAAACTGGACTCACAGGAGAGGTTCAAATCATAGAAAATGAGATTGTCAGTCCTCTTGTACTTAAGTCGGCATTGTGCCTTTTGCATTAGATTCGGATGCAATTTCTGTATATCGTCGTCAATAAGAAGGTCCAAGAGATACACTAAACCTGAAGTGAATCATCGGAATCTAAAACTGGACTCACAGGAGAGGTTAAAATCATAGAAAGTGAGACAGTCAGTCCTCTTGTATGTAAGTCGTCATTGTGCCTTTTGTTTTAAATTCGGAAGCAAACTCTGTGTTTCATCGTCAATAAGAATGTCCAAGGGATACAGTAAACCTGAAGTGAAGCTTCGGAATCTGAAACTGGACTCACAGGAGAGGTTCAAATCATAGAAAGTTACAGTGTCAGTCCTCTTCTACTTAAGTCGACATTGTGCCTTTTGAATTTAATTCCGATGCATTTTCTGTGCTTCATCTTCAATAAGAAGGTTCATGGTATACAGTAAACCTGAAGTAAAGCATCGGAATCTAAAACTTGAATCACAGGAGAGGTTCAAATAATAGAAAGTGAGAGTGTCAGTCCTCTTTTACGAAAGTCGGCACTGTGGCATTTGTATTAAATTCGGATGCAATTTCTGTGTTTCATCGTCAATAAGAAGGTCCAAGGGATACAGTAAACCTGAAGTGAAGCATCGGAATCTAAAACTGTTCTCACAGGAGAGGTTCATATCACAGAAAGTGAGAGTGCCATTCCCCTTTTACATAAGACGGCATTGTGCCTTTTGTATTAGTTTCAGATACTATTTCTGTGTTTCATCGTCAATAAGAAGGGCCAAGGGATACAGTAAACCTGAAGTGAAGCATCGGAATCTAAAACTGGACTCACAGGAGAGGTTCAAATCATAGAATGTGAGAGTGACTGTCCTCTTGTACTTAAGTCGGCATTCAGCCTTTTGAATTAAATTCCGATGCAATTTCTGTGTTTCATCGTCAATAAGAAGATGCGAGGTATACAGTAAACCTGAAGTGAAGCATCGGAATCTAAAACTGGACTCACAGGAGAGGTTCAAATCAAGAATGTGAGAGTGTCAGTCCTCTTGTACTTAAGTCGGCATTGTGCCTTTTGAATTAAATTCGGATGCAAACTCTGTGTTTCATCGTCAATAAGAAGGTCCAAAGGACACAGTAAACTTGAAGTGAAGCTTCGGAATCTAAAACAGGACTCACTGGAGAGGTTCAAATCATAGAAAGTTAGAGTGTCAGTCCTCTTCTACTTAAGTCGGCATTGTGCATTTTGAAGTTAATTCCGATGCATTTTCTGTGCTTCATCTGCAATAAGAAGGTCCATGGTATACAGTAAACCTGAAGTGAAGCTGCGGAATCTGTAACTGGACTCACTGGAGAGGTTCAAATCATTGAAAGTGAGAGTGTCAGTCCTCTTTTACTTAAGTCGGCCTTGTGCCAATTGTATTAAATTCGGATGCAACTGCTGTGCTTCATCGTCAATAAGAAGGTCCAAGGGATGCGCTAAACCTGAAGTGAAGCATCGGAATCTAAAACTGGACTCACAGGAGAGGTTCAAATCATAGAAAGTGAGAGTGCCAATCCCCTTTTACTTAAGTCGGCATTGCGCATTTTGTATTAAATTCAGATACAATTTCTGTGCTTCATCGTCAATAAGAAGGTCCAAGGGATACAGTAAACCTGAAGTGAAGCATCGGAATCTATAACTGGACTCACAGGAGAGGTTCAAATCATAGAATGTGAGAGTGTCAGTCCTCATGTACTTAAGTCGGCATTGTGCCTTTTGCATTAGATTCGGATGCAATTTCTGTGTTTCATCGTCAATAAGAAGGTCCAAGGGATACAGTAAACCTGAAGTGAAGCATCGGAATCTAAAACTGGACTCACAGGAGAGGTTCATATCATAGAAAGTTAGAGTGTCAGTCCGCTTGTACTTAAGTCGGCATTGTGCCTTTTGAATTTAATTCCGATGCAATTTCTGTGTTTCATCGTCAATAAGAAGATGCAAGGTGTACAGTAAACCTGAAGTGAAGCATCGGAATCTGAAACTGTACTCACAGGAGAGGTTCATATCATAGAGAATTAGAGTGTCAGTCCTCTTGTACATAAGTCGGCATTGTGCATTTTGAATTTAATTCCGATGCAATTTTTGTTTTTCATCGTCAATAAAAAGGTGCAAGGTATAGAGTAAACCTGAAGTGAAGCATCGGATTCTAAAACTGGACTCACAGGAAAGGTTCAAATCATAGAAAGAGAGAGTGTCAGTAATCTTTTACTTAAGTCGGCATTGTGCCTTTTGTATTAAATTCGGATGCTATTTCTGTAATTCATCGTCAATAAGAAGGTCCAAGGGATACAGTAAACCTGATTTGAAGCATCGGAATCGAAAACTGGACTCACAGGAGAGGTTCAAATCGTAGAAAGTGAGAGTGACAGTCCTCTTGTACGTCAATCGGCATTGTGCCTTTTGAATTTAATTCCGATGCATTTTCTGTGCTTCATCTTCAATAAGAAGGTCCATGGTATAGAGTAAACCTGAAGTGCAGCATCGGAATCTAAAACTGGACTCACAGGAGAGGTTCAAAACATAGAAAGTGAGAGTGTCAGTCCTCTTGTACTTAAGTCGGCATTGTGCCTTTTGTATTAAATTCGGATGCAATTGCTGTGTTTCATCGTCAATAAGAAGGTCCATGGGAAACAGTAAACCTGAAGTGAAGCATCGGAATCTAAAACTGGGCTCACAGGAGAGGTTCAAAACATAGAAAGTTAGAGTGTTAGTCCTCCTGTACTCAAGTCGGCATTGTGCCTTTTGTATTAAATTCGGATGCAATTTCTGTGTTTCATCGTAAATAAGAAGGTCCAACGGATACAGTAAACCTGAAGTGAAGCTTCGGAATCTAAAACTGGACTCACAGGAGAAGTTCAAATCATAGATAGTGAGAGTGTCAGTACTCTTTTACTTAAGTCGGCACTGTGCCATTTGTATTAAATACAGATGCAATTTCGGTGTTTCATCGTCAATAAGAAAGTCCAAGGGCTACAGTAAACCTGAAGTGAAGCATCGGAATCTAAAACTGGACTCACAGGAGAGGTTCAAATCATAGAAAGTGAGAGTGCCATTCCCCTTTTACTTAAGTCGGCAATGTGCCTTTTGTATTAAATTCAGTTACAATTTCTGTGCTTCATCGTCAATAAGATGGTCCAAGGGATACAGTAAACCTGAAGTGAAGCATCGGAATCTAAAACTGGACTCACAGGAGAGGTTCAAATCATAGAGAGTTAGAGTGTCAGTCCTCTTGTACTTAAGTCGGCATTGTGCATTTTGAATTCATATCCGATGCAATTTTTGTGTTTCATTGTCAATAAGAAGGTGCAAGGTATAGAGTAAACCTGAAGTAAAGCATTGGATTCGAAAACTGGACTCACAGGAAAGGTTCAAATAATAGAAAGAGAGATCGTCAGTAATCTTTTACTTAAGTCGGCATTGTACCTTTTGTATTAAATTCGGATGCAATTTCTGTATTTCATCGTCAATAAGAAGGTCCAAGGGGTGCAGTAAACCTGAAGTGAAGCATCGGAATCTAAAACTGGACTCACAGGAGAGGTTCTAATCATAGAAAGTGAGCGTGCCATTCCCCTTTTACTTAAGTCGGCATTGTGCCAATTTGTATTAAATTCAGATACAATTTCTGTGTTTCATCGTCAATAAGAAGGTCCAAAGGATACAGTAAACCTGAAGTGAAGCATCGGAATGTAAAACTGGACTCACAGGACAGGTTCAAATCATAGAAAGTGAGAGTGTACGTCCTCTTGTACTTAAGTCGGCATTGTGCCTTTTGCATTAAATTCGGATGCAATTTCTGTGTTTCATCGTCAATAAGAAGGTCCAAGGGATACAGTAAACCTGAAGTGAAGGATCGGAATCTAAAACTGGACTCACAGGAGAGGTTCATATCATAGAAAGTTAGAGTGTCAGTCCTCTTGTACTTAAGTCGGCATTGTGCCTTTAGAATTTAATTCCGATGCAATTTCTGTGTTTCATCGTCAATAAGAAGATGCAAGGTGTACAGTAAACCTGAAGTGAAGCATCGGAATCTGAAACTGTACTCACAGGAGAGGCTCAAATCATAGAGAATTAGAGTGTCAGTCCTCTTGTACATAAGTCGGCATTGTGCATTTTGAATTGAATTCCGGTGCAATTTTTGTTTTTCATCGTCAATAAAAAGGTGCAAGGTATAGAGTAAACCTGAAGTGAAGCATCGGATTCTAAAACTGGACTCACAGGAAAGGTTCAAATCATAGAAAGAGAGAGTGTCAGTAATCTTTTACTTAAGTCGGCATTGTGCCTTTTGTATTAAATTCGGATGCTATTTCTGTATTTCATCGTCAATAAGAAGGTCCAAGGGATACAGTAAACCTGATTTGAAGCATCGGAATCTAAAACTGGACTCACAGGAGAGGTTCAAATCGTAGAAAGTGAGAGTGACAGTCCTCTTGTACGTAAGTCGGCGTTGTGCCTTTTGAATTTAATTCCGATGCATTTTCTGTGCTTCATCTTCAATAAGAAGGTCCATGGTATTCAGTAAACCTGAAGTGCAGCATCGGAATCTAAAACTGGACTCACAGGAGAGGTTCAAATTATAGAAAGTGAGAGTGTCAGTCCTCTTTTACTTAATTCGGCATTGTGCATTTTGTATTAAATTCGGATGCAAACTCTGTGTTTCATCGTCAATAAGAAGGTCAAAGGGATACAGTAAACCTGAAGTGAAGCATCGGAATCTAAAACTGGACTCACAGGAGAGGTTCAAATTATAGAAAGTGAGAGTGTCAGTCCTCTTTTACTTAATTCGGCATTGTGCATTTTGTATTAAATTCGGATGCAAACTCTGTGTTTCATCGTCAATAAGAAGGTCCAAGGGATACATTAAACCTGAAGTGAAGCATCGGAATCTAAAACAGGACTCACAGGAGAGGTTCAAATCATAGAAAGGGAGAGTGTCAGTCCTCTTGTACTTAAGTCGGCATTGTTCCTTTTTATTAAATTCGGATGCAATTTCTGTGTTTCATCGTCAATAAGTAGGTCCAAGGTATACAGTAAACCTGAAGTGAAGCATCGGAATCTAAAACTGGACTCACAGGAGAGGTTCAAATCATAGAAAGTGAGAGTGTCAGTCCTCTTGTACTTAAGTCGGCATTGTGCATTTTGTATTAAATTCGGATGCAATTGCTGTGTTTCATCGTCAATAAGAAGGTCCATGGGAAACAGTAAACCTGAAGTGAAGCATCGGAATCTAAAACTGGGCTCACAGGAGAAGCTCAAATCATAGAAAGTTAGAGTGTTAGTCCTCCTGTACTCAAGTCGGCATTGTGCCTTTTGTATTAAATTCGGATGCAATTTCTGTGTTTCATCGTCAATAAGAAGGTCCAATGGATACAGTAAACCTGAAGTGAAGCTTCGGAATCTAAAACTGGACTCACAGGAGAAGTTCAAATCATAGAAAGTGAGAGTGTCAGTCCTCTTTTACTTAAGTCGGCACTGTGCCATTTGTATTAAATTCGGATGCAATTTCGGTGTTTCATCGTCAATAAGAAGGTCCAAGGGATACAGTAAACCTGAAGTGAAGCATCGGAATCTAAAACTGGACTCACAGGAGAGGTTCAAATCATAGAAAGTGAGAGTGCCATTCCCCTTTTACTTAAGTCGGCAATGTGCCTTTTGTATTAAATTCAGTTACAATTTCTGTGCTTCATCGTCAATAAGAAGGTCCAAGGGATACAGTAAACCTGAAGTGAAGCATCGGAATCTAAAACTGGACTCATAGGAGAGGTTCAAATCATAGTTTGTGAGAGTGTCAGTCCCCTTGTACTTAAGTCGGCATTGGGCCTTTTGAATTTATTCCGATGCAATTTCTGTGTTTCATTGTCAATAAGAAGATGCAAGGTATACAGTAAACCTGAAGTGAAGCATTGGAATCTAAAACTGGACTCTCAGGAGAGGTTCAAATCATAGAGAGTTAGAGTGTCAGTCCTCTTGTACTTAAGTCGGCATTGTGCATTTTGAATTTATATCCGATGCAATTTTTGTGTTTCATTGTCAATAAGAAGGTGCAAGGTATAGAGTAAACCTGAAGTGAAGCATTGGATTCGAAAACTGGACTCACAGGAAAGGTTCAAATAATAGAAAGAGAGATCGTCAGTAATCTTTTACTTAAGTCGCTATTGTACCTTTTGTATTAAATTCGGATGCAATTTCTGTATTTCATCGTAAATAAGAAGGTCCAAGGGGTACAGTAAACCTGAAGTGAAGCATCGGAATCTAAAACTGGACTCACAGGACAGGTTCTAATCATAGAAAGTGAGAGTGCCATTCCCCTTTTACTTAAGTCGGCATTGTGCCAATTTGTATTAAATTCAGATACAATTTCTGTGTTTCATCGTCAATAAGAAGGTCCAAAGGATACAGTAAACCTGAAGTGAAGCATCGGAACCTAAAACTGGACTCACAGGAGAGGTTCAAATCATAGAATATGAGAGTGTCAGTCCTCTTGTACTTAAGTCGACATTGTGCCTTTTGCATTAAATTCGGATGCTATTTCTGTGTTTCATCGTCAATACGAATGTCCAAGGGATGCAGTAAACCTGAGGTGAAGCATCGGAATCTAAAACTGGACTCACAGGAGAGGTTCATATCATAGAAAGTTAGAGTGTCAGTCCTCTTGAAGCTAAGTCGGCATTGTGCATTTTGAATTTTATTCCGATGCAATTTTTGTGTTTCATCGTCAATAAGAAGGTGGAAGGTATAGAGTAAACCTGATGTGAAGCATCGGAATCTAAAACTGGACTCACAGGAGAGGTTCAAATCATAGAAAGTGAGCGTGTCAGTCCTCTTGTACTTAAGTCGGCATTGTGCCCTTTGTATTAAATTCCGATCCAATTTCTGTGTTTCATCGTCAATTAGAAGGTGCAAGGTATACAGTAAACCTGAAGTGAAGCATCGGAATCTAAAACTGGACTCACAGGAGAGGTTCAAGTCATAGAAAGTTAGAGTGTCAGTCCTCTTGTACTTAAGTCGGCATTGTGCCTTTTGTATTAGATTCGGATGCAATTTCTGTGTTTTATCGTCATTTACAAGGTCCAAGGGATACAGAAAACCTGATGTGAAGCATCGGAATCTAAAACTGGACTCACAGGAGAGATTCAAATCATAGAATGTTAGAGTGTCAGTCCTCTTGTGCTTAAGTCGGCATTGTGCCTTTTGTATTAAATTCGGATGCAAACTCTGTGTTTCATCGTCAATAAGAAGGTCCAAGGGATACAGTAAACCTGAAGTGAAGCTTCGGAATCTAAAACTGGACTCACAGGAGAGTTTCAAATCATAGAAAGTTCGAGTGTCAGTCCTCATCTACTTAAGTCGGCATTGTGCCTTTTGATTTTAATTCCGATGCATTTTCTGTGCTTCTTCTTCAATAAGAAGGTCCATGGTATACAGTAAACCTGAAGTGAAGCATCGGAATCTAAATCTGGACTCACAGGAGAGGTTCAAATCATACAAAGTGAGAGTGTCAGTCCTCTTTTACTTAAGTCGGCACTGTGCCATTTGTATTAAATTCGGATGCAATTTCGGTGTTTCATCGTCAATAAGAAGGACCAAGGGATACAGTAAACCAGAAGTGAAGCATCGGAATCTAAAACTGGACTCACAGGAGAGGTTCAAATAGTAGAATGTGAGAGTGTGAGTCCTCTTGTACTTAAGTCGGCATTGTGCATTTTGAATTTAATTCCGATGCAATTTCTGTGTTTCATCGTCAATACGAAGATGCAAGGTATACAGTAAACCTGAAGTGAAGCATCGGAATCTAAAACTGGACACACAGGAGAGGTTCAAATCATAGAGAATTAGAGTGTAAGTCCTCTTGTACTTAAGTCTTCATTGTGCTTTTTGAATTTATATCCGATGCAATTTTTGTGTTTCATTGTCAACACGAAGGTGCAAGGTATAGAGTAAACCTGAAGTGAAGCATCGGATTCTAAAAGTGGACTCACAGGAACGGTTCAAATCATAGAAAGAGCGAGTGTCAGTAATCTTTTACTTAAGTCGGCATTGTACCTTTTGTATTAAATTCGGGTGCAATATCTGTATTTCATCGTCAATAAGAAGGTCCAAGGGATACAGTAAACCTGAAGTGAAGCATCGGAACCTAAAACTGGACTCACAGGAGAGGATCAAATCATAGAAAGTGAGAGTGCCATTCCCCTTTTACTTAAGTCGGCATTGTGCCAATTTGTATTAAATTCAGATAAAATTTCTGTGTTTCATCGTCAATAAGAAGGTCCAAAGGATACAGTAAACCTGAAGTGAAGCATCGGAATCTAAAACTGGACTCACAGGAGAGGTTCAAATCATAGAATGTGAGAGTGTCAGTCCTCTTGTACTTAAGTTGGCATTGTGCCTTTTGCATTAAATTCGGATAGAATTTCTGTGTTTCATCGTCGATAAGAAGGTCCAAGGGATACTGTAATCCTGAAGTGAAGCATCGGAATCTAAAACTGGACTCACAGGAGAGGTTCATATCATAGAAAGTTAGAGTGTCAGTCCTCTTGAACTTAAATTGGCATTGTGCATTTTGAATTTAATTCCGATGCAATTTTTGTGTTTCATCGTCAATAAGAAGGTGGAAGGTATAGAGTAAACCTGAAGTGAAGCATCGGAATCTAAAACTGGACTCACAGGAGAGGTTCAAATCATAGAAAGTGAGCGTGTCAGTCCTCTTGTACTTAAGTCGGCATTGTGCCCTTTGTAATAAATTCCGATCCAATTTCTGTGTTTCATCGTCAATTAGAAGGTGCAAGGTATACAGTAAATCTCAAGTGAAGCATCGGAATCTAAAACTGGACTCACAGGAGAGGTTCAAGTCATAGAAAGTTAGAGTGTCAGTCCTTATGTACTTAAGTCGGCATTGTGCCTTTTGTATTAGATTCGGATGCAATATCTGTGTTTTATCGTCATTTACAAGGTCCAAGGGATACAGAAAACCTGATGTGAAGCATCGGAATCTAAAACTGGACTCACAGGAGAGATTCAAATCATAGAAAGTTAGAGTGTCAGTCCTCTTATGCTTAAGTCGGCATTGTGCCTATTGTATTAAATTCGGATGCAAGCTCTGTGTTTCATCGTCAATAAGAAGGTCCAAGGGATACAGTAAACCTGAAGTGAAGCTACGGAATCTAAAACTGGACTCACAGGAGAGGTTCAAATCATAGAAAGTTCGAGTGTCAGTCCTCATCTACTTAAGTCGGCATTGTGCATTTTGATTTTAATTCCGATGCATTTTCTGTGCTTCTTCTTCAATAAGAAGGTCCATGGTATACCGTAAACCTGAAGTGAAGCATCGGAATCTAAAACTGGACTCACAGGAGAGGTTCGAATCATAGAAAGTGAGAGTGTCAGTCCTCTTTTACATAAGTCGGCACTGTGCCATTTGTGTTAAATTCGGATGCAATTTCGGTGTTTCATCGTCAATAAGAAGGACCAAGGGATACAGTAAACCAGAAGTGAAGCATCGGAATCTAAAACTGGACTCACAGGAGAAGTTCAAATCATAGAAAGTGAGAGTGCCATTCCCCTTTTACTTAAGTCGGCATTGTGCCTTTTGTATTAAATTCAGATACAATTTCTGTGTTTCATCGTCAATAAGAAGGTCCAAGGGATACAGTAAACCTGAAGTGAAGGATCGGAATCTAAAACTGGACTCACAGGAGAGGTTCAAATCATAGAATGTGAGAGTGTGAGTCCTCTTGAACTTAAGTCGGCATTGTGCCTTTTGAATTTAATTCCGATGCAATTTCTGTGTTTCATCGTTAATACGAAGATGCAAGGTATACAGTAAACCTGAAGTGGAGCATCGGAATCTAAAACTGCACACACTGGAGAGGTTCAAATCATAGAGAGTTAGAGTGTCAGTCCTCTTGTACTTAAGTCGGCATTGTGCATTTTGAATTTATATCCGATGCAATTTTTGTGTTTCATTGTCAATAAGAAGGTGCAAGGTATAGAGTAAACCTGAAATGAAGCATCGGATTCTAAAAGTGGACTCACAGGAACGGTTCAAATCATAGAAAGAGAGAGTGTCAGTTATCTTTTACTTAAGTCGGCATTGTACCTTTTGTATTAAATTCGGGTGCAATATCTGTATTTCATCGTCAATAAGAAGGTCCAAGGGATACAGTAAACCTGATGTGAAGCATCGGAATCTAAAACTGGACTCACAGGAGAGGTTCCAATTATAGAATGTGAGAGTGTCAGTCCTTATGTATTTAAGTCGGCATTGTGCCTTTTGCATTAAATTCGGATGCAATTTCTGTGTTTCATCGTCAATAAGAAGGTCCAAGGGATACAGTAAACCTGAAGTGATGCATCGGAACCTAAAACTGGACTCACAGGAGAGGTTCTTATCATAGAAAGTTAGAGTGTCAGTCCTCTTGTACTTAAGTCGGCATTGTGCCTTGTGAATTTAATTCCGATGCAATTTCTGTGTTTCATCGTCAATAAGAAGATGCAAGGTGTACAGTAAACCTGAAGTGAAGCATCGGAATCTGAAACTGTACTCACAGGAGAGGTTCAAATCATAGAGAATTAGAGTGTCAGTCCTCTTGTACATAAGTCGGCATTGTGCATTTTGATTTTAATTCCGATGCTATTTTTGTTTTTCATCGTCAATAAAAAGGTGCAAGGTATAGAGTAAACCTGAAGTGAAGCATCGGATTCTAAAACAGGACTCACGGGAAAGGTTCAAATCATAGAAAGAGAGAGTGTCAGTAATCTTTTACTTAAGTCGGCATTGTGCCTTTTGTATTAAATTCGGATGCTATTTCTGTATTTCATCGTCAATAAGAGGGTCCAAGGGATACAGTAAACCTGATTTGAAGCATCGGAATCTAAAACTGGACTCACAGGAGAGGTTCAAATCGTAGAAAGTGAGAGTGACAGTCCTCTTGTACGTAAGTCGGCATTGTGCCTTTTGAATTTAATTCCGATGCATTTTCTGTGCTTCATCTTCTATAAGAAGGTCCATGGTATACAGTAAACCTGAAGTGCAGCATCGGAATCTAAAACTGGACTCACAGGAGAGGTTCAAATCATAGAAAGTGAGAGTGTCAGTCCTCTTGTACTTAAGTCGGCATTGTGCCTTTTGTATTAAATTCGGATGCAATTGCTGTGTTTCATCGTCAATAAGAAGGTCCATGGGAAACAGTAAACCTGAAGTGAAGCATCGGAATCTAAAACTGGGCTCACAGGAGAGGTTCAAATCATAGTAAGTTAGAGTGTTAGTCCTCCTGTACTCAAGTCGGCATTGTGCCTTTTGTATTAAATTCGGATGCAATTTCTGTGTTTCATCGTCAATAAGAAGGTCCAATGGATACAGTAAACCTGAAGTGAAGCTTCGGAATCTAAAACTGGACTCACAGGAGAAGTTCAAATCATAGAAAGTGAGAGTGTCAGTCCTCTTTTACTTAAGTCGGCACTGTGCCATTTGTATTAAATTCGGATGCAATTTCGGTGTTTCATCGTCAATAAGAAGGTCCAAGGGATATAGTAAACCTGAAGTGAAGCATCGGAATCTAAAACTGGACTCACAGGAAAGGTTCAAATCATAGAAAGTGAGAGTGCCATTCCCCTTTTACTTAAGTCGGCAATGTGCCTTTTGTATTAAATTCAGTTACAATTTCTGTGCTTCATCGTCAATAAGAAGGTCCAAGGGATACAGTAAACCTGAAGTGAAGCATCGGAATCTAAAACTGGACTCATAGGAGAGGTTCAAATCATAGAATGTGAGAGTGTCAGTCCTCTTGTACTTAAGTCGGCATTGGGCCTTTTGAATTTAATTCCGATGCAATTTCTGTGTTTCATCGTCAATAAGAAGATGCAAGGTATACCGTAAACCTGAAGTGAAGCATTGGAATCTAAAACTGGACTCACAGGAGAGGTTCAAATCATAGAGAGTTAGAGTGTCAGTCCTCTTGTACTTAAGTCGCCATTGTGCATTTTGAATTTATATCCGATGCAATTTTTGTGTTTCATTGTCAATAAGAAGGTGCAAGGTATAGAGTAAACCTGAAGTGAAGCATTGGATTCGAAAACAGGACTCACAGAAAAGGGTCAAATAATAGAAAGAGAGATCGTCAGTAATCTTTTACTTAAGTCGGCATTGTAGCTTTTGTATTAAATTCGGATGCAATTTCTGTATTTCATCGTCAATAAGAAGGTCCAAGGGGTACAGTAAACGTGAAGTGAAGCATCGGAATCTAAAACTGGACTCACAGGAGAGGTTCTAATCATAGAAAGTGAGAGTGCCATTCCCCTTTTACTTAAGTCGGCATTGTGCCAATTTGTATTAAATTCAGATACAATTTCTGTGTTTCATCGTCAATAAGAAGGTCCAAAGGATACAGTAAACCTGAAGTGAAGCATCGGAACCTAAAACTGGACTCACAGGAGAGGTTCAAATCATAGAATACGAGAGTGTCAGTCCTCTTGTACTTAAGTCGGCATTGTGCCTTTTGCATTAAATTCGGATGCAATTTCTGTGTTTCATCGTCAATAAGAATGTCCAAGGGATGCAGTAAACCTGAAGTGAAGCATCGGAATCTAAAATTGGACTCACAGGAGAGGTTCTAATCATAGAAAGTGAGAGTGCCATTCCCCTTTTACTTAAGTCGGCATTGTGCCAATTTGTATTAAATTCAGATACAATTTCTGTGTTTCATCGTCAATAAGAAGGTCCAAGGGATACTGTAAACCTGAAGTGAAGCATCGGAATCTAAAACTGGACTCACAGGGGGGGTTCAAATCATAGAAAGTTAGAGTGTCAGTCCACTTGAACTTAAGTTGGCACTGTGCATATTGAATTTAGTTCCGATGCAATTTTTGTGTTTCATCGTCAATAAGAAGGTGGAAGGTATAGAGTAAACCTGAAGTGAAGCATCGGAATCTAAAACTGCACACACAGGAGAGGTTCAAATCATAGAGAGTTAGAGTGTCAGTCCTCTTGTACTTAAGTCGGCATTGTGCATTTTGAATTTATATCCGATGCAATTTTTGTGTTTCATTGTCAATAAGAAGGTGCAAGGTATAGAGTAAACCTGAAGTGAAGCATCGGATTCTAAAAGTGGACTCACAGGAACGGTTCAAATCATAGAAAGAAAGAGTGTCAGTAATCTTTTACTTAAGTCGGCAATGTACCTTTTGTATTAAATTCGGGTGCAATATCTGTATTTCATCGTCAATAAGAAGGTCCAAGGGATACAGTAAACCTGAAGTGAAGCATCGGAACCTAAAACTGGACTCACAGGAGAGGATCAAATCATAGAAAGTGAGAAAGCCATTCCCCTTTTACTTCAGTCGGCATTGTGCCAATTTGTATTAAATTCAGATAAAATTTCTGTGTTTCATCGTCAATAAGAAGGTCCAAAGGATACAGTAAACCTGAAGTGAAGCATCGGAATCTAAAACTGGACTCACAGGAGTGGTTCAAATCATAGAATGTGAGAGTGTCGGTCCTCTTGTACTTAAGTCGCCATTGTGCCTTTTGCATTAAATTCGGATAGAATTTCTGTGTTTCATCTTCAATAAGAAGGTCCAAGGGATACAGTAAACCTGAAGTGAAGCATCGGAATCTAAAACTGGACTCACAGGAGAGGTTCATATCATAGAAAGTTAGAGTGTCAGTCCTCTTGAACTAAAGTTGGCATTGTGCATTTTGAATTTAATTCCGATGCAATTTTTGTGATTCATCGTCAATAAGAAGGTGCAAGGTATAGAGTAAACCTGAAGTGAAGCATCGGATTCTGAAACTGGACTCACAGAAAAGGTTCAAATCATAGAAAGAGAGAGTGTCAGTAATCTTTTACTTAAGTCGGCATTGTGCCTTTTGTATTACATTCGGATGCAATTTCTGTATTTCATCGTCAATAAGAAGGTCCAAGGGATACAGTAAACCTGATGTGAAGCATCGGAATCTAAAACTGGACTCACAGGAGAGGTTCAAATCATAGAATGTGAGAGTGTCAGTCCTCATGTACTTAAGTCGGCATTGTGCCTTTTGCATTAAATTCGGACGCAATTTCTGTGTTTCATCGTCAATAAGAAGGTCCAAGGGATACAGTAAACCTGAAGTGAAGCATCGGAACCTAAAACTGGACTCACAGGAGAGGTTCAAATCATAGAGAATTAGAGTGTCAGTCCTCTTGTACATAAGTCGGCATTGTGCATATTGAATTTAATTCCGATGCAATTTTTGTTTTTCATCGTCAATAAAAAGGTGCAGGGTATAGAGTAAACCTGAAGTGAAGCATCGGATTCTAAAACTGGACTCACGGGAAAGGTTCAAATCATAGAAAGAGAGAGTGTCAGTAATCTTTTACTTAAGTCGGCATTGTGCTTTTTGTATTAAATTCGGATGCTATTTCTGTATTTCATCGTCAATAAGAACGTCCAAGGGATACAGTAAACCTGAATTGAAACATCGGAATCTAAAACTGGACTCACAGGAGAGGTTCAAATCGTAGAAAGTGAGAGTGACAGTCCTCTTGTACGTAAGTCGGCATTGTGCCTTTTGAATTTAATTCCGATGCATTTTCTGTGCTTCATCTTCTATAAGAAGGTCCATGGTATACAGTAAACCTGAAGTGCAGCATCGGAATCTAAAACTGGACTCACAGGAGAGGTTCAAATCATAGAAAGTGAGAGTGTCAGTCCTCTTGCACTTAAGTCGGCATTGTGCCTTTTGTATTAAATTCGGATGCAATTGCTGTGTTTCATCGTCAATAAGAAGGTCCATGGGAAACAGTAAACCTGAAGTGAAGCATCGGAATCTAAAACTGGGCTCACAGGAGAGGTTCAAATCATAGAAAGTTAGAGTGTTAGTCCTCCTGTACTCAAGTCGGCATTGTGCCTTTTGTATTAAATTCGGATGCAATTTCTGTGTCTCATCGTCAATAAGAAGGTCCAATGGATACAGTAAACCTGAAGTGAAGCTTCGGAATCCAAAACTGGACTCACAGGAGAAGTTCAAATCATAGAAAGTGAGAGTGTCAGTACTCTTTTACTTAAGTCGGCACTGTGCCATTTGCATTAAATTCGGATGCAATTTCGGTGTTTCATCGTCAATAAGAAGGTTCAAGGGATACAGTAAACCTGAAGTGAAGCATCGGAATCTAAAACTGGACTCACAGGAGAGGTTCAAATCATAGAGAGTTAGAGTGTCAGTCCTCTTGAACTTAAGTCGGCATTGTGCACTTTGAATTTAATTCCGATGCAATTTTTGCGTTTCATCGTCAATAAGAAGGTGGAAGGTATAGAGTAACCCTGATGTGAAGCATCGGAATCTAAAACTGGACTCACAGGAGAGGTTCAAATCATAGAAAGTGAGCGTGTCAGTCCTCTTGTACTTAAGTCGGCATTGTGCCCTTTGTATTAAATTCCGATCCAATTTCTGTGTTTCATCGTCAATTAGAAGGTGCAAGGTATACAGTAAACCTCAAGTGAAGCATCGGAATCTAAAACTGGGCTCACAGGAGAGGTTCAAGTCATAGAAAGTTAGAGTGTCAGTCCTCTTGTACTTAAGTCGGCATTGTGCCTTTTGCATTAGATTCGGATGCAATTTCTGTGTTTTATCGTCATTTACAAGGTCCAAGGGATACAGAAAACCTGATTTGAAGCATCGGAATCTAAAACTGGACTCACAGGAGAGATTCAAATCATAGAAAGTTAGAGTGTCAGTCCTCTTGTGCTTAAGTCGGCATTGTGCCTTTTGTTGTATATTCGGATGCAAACTCTGTGTTACATCGTCAATAAGAAGGTCCAAGGGATACAGTAAACCTGAAGTGAAGCTTCGGAATCTAAAACTGGACTCACAGGAGAGGTTCAAATCATAGAAAGTTCGAGTGTCAATCCTCATCTACTTAAGTCGGCATTGTGCCTTTTGATTTTAATTCCGATGCATTTTCTGTGCTTCTTCTTCAATAAGAAGGTCCATGGTATACAGTAAACCTGAAGTGAAGCATCGGAATCTAAAACTGGACTCACAGGAGAGGTTCAAATCATAGAAAGTGAGAGTGCTATTCCCCTTTTACTTAAGTCGGCATTGTGCCAATTTGTATTAAATTCAGATACAATTTCTGTGTTTCATCGTCAATAAGAAGGTCCAAAGGATACAGTAAACCTGAAGTGAAGCATCGGAACCTAAAACTGGACTCACAGGAGAGGTTCAAATCATAGAATATGAGAGTGTCAGTCCTCTTGTACTTAAGTCGGCATTGTACCTTTTGTATTAGATTCGGATGCAATTTCTGTGTTTTATCGTCATTTACAATGTCGAAGGGATACAGAAAACCTGATTTGAAGCATCGGAATCTAAAACTGGACTCACAGGAGAGGTTCAAATCATAGAAAGTTAGAGTGTCAGTCCACTTGAACTGAAGTTGGCACTGTGCATACTGAATTTAATTCCGATGCAATTTTTGTGTTTCATCGTCAATAAGAAGGTGGAAGGTATAGAGTAAAACTGAAGTGAAGCATCGGAATCTAAAACTGGACTCACAGGAGAGGTTCAAATCATAGAAAGTGAGCGTGTCAGTCCTCTTGTACTCAAGTCGGCATTGTGCCCTTTGTTTTAAATTCCGATCCAATTTCTGTGTTTCATCGTCAATTAGAAGGTGCAAGGTATACAGCAAATCTCAAGTGAAGCATCGGAATCTAAAACTGGACTCACAGGAGAGGTTCAAGTCATAGAAAGTTAGAGTGTCTGTCCTCTTGTACTTAAGTCGGCATTGTGCCTTTTGTATTAGATTCGGATGCAATATCTGTGTTTTATCGTCATTTACAAGGTCCAACAGATACAGAAAACCTGATGTGAAGCATCGGAATCTAAAACTGGACTCACAGGAGAGTTTCAAATCATAGAAAGTTAGAGTGTCAGTCCTCTTATGCTTAAGTCGGCATTGTGCCTTTAGTATTAAATTCGGATGCAAGCTCTGTGTTTCATCGTCAATAAGAAGGTCCAAGGTATACAGTAAACCTGAAGTGAAGCATCGGAATCTAAAACTGGACACACAGGAGAGGTTCAAATCATAGAGAGTTAGAGTGTCAGTCCTCTTGTACTTAAGTCAGCATTGTGCATTTTGAATTTATATCCGATGCAATTTTTGTGTTTCATTGTCAATAAGAATGTGCAAGGTATAGAGTAAACCTGAAGTGAAGCATCGGATTCTAAAAGTGGACTCACAGGAACGGTTCAAATCATAGAAAGAGAGAGTGTCAGTAATCTTTTACTTAAGTCGGCATTGTACTTTTGTATTATATTCGGGTGCAATATCTGTATTTCATCGTCAATAAGAAGGTCCAAGGGATACAGTAAACCAGAAGTGAAGCATCGGAACCTAAAACTGGACTCACAGGAGAGGATGAAATTATAGAAAGTGAGAGTGCCACTCCCCTTTTACTTAAGTCGGCATTGTGCCAATTTGTATTAAATTCAGATATAATTTCTGTGTTTCATCGTCAATAAGAAGGTCCAAAGGATACAGTAAACTTGAAGTGAAGCATCGGAATCTAAAACTGGACTCACAGGAGAGGTTCAAATCATAGAATGTGAGAGTGTCGGTCCTCTTGTACTTAAGTCGCCATTGTGCCTTTTGCATTAAATTCGGATAGAATTTCTGTGTTTCATCGTCAATAAGAAGGTCCAAGGGATACAGTAAACCTGAAGTGAAGCATCGGAATCTAAAACTGGACTCACAGGAGAGGTTCATATCATAGAAAGTTAGATTGTCAGTCCTCTTGAACTTAAGTTGGCATTGTGCATTTTGAATTTAATTCCGATGCAATTTTTGTGTTTCATCGTCAATAAGAAGGTGCAAGGTATAGAGTAAACCTGAAGTGAAGCATCGGATTCTGAAACTGGACTCACAGGAAAGGTTCAAATCATAGAAAGAGAGAGTGTCAGTAATCTTTTACTTAAGTCGGCATTGTGCCTTTTGTATTAAATTCGGATGCAATATCTGTGTTACATCGTCAATAAGAGGGTCCAAGGGATACAGTAAACCTGAAGTGAAGCATCGGAATCTAAAACTGTACTCACAGGAGAGGTTCAAATCCTAGAAAGTGAGAGTGTCAGTCCTCTTGTACTTAAGTCGGCATTGTGCCTTTTGTATTAAATTTGGATGCAATTTCTGTGTTTCATCGTCAATAAGAAGGTGCAACGTATACAGTAATCTTGAAGTGAAGCATCGGACTCTAATACTAGACTCACAGGAGAGGTTCAAATCGTAGAAAGTGAGAGTGTCAGTCCTCTTGTACGTAGGTCGGCATTGTGTCTTTTGAATTTAATTCCGATGCATTTTCTGTGCTTCATCTTCGATAAGAAGGTCCATGGTATACAGTAAACCTGAAGTGCAGCATCGGAATCTAAAACTGGACTCACAGGAGAGGTTCAAATCATAGAAAGTGAGAGTGTCAGTTCTCTTGTACTTAAGTCGGCATTGTGCCTTTTGAATTTAATCCGATGCAATTTCTATGTTTCATCGTCAATAAGACGAAGCAAGATATACAGTAAACCTGAAGTGAAGCATTGGAATCTAAATCTAGACTCACAGGAGAGGTTCAAATCATAGAGAGCTAGAGTGTCAGTCCTCTAGTACTTAAGTCGGCATTGTGCATTTTGAATGTATATCCGATGCAATTTTTGTGTTTCATTGTCAATAAGAAGGTGCAAGGTATAGAGTCAACCTGAAGTGAAGCATCGGATTCTAAAATTGGACTCACAGGAAAGGTTCAAATCACAGAGAGAAAGAGTGTCAGTAATCTTTTACTTAAGTCGGCATTGTACCTTTTGTATTAAATTCGGATGCAATTTCTGTATTTCATCGTCAATAAGAATGTCCAAGGGATACAGTAAACCTGAAGTGAAGCATCGGAATCTAAAACTGGACTCACAGGAGAGGTTCAAATCATAGAAAGTGAGAGTGCCATTCCCCTTTTACTTAAGTCGGCATAGTGCCAATTTGTATTAAATTCAGATACAATTTCTGTGTTTCATCGTCAATAAGACGGTCCAAAGGATACAGTAAACCTGAAGTGAAGCATCGGAATCTAAAACTGGACTCACAGGAGAGGTTCAAATCATAGAAAGTTCGAGTGTCAGTCCTCATCTACTTAAGTCGGCATTGTGCATTTTGATTTTAATTCCGATGCATTTTCTGTGCTTCTTCTTCAATAAGAAGGTCCATGGTATACAGTAAACCTGAAGTGAAGCATCGGAATCTAAAACTGGACTCACAGGAGAGGTTCGAATCATAGAAAGTGAGAGTGTCAGTCCTCTTTTACTTAAGTCGGCACTGTGCCATTTGTGTTAAATTCGGATGCAATTTCGGTGTTTCATCGTCAATAAGAAGGACCAAGGGATACAGTAAACCAGAAGTGAAGCATCGCAATCTAAAACTGGACTCACAGGAGAAGTTCAAATCATAGAAAGTGAGAGTGCCGTTCCCCTTTTACTTAAGTCGGCATTGTGCCTTTTGTATTAAATTCAGATACAATTTCTGTGTTTCATCGTCAATAAAAAGGTCCAAGGGATACAGTAAACCTGAAGTGAAGGATCGGAATCTAAAACTGGACTCACAGGAGAGGTTCAAATCATAGAATGTGAGAGTGTGAGTCCTCTTGAACTTAAGTCGGCATTGTGCCTTTTGAATTTAATTCCGATGCAATTTCTGTGTTTCATCGCCAATACGAAGATGCAAGGTATACAGTAAACCTGAAGTGAAGCATTGGAATCTAAAACTGCACACACTGGAGAGGTTCAAATCATAGAGAGGTAGAGTGTCAGTCCTCT
Organism: Schistocerca americana; assembly: GCF_021461395.2. NCBI lineage: Eukaryota > Metazoa > Arthropoda > Insecta > Orthoptera > Acrididae > Schistocerca > Schistocerca americana. The sequence goes on along the minus strand of NC_060126.1, from coordinate 19,661,404 downwards.
TGTACTTAAGTCGGCATTGTGCATTTTGAATTTATATCCGATGCAATTTTTGTGTTTCATTGTCAATAAGAATGTGCAAGGTATAGAGTAAACCTGAAGTGAAGCATCGGATTCTAAAAGTGGACTCACAGGAACGGTTCAAATCATAGAAAGAGAGAGTGTCAGTAATCTTTTACTTAAGTCGGCATTGTTCCTTTTGTATTAAATTCGGGTGCAATATCTGTATTTCATCGTCAATAAGAAGGTCCAAGAGATACAGTAAACCTGAAGTGAAGCATCGGAACCTAAAACTGGAATCACAGGAGAGGATCAAATCATAGAAAGTGAGAGTGCCATTCCCCTTTTACTTAAGTCGGCATTGTGCCAATTTGTATTAAATTCAGATACAATTTCTGTGTTTCATCGTCAATAAGAACGTCCAATGGATACAGTAAACCTGAAGTGAAGCATCGGAAACTAAAACTGGACTCACAGGAGAGGTTCAAATCATAGAAAGTGAGAGTGTCAGTCCTCTTGTACTTAAGTCGGCATTGTGCCTTTTGCATTAAATTCGGATAGAATTTCTGTGTTTCATCGTCAATAAGAAGGTCCAAGGGATACTGTAAACCTGAAGTGAAGCATCGGAATCTAAAACTGGACTCACAGGAGAGGTTCAAATCATAAAAAGTTAGAGTGTCAGTCCACTTGAACTTAAGTTGGCACTGTGCATATTGAATTTAATTCCGATGCATTTTTTGTGTTTCATCGACAATAAGAAGGTGGAAGGTATAGAGTAAACCTGAAGTGAAGCATCGGAATCTAAAACTGGACTCACAGGAGAGGTTCAAATCATAGAAAGTGAGCGTGTCAGTCCTCTTGTACTCAAGTCGGCATTATGCCCTTTGTATTAAATTCCGATCCAATTTCTGTGTTTCATCGTCAATTAGAAGGTGCAAGGTATACAGCAAATCTCAAGTGAAGCATCGGAATCTAAAACTGGACTCACAGGAGAGGTTCAAGTCATAGAAAGTTAGAGTGTCTGTCCTCTTGTACTTAAGTCGGCATTGTGCCTTTTGTATTAGATTCGGATGCAATATCTGTGTTTTATCGTCATTTACAAGGTCCAAGGGATACAGAAAACCTGATGTGAAGCATCGGAATCTAAAACTGGACTCACAGGAGAGTTTCAAATCATAGAAAGTTAGAGTGTCAGTCCTCTTATGCTTAAGTCGGCATTGTGCCTTTTGTATTAAATTCGGATGCAAGCTCTGTGTTTCATCGTCAATAAGAAGGTCCAAGGTATACAGTAAACCTGAAGTGAAGCATCGGAATCTAAAACTGGACACACAGGAGAGGTTCAAATCATAGAGAGTTAGAGTGTCAGTCCTCTTGTACTTAAGTCGGCATTGTGCATTTTGAATTTATATCCGATGCAATTTTTGTGTTTCATTGTCAATAAGAATGTGCAAGGTATAGAGTAAACCTGAAGTGAAGCATCGGATTCTAAAAGTGGACTCACAGGAACGGTTCAAATCATAGAAAGAGAGAGTGTCAGTAATCTTTTACTTAAGTCGGCATTGTACCTTTTGTATTAAATTCGGGTGCAATATCTGTATTTCATCGTCAATAAGAAGGTCCAAGGGATACAGTAAACCAGAAGTGAAGCATCGGAACCTAAAACTGGACTCACAGGAGAGGATGAAATTATAGAAAGTGAGAGTGCCACTCCCCTTTTACTTAAGTCGGCATTGTGCCAATTTGTATTAAATTCAGATAAAATTTCTGTGTTTCATCGTCAATAAGAAGGTCCAAAGGATACAGTAAACCTGAAGTGAAGCATCGGAATCTAAAACTGGACTCACAGGAGAGGTTCAAATCATAGAATGTGAGAGTGTCGGTCCTCTTGTACTTAAGTCGCCATTGTGCCTTTTGCATTAAATTCGGATAGAATTTCTGTGTTTCATCGTCAATAAGAAGGTCCATGGGATACAGTAAACCTGAAGTGAAGCATCGGAATCTAAAACTGGACTCACAGGAGAGGTTCATATCATAGAAAGTTAGATTGTCAGTCCTCTTGAACTTAAGTTGGCATTGTGCATTTTGAATTTAATTCCGATGCAATTTTTGTGTTTCATTGTCAATAAGAATGTGCAAGGTATAGAGTAAACCTGAAGTGAAGCATCGGATTCTAAAAGTGGACTCACAGGAACGGTTCAAATCATAGAAAGAGAGAGTGTCAGTAATCTTTTACTTAAGTCGGCATTGTTCCTTTTGTATTAAATTCGGGTGCAATATCTGTATTTCATCGCCAATAAGAAGGTCCAAGGGATACAGTAAACCTGAAGTGAAGCATCGGAACCTAAAACTGGACTCACAGGAGAGGATGAAATTATAGAAAGTGAGAGTGCCATTCCCCTTTTACTTAAGTCGGCATTGTGCCTTTTGTATTAAATTCAGATACAATTTCTGTGTTTCATCGTCAATAAGAAGGTCCAAGGGATACAGTAAACCTGAAGTGAAGCATCGGAACCTAAAACTGGACTCACAGGAGAGGTTCAAATCATAGAAAGTGAGAGTGCCATTCCCCTTTTACTTAAGTCGGCATTGTGCCAATTTGTATTAAATTCAGATAAAATTTCTGTGTTTCATCGTCAATGAGAAGGTCCAAAGGATACAGTAAACCTGAAGTGAAGCATCGGAATCTAAAACTGGACTCACAGGAGTGGTTCAAATCATAGAATGTGAGAGTGTCAGTCCTCTTGAACTTAAGTTGGCATTGTGCATTTTGAATTTAATTCCGATGCAATTTTTGTGTTTCATCGTCAATAAGAAGGTGCAAGGTATAGAGTAAACCTGAAGTGAAGCATCGGATTCTGAAACTGGACTCACAGGAAAGGTTCAAATCATAGAAAGAGAGAGTGTCAGTAATCTTTTACTTAAGTCGGCATTGTGCCTTTTGTATTACATTCGGATGCAATTTCTGTATTTCATCGTCAATAAGAAGGTCCAAGGGATACAGTAAACCTGATGTGAAGCATCGGAATCTAAAACTGGACTCACAGGAGAGGTTCAAATCATAGAATGTGAGAGTGTCAGTCCTCATGTATTTAAGACGGCATTGTGCCTTTTGCATTAAATTCGGATGCAATTTCTGTGTTTCATCGTCAAAAAGAAGGTCCAAGGGATACAGTAAACCTGAAGTGAAGCATCGGAACCAAAAACTGGACTCACAGGAGAGGTTCATATCATAGAAAGTTAGACTGTCAGTCCTCTTGTACTTAAGTCGGCATTGTGCCTTTTGAATTTAATTCCGATGCAATTTCTGTGTTTCATCGTCAATAAGAAGATGCAAGGTGTACAGTAAACCTGAAGTGAAGCATCGGAATCTGAAACTGTACTCACAGGAGAGGTTGAAATCATAGAGAATTAGAGTGTCAGTCCTCTTGTACATAAGTCGGCATTGTGCATTTTGAATTTAATTCCGATGCAATTTTTGTTTTTCATCGTCAATAATAAGGTGCAAGGTATAGAGTAAACCTGAAGTGAAGCATCGGATTCTAAAACTGGACTCACGGGAAAGGTTCAAATCATAGAAAGAGAGAGTGTCAGTAATCTTTTACTTAAGTCGGCATTGTGCCTTTTGTATTAAATTCGGATGCTATTTCTGTATTTCATCGTCAATAAGAAGGTCCAAGGGATACAGTAAACCTGATTTGAAGCATCGGAATCTAAAACTGGACTCACAGGAGAGGTTCAAATCGTAGAAAGTGAGAGTGACAGTCCTCTTGTACGTAAGTCGGCATTGTGCCTTTTGAATTCAATTCCGATGCATTTTCTGTGCTTCATCTTCTATAAGAAGGTCCATGGTATACAGTAAACCTGAAGTGACGCTTCGGAATCTAAAACTGGACTCACAGGAGAAGTTCAAATCATAGAAAGTGAGAGTGTCAGTCCTCTTTTACTTAAGTCGGCACTGTGCCATTTGTATTAAATTCGGATGCAATTTCGGTGTTTCATCGTCAATAAGAAGGTCCAAGGGATACAGTAAACCTGAAGTGAAGCATCGGAATCTAAAACAGGACTCACAGGAGAGGTTCAAATCATAGAAAGTGAGAGTGCCATTCCCCTTTTACTTAAGTCGGCAATGTGCCTTTTGTATTAAATTCAGTTCCAATTTCTGTGCTTCATCGTCAATAAGAAGGTCCAAGGGATACAGTAAACCTGAAGTGAAGCATCGGAATCTAAAACTGGACTCATAGGAGAGGTTCAAATCATAGAATGTGAGAGTGTCAGTCCTCTTGTACTTAAGTCGGCATTGGGCCTTTTGAATTTAATTCCGATGCAATTTCTGTGTTTCATCGTCAATATGAAGATGCAAGGTATTCAGTAAACCTGAAGTGAAGCATTGGAATCTAAAACTGGACTCACAGGAGAGGTTCAAATCATAGAGAGTTAGAGTGTCAGTCCTCTTGTACTTAAGTCGCCATTGTGCATTTTGAATTTATATCCGATGCAATTTTTGATTTTCATTGTCAATAAGAAGGTGCAAGGTATACAGTAAACCTGATTTGAAGCATCGGAATCTAAAACTGGACTCACAGGAAAGGGTCAAATAATAGAAAGAGAGATTGTGCGTAATCTTTTACTTAAGTCGACATTGTAGCTTTTGTATTGAATTCGGATGCAATTTCTGTATTTCATCGTCAATAAGAAGGTCCAAGGGGTACAGTAAACCTGAAGTGAAGCATCGGAATCTAAAACTGGACTCACAGGAGAGGTTCTAATCGTAGAAAGTGAGAGTGCCATTCCCCTTTTACTTAAGTCGGCATTGTGCCAATTTGTATTAAATTCAGATACAATTTCTGTGTTTCATCGTCAATAAGAAGGTCCAAAGGATACAGTAAACCTGAAGTGAAGCATCGGAACCTAAAACTGGACTCACAGGAGAGGTTCAAATCATAGAATATGAGAGTGTCAGTCCTCTTGTACTTAAGTCGGCATTGTGCCTTTTGCATTAAATTCGGATGCAATTTCTGTGTTTCATCGTCAATAAGAATGTCCAAGGGATGTAGTAAACCTGAAGTGAAGCATCGGAATCTAAAACTGGACTCACAGGAGAGGTTCATATCATAGAAAGTGAGAGTGTCAGTCCTCTTGAACTTAAGTCGGCATTGTGCACTTTGAATTTAATTCCGATGCAATTTTTGTGTTTCATCGTCAATAAGAAGGTGAAAGGTATAGAGTAACCCTGATGTGAAGCATCGGAATCTAAAACTGGACTCACAGGAGAGGTTCAAATCATAGAAAGTGAGCGTGTCAGTCCTCTTGTACTTAAGTCGGCATTGTGCCCTTTGTATTAAATTCCGATCCAATTTCTGTGTTTCATCGTCAATTAGAAGGTGCAAGGTATACAGTAAACCTCAAGTGAAGCATCGGAATCTAAAACTGGACTCACAGGAGAGATTCAAATCATAGAAAGTTAGAATGTCAGTCCTCTTGTGCTTAAGTCGGCATTGTGCCTTTTGTATTAAATTCGGATGCAAACTCTGTGTTACATCGTCAATAAGAAGGTCCAAGGGATACAGTAAACCTGAAGTGAAGCTTCGGAATCTAAAACTGGACTCACAGGAGAGGTTCAAATCATAGAAAGTTCGAGTGTCAGTCCTCATCTACTTAAGTCGGCATTGTGCCTTTTGATTTTAATTCCGATGCATTTTCTGTGCTTCTTCTTCAATAAGAAGGTCCATGGTATACAGTAAACCTGAAGTGAAGCATCGGAATCTAAAACTGGACTCACAGGAGAGGTTCAAATCATAGAAAGTGAGAGTGTCAGTCCTCTTTTACTTAAGTCGGCACTGTGCCATTTGTATTAAATTCGGATGCAATTTCGGTGTTTCATCGTCAATAAGAAGGACCAAGGGATACAGTAAACCAGAAGTGAAGCATCGGAATCTAAAACTGGACTCACAGGAGAAGTTCAAATCATAGAAAGTGAGAGTGCCATTCCCCTTTTACTTAAGTCGGCATTTTGCCTTTTGTATTAAATTCAGATACAATTTCTGTGTTTCATCGTCAATACGAAGGTCCAAGGGATACAGTAAACCTGAAGTGAAGGATCGGAATCTAAAACTGGACTCACAGGAGAGGTTCAAATCATTGAATGTGAGAGTGTCTGTCCTCTTGTACTTAAGTCGGCATTCAGCCTCTTGAATTTAATTCCGACGCAATTTCTGTGTTTCATCGTCAATAAGAAGATGCGAGGTATACAGTAAACCTGAAGTGAAGCATCGGAATCTAAAACTGGACTCACAGGAGAGGTTCAAACCATAGAGAGTTAGAGTGTCAGTCCTCTTGTACTTAAGTCGGCATTGTGCATTTTGAATTTAATTCCGATGCAATTTTTGTGTTTGATTATCAATACGAAGGTGCAGGGTATATAGTAAACCTGAAGTGAAGCATCGGATTCTAAAACTGGACTCACAGGAGAGGTTCAAATCATAGAATGTGAGAGTGTCAGTCCTCTTGTACTTAAGTCGGCATTGTGCCTTTTGTATCAGATTTGATTTTAATTTCTGTGTTTTATCGTCATTTACAAGGTCCAACGGATACAGTAACCCTGATGTGAAACATCGGAATCTAAAACAGGATTCACAGGAGAGATTCAAATCATAGAAAGTTAGAGTGTCAGTCCTCTTGTACTTAAGTCGGCATTGTGCATTTTGAATTTAATTCCGATGCAATTTCTGTATTTCATCGTCAATAAGAAGATGCAAGGTATACAGTAAACCTGAAGTGAAGCATCGGAATCTAAAACTGGACTCACAGGAGAGGTTCAAATCATAGAGAGTTAGAGTGTCAGTCCTCTTGTACTTAAGTTGGCATTGTGCATTTTGAATTTAATTCCGATGCAATTTTTGTGTTTCATCGTCAATAAGAAGGTGCAAGGTATAGGGTAAACCTGAAGTGAAGCATCGGATTCTAAAACTGCACTCACAGGAAAGGTTCAAATCATAGAAAGGGAAAGTGTCAGTAATCTTTTACTTAAGTCGGCATAGTGCCTTTTGTAATAAATTCGGATGCAATTTCTGTATATCATCGTCAAAAAGAAGGTCAAAGGGATACAGTAAACCTGAAGTGAAGCATCGGAATCTAAAACTGGACTCACAGGAGAGGTTCAAATCGTAGAAAGTGAGAGTGTCAGTCCTCTAGTACTTAAGTCGGCATTGTGCCCTTTGTACTAAATTCGGATGCAAGTTCTGTGTTTCATCGTCAATTTGAAGGTGCAAGGTATACAGTAAACCTCAAGTGAAGCATCGGAATCTAAAACTGGACTCACAGGAGAGGTTCAAGTCATAGAAAGTCGGAGAGTCAGTCCTCTTGTACTTAAGTCGGCATTGTGCCTTTTGTATTAGATTCGGATGCAATTTCTCTATATCATCGTCAATAAGAAGGTCCAAGGGATACACTAAACCTGAAGTGAAGCATCGGAATCTAAAACTGGACTCACAGGAGAGGTTCAAATCATAGAAAGTGAGACAGTCAGTCCTCTTGTACTTAAGTCGGCATTGTGCCTTTGTATTAAATTCGGATTCAGTATCTGTGTTTCATCGTCAATAAGAAGGTCCAAGGGATACAGTAAACCTGAAGTGAAGCATCGGAATCTAAAACTGGACTCATAGGAGAGGTTCAAATCATAGAATGTGAGAGTGTCAGTCCTCTTGTACTTAAGTCGGCATTGGGCCTTTTGAATTTAATTCCGATGCAATTTCTGTGTTTCATCGTCAATATGAAGATGCAAGGTATACCGTAAACCTGAAGTGAAGCATTGGAATCTAAAACTGGACTCACAGGAGAGGTTCAAATCATAGAGAGTTAGAGTGTCAGTCCTCTTGTACTTAAGTCGCCATTGTGCATTTTGAATTTATATCCGATGCAATTTTTGATTTTCATTGTCAATAAGAAGGTGCAAGGTATACAGTAAACCTGAAGTGAAGCATTGGATTCGAAAACTGGACTCACAGGAAAGGGTCAAATAATAGAAAGAGAGATTGTGAGTAATCTTTTACTTAAGTCGACATTGTAGCTTTTGTATTGAATTCGGATGCAATTTCTGTATTTCATCGCCAATAAGAAGGTCCAAGGGGTACAGTAAACCTGAAGTGAAGCATCGGAATCTAAAACTGGACTCACAGGAGAGGTTCTAATCGTAGAAAGTGAGAGTGCCATTCCCCTTTTACTTAAGTCGGCATTGTGCCAATTTGTATTAAATTCAGATACAATTTCTGTGTTTCATCGTCAATAAGAAGGTCCAAAGGATACAGTAAACCTGAAGTGAAGCATCGGAACCTAAAACTGGACTCACAGGAGAGGTTCAAATCATAGAATATGAGAGTGTCAGTCCTCTTGTACTTAAGTCAGCATTGTGCCTTTTGCATTAAATTCGGATGCAATTTCTGTGTTTCATCGTCAATAAGAATGTCCAAGGGATGCAGTAAACCTGAAGTGAAGCATCGGAATCTAAAACTGGACTCACAGGAGAGGTTCATATCATAGAAAGTGAGAGTGTCAGTCCTCTTGAACTTAAGTCGGCATTGTGCACTTTGAATTTAATTCCGATGCAATTTTTGTGTTTCATCGTCAATAAGAAGGTGAAAGGTATAGAGTAACCCTGATGTGAAGCATCGGAATCTAAAACTGGACTCACAGGAGAGGTTCAAATCATAGAAAGTGAGCGTGTCAGTCCTCTTGTACTTAAGTCGGCATTGTGCCCTTTGTATTAAATTCCGATCCAATTTCTGTGTTTCATCGTCAATTAGAAGGTGCAAGGTATACAGTAAACCTCAAGTGAAGCATCGGAATCTAAAACTGGACTCACAGGAGAGATTCAAATCATAGAAAGTTAGAATGTCAGTCCTCTTGTGCTTAAGTCGGCATTGTGCCTTTTGTATTAAATTCGGATGCAAACTCTGTGTTACATCGTCAATAAGAAGGTCCAAGGGATACAGTAAACCTGAAGTAAAGCTTCGGAATCTAAAACTGGACTCACAGGAGAGGTTCAAATCATAGAAAGTTCGAGTGTCAGTCCTCATCTACTTAAGTCGGCATTGTGCCTTTTGATTTTAATTCCGATGCATTTTCTGTGCTTCTTCTTCAATAAGAAGGTCCATGGTATACAGTAAACCTGAAGTGAAGCATCGGAATCTAAAACTGGACTCACAGGAGAGGTTCAAATCATAGAAAGTGAGAGTGTCAGTCCTCTTTTACTTAAGTCGGCACTGTGCCATTTGTATTAAATTCGGATGCAATTTCGGTGTTTCATCGTCAATAAGAAGGACCAAGGGATACAGTAAACCAGAAGTGAAGCATCGGAATCTAAAACTGGACTCACAGGAGAAGTTCAAATCATAGAAAGTGAGAGTGCCATTCCCCTTTTACTTAAGTCGGCATTGTGCCTTTGTATTAAATTCGGATTCAGTATCTGTGTTTCATCGTCAATAAGAAGGTCCAAGGGATACAGTAAACCTGAAGTGAAGCATCGGAATCTAAAACTGGACTCATAGGAGAGGTTCAAATCATAGAATGTGAGAGTGTCAGTCCTCTTGTACTTAAGTCGGCATTGTGCCTTTTGATTTTAATTCCGATGCATTTTCTGTGCTTCTTCTTCAATAAGAAGGTCCATGGTATACAGTAAACCTGAAGTGAAGCATCGGAATCTAAAACTGGACTCACAGGAGAGGTTCAAATCATAGAAAGTGAGAGTGTCAGTCCTCTTTTACTTAAGTCGGCACTGTGCCATTTGTATTAAATTCGGATGCAATTTCGGTGTTTCATCGTCAATAAGAAGGTCCAAGGGATACACTAAACCTGAAGTGAAGCATCGGAATCTAAAACTGGACTCACAGGAGAGGTTCAAATCATAGAAAGTGAGACAGTCAGTCCTCTTGTACTTAAGTCGGCATTGTGCCTTTGTATTAAATTCGGATTCAGTATCTGTGTTTCATCGTCAATAAGAAGGTCCAAGGGATACAGTAAACCTGAAGTGAAGCATCGGAATCTAAAACTGGACTCATAGGAGAGGTTCAAATCATAGAATGTGAGAGTGTCAGTCCTCTTGTACTTAAGTCGGCATTGGGCCTTTTGAATTTAATTCCGATGCAATTTCTGTGTTTCATCGTCAATATGAAGATGCAAGGTATACAGTAAACCTGAAGTGAAGCATTGGAATCTAAAACTGGACTCACAGGAGAGGTTCAAATCATAGAGAGTTAGAGTGTCAGTCCTCTTGTACTTAAGTCGCCATTGTGCATTTTGAATTTATATCCGATGCAATTTTTGATTTTCATTGTCAATAAGAAGGTGCAAGGTATACAGTAAACCTGAAGTGAAGCATTGGATTCGAAAACTGGACTCACAGGAAAGGGTCAAATAATAGAAAGAGAGATTGTGAGTAATCTTTTACTTAAGTCGACATTGTAGCTTTTGTATTGAATTCGGATGCAATTTCTGTATTTCATCGCCAATAAGAAGGTCCAAGGGGTACAGTAAACCTGAAGTGAAGCATCGGAATCTAAAACTGGACTCACAGGAGAGGTTCTAATCGTAGAAAGTGAGAGTGCCATTCCCCTTTTACTTAAGTCGGCATTGTGCCAATTTGTATTAAATTCAGATACAATTTCTGTGTTTCATCGTCAATAAGAAGGTCCAAAGGATACAGTAAACCTGAAGTGAAGCATCGGAACCTAAAACTGGACTCACAGGAGAGGTTCAAATCATAGAATATGAGAGTGTCAGTCCTCTTGTACTTAAGTCAGCATTGTGCCTTTTGCATTAAATTCGGATGCAATTTCTGTGTTTCATCGTCAATAAGAATGTCCAAGGGATGCAGTAAACCTGAAGTGAAGCATCGGAATCTAAAACTGGACTCACAGGAGAGGTTCATATCATAGAAAGTGAGAGTGTCAGTCCTCTTGAACTTAAGTCGGCATTGTGCACTTTGAATTTAATTCCGATGCAATTTTTGTGTTTCATCGTCAATAAGAAGGTGAAAGGTATAGAGTAACCCTGATGTGAAGCATCGGAATCTAAAACTGGACTCACAGGAGAGGTTCAAATCATAGAAAGTGAGCGTGTCAGTCCTCTTGTACTTAAGTCGGCATTGTGCCCTTTGTATTAAATTCCGATCCAATTTCTGTGTTTCATCGTCAATTAGAAGGTGCAAGGTATACAGTAAACCTCAAGTGAAGCATCGGAATCTAAAACTGGACTCACAGGAGAGATTCAAATCATAGAAAGTTAGAATGTCAGTCCTCTTGTGCTTAAGTCGGCATTGTGCCTTTTGTATTAAATTCGGATGCAAACTCTGTGTTACATCGTCAATAAGAAGGTCCAAGGGATACAGTAAACCTGAAGTAAAGCTTCGGAATCTAAAACTGGACTCACAGGAGAGGTTCAAATCATAGAAAGTTCGAGTGTCAGTCCTCATCTACTTAAGTCGGCATTGTGCCTTTTGATTTTAATTCCGATGCATTTTCTGTGCTTCTTCTTCAATAAGAAGGTCCATGGTATACAGTAAACCTGAAGTGAAGCATCGGAATCTAAAACTGGACTCACAGGAGAGGTTCAAATCATAGAAAGTGAGAGTGTCAGTCCTCTTTTACTTAAGTCGGCACTGTGCCATTTGTATTAAATTCGGATGCAATTTCGGTGTTTCATCGTCAATAAGAAGGACCAAGGGATACAGTAAACCAGAAGTGAAGCATCGGAATCTAAAACTGGACTCACAGGAGAAGTTCAAATCATAGAAAGTGAGAGTGCCATTCCCCTTTTACTTAAGTCGGCATTTTGCCTTTTGTATTAAATTCAGATACAATTTCTGTGTTTCATCGTCAATACGAAGGTCCAAGGGATACAGTAAACCTGAAGTGAAGGATCGGAATCTAAAACTGGACTCACAGGAGAGGTTCAAATCATTGAATGTGAGAGTGTCTGTCCTCTTGTACTTAAGTCGGCATTCAGCCTCTTGAATTTAATTCCGACGCAATTTCTGTGTTTCATCGTCAATAAGAAGATGCGAGGTATACAGTAAACCTGAAGTGAAGCATCGGAATCTAAAACTGGACTCACAGGAGAGGTTCAAACCATAGAGAGTTAGAGTGTCAGTCCTCTTGTACTTAAGTCGGCATTGTGCATTTTGAATTTAATTCCGATGCAATTTTTGTGTTTGATTATCAATACGAAGGTGCAGGGTATAGAGTAAACCTGAAGTGAAGCATCGGATTCTAAAACTGGACTCACAGGAGAGGTTCAAATCATAGAATGTGAGAGTGTCAGTCCTCTTGTACTTAAGTCGGCATTGTGCCTTTTGTATCAGATTTGATTTTAATTTCTGTGTTTTATCGTCATTTACAAGGTCCAACGGATACAGTAACCCTGATGTGAAACATCGGAATCTAAAACAGGATTCACAGGAGAGATTCAAATCATAGAAAGTTAGAGTGTCAGTCCTCTTGTACTTAAGTTGGCATTGTGCATTTTGAATTTAATTCCGATGCAATTTTTGTGTTTCATCGTCAATAAGAAGGTGCAAGGTATAGGGTAAACCTGAAGTGAAGCATCGGATTCTAAAACTGCACTCACAGGAAAGGTTCAAATCATAGAAAGGGAAAGTGTCAGTAATCTTTTACTTAAGTCGGCATAGTGCCTTTTGTAATAAATTCGGATGCAATTTCTGTATATCATCGTCAAAAAGAAGGTCAAAGGGATACAGTAAACCTGAAGTGAAGCATCGGAATCTAAAACTGGACTCACAGGAGAGGTTCAAATCGTAGAAAGTGAGAGTGTCAGTCCTCTAGTACTTAAGTCGGCATTGTGCCCTTTGTACTAAATTCGGATGCAAGTTCTGTGTTTCATCGTCAATTTGAAGGTGCAAGGTATACAGTAAACCTCAAGTGAAGCATCGGAATCTAAAACTGGACTCACAGGAGAGGTTCAAGTCATAGAAAGTCGGAGAGTCAGTCCTCTTGTACTTAAGTCGGCATTGTGCCTTTTGTATTAGATTCGGATGCAATTTCTCTATATCATCGTCAATAAGAAGGTCCAAGGGATACACTAAACCTGAAGTGAAGCATCGGAATCTAAAACTGGACTCACAGGAGAGGTTCAAATCATAGAAAGTGAGACAGTCAGTCCTCTTGTACTTAAGTCGGCATTGTGCCTTTGTATTAAATTCGGATTCAGTATCTGTGTTTCATCGTCAATAAGAAGGTCCAAGGGATACAGTAAAACTGAAGTGAAGCATCGGAATCTAAAACTGGACTCACAGGAGAGGTTCAAATCATAGAATGTGAGAGTGTCAGTCCTCTTGTACTTAAGTCGGCATTGTGCCTTTTGTATTAAATTCGGATGCAATTTCTGTGTTTCATCGTCAATAAGAAGGTGCAAGGTATACGGTAAACCTCAAGTGAAGCATCGGAATCTAAAACTGGACTCACAGGAGAGGTTCAAATCATAGAAAGTTAGAGTGTCAGTCCTCTTGTACTTAAGTCGGCATTGTGCCTTTTGTATTATATTCGGATGCAATTTCTGTGTTTTATCGTCATTTACAAGGTCCAAGGGATACAGTAAATCTGATGTGAAGCATCGAAATCAAAAACTGGACTCACAGGAGGGATTCAAATCATAGAAAGTTAGAGTGTCAGTCCTCTTCTACGTAAGTCGTCATTGTGCCATTGTTTTAAATTCGGAAGCAAACTCTGTGTTTCATCGTCAATAAGAAGGTCCAAGGGATACAGTAAACTTGAAGTGAAGCTTCGGAATCTGAAACTGGACTCACAGGAGAGGTTCAAATCATAGAAAGTTACAGTGTCAGTCCTCTTCTACTTAAGTCGGCATTGTGCCTTTTTAATTTAATTCCGATGCAATTTCTGTGTTTCATCGTCAATAAGAAGGTCCAAGGGATACAGTAAACCTGAAGTGAAGCATCGGAATCTAAAACTGGGCTCACAGGAGAGGTTCTAATCACAGAAAGTGAGAGTGCCATTCCCCTTTTACATAAGACGGCATTGTGCCTTTTGTATTAAATACAGATACTATTTCTGTGTTTCATCGTCAATAAGAAGGGCCAAGGGATACAGGAAACCTGAAGTGAAGCATCGGAATCTAAAACTGGACTCACAGGAGAGGTTCAAATCATAGAATGTGAGAGTGTCTGTCCTCTTGTACTTAAGTCGGCATTCAGCCTTTTGAATTTAATTCCGATGCAATTTCTGTGTTTCATCGTCAATAAGAAGATGCGAGGTATACAGTAAACCTGAAGTGAAGCATCGGAATCTAAAACTAGACTCACAGGAGAGGTTCAAACCATAGAGAGTTAGAGTGTCAGTCCTCTTGTAGTTAAGTCGGCATTGTGCATTTTGAATTTAATTCCGATGCAATTTTTGTGTTTGATCATCAATACGAAGGTGCAGGGTATAGAGTAAACCTGAAGTGAAGCATCGGATTCTAAAACTGGACTCACAGGAGAGGTTCAAATCATAGAATGTGAGAGTGTCAGTCCTCTTGTACTTAAGTCGGCATTGTGCATTTTGAAGTTAATTCCGATGAATTTTCTGTGCTTCATCTTCAATAAGAAGGTCCATGGTATACAGTAAACCTGAAGTGAAGCTTCGGAATCTATAAGTGGACTCACTGGAGAGGTTCAAATCATTGAAAGTGAGAGTGTCAGTCCTCTTTTACTTAAGTCGGCCTTGTGCCAATTGTATTAAATTGGGATGCAACTGCTGTGCTTCATCGTCAATAAGAAGGTCCAAGGGATACACTAAACCTGAAGTGAAGCATCGGAATCTAAAACTGGACTCACAGGAGAGGTTCAAATCATAGAAAGTGAGAGTGCCAATCCCCTTTTACTTAAGTCGGCATTGCGCATTTTGTATTAAATTCAGATACAATTTCTGTGTTTCATCGTCAATAAGAAGGTCCAAGGGATACAGTAAACCTGAAGTGAAGCATTGGAATCTATAACTGGACTCACAGGAGAGGTTCAAATCATAGAATATGAGAGTGTCAGTCCTCATGTACTTAAGTCGGCATTGTGCCTTTTGCATTAAATTCGGATGCAATTTCTGTGTTTCATCGTCAATAAGAAGGTCCAAGGGATACAGTACACCTGAAGTGAAGCATCGGAATCTAAAACTGGACTCACAGGAGAGGTTCATATCATAGAAAGTTAGAGTGTCAGTCCTCTTGTACTTAAGTCGGCATTGTGCCTTTTGAATTTAATTCCGATGCAATTTCTGTGTTTCATCGTCAATAAGAAGATGCAAGGTGTACAGTAAACCTGAAGTGAAGCATCGGAATCTGAAACTGTACTCACAGGAGAGGTTCAAATCATAGAGAATTAGAGTGTCAGTCCTCTTGTACTTAAGTCGGCATTGTGCATTTTGAATGTAATTCCGATGCAATTTTTGTTTTTCATCGTCAATAAAAAGGTGCAAGGTATAGAGTAAACCTGAAGTGAAGCATCGGATTCTAAAACTGGACTCACAGGAAAGGTTCAAATCATAGAAAGAGAGAGTGTCAGTAATCTTTTACTTAAGTCGGCATTGTCCCTTATGTATTAAATTCGGATGCAATTTCTGTATTTCATCGTCAATAAGAAGGTCCAAGGGATACAGTAAACCAGATTTGAAGCATCGCAATCTAAAACTGGTTTCACAGGAGAGGTTCAAATCGTAAAAAGTGAGAGTGACAGTCCTCTTGTACGTAAGTCGGCATTGTGCCTTTTGAATTTAATTCCGATGCATTTTCTGTGCTTCATCTTCAATAAGAAGGTCCATGGTATACAGTAAACCTGAAGTGGAGCATCGGAATCTATAACTGGACTTACAGGAGAGGTTCAAATCATAGAATATGAGAGTGTCAGTCCTCATGTACTTAAGTCGGCATTGTGCCTTTTGCATTACATTCGGATGCAATTTCTGTGTTTCATCGTCAATAAGAAGGTCCAAGGGATACAGTACACCTGAAGTGAAGCATCGGAATCTAAAACTGGGCTCACAGGAGAGGTTCAAATCATAGAAACTGAGAGTGTCAGTCCTCTTGTACTTAAGTCGGCATTGTGCCTTTTGTGTTAAATTCGGATGCAATTGCTGTGTTTCATCGTCAATAAGAAGGTCCATGGGAGACAGTAAACCTGAAGTTAAGCATCGGAATTTAAAACTGGGCTCACAGGAGAGTTTCAAATCATAGAAAGTTAGAGTGTTAGTCCTCCTGTACTCAAGTCGGCATTGTGCCTTTTTTATTAAATTCGGATGCAATTTCTGTGTTTCATCGGCAACAAGAAGGTCCAATGGATACAGTAATCCTGAAGTGAAGCTTCGGAATCTAAAACTGGACTCACAGGAGAAGTTCAAATCATAAAAAGTGAGAGTGTCAGTCCTCTTTTACTTAAGTCGGCACTGTGCCATTTGTATTAAATTCGGATGCAATTTCGGTGTTTCATCGTCAATAAGAAGGTCCAAGGGATACAGTAAACCTGAAGTGAAGCATCGGAATCTAAAACTGGACTCACAGGAGAGGTTCAAATCGTAGAAAGTGAGAGTGCCATTCCACTTTTACTTAAGTCGGCAATGTGCCTTTTGTATTAAATTCAGTTACAATTTCTGTGCTTCATCGTCAATAAGAAGGTCCAAGGGATACAGTAAACCTGAAGTGAAGCATCGGAATCTAAAACTGGACTCATAGGAGAGGTTCAAATCATAGAATGTGAGAGTGTCAGTCCTCTTGTACTTAAGTCGGCATTGGGCCTTTTGAATTTAATTCCGATGCAATTTAGTGTTTCATCGTCGATAAGAAGATGCAAGGTATACAATAAACCTGAAGTGAAGCATTGGAATCTAAAACTGGACTCACAGGAGAGGTTCAAATCATAGAGAGTTAGAGTGTCAGTCCTCTTGTACTTAAGTCGGCATTGTGCATTTTGAATTTATATCCGATGCAGTTTTTGTGTTTCATTGTCAATAAGAAGGTGCAAGGTATAGAGTAACCCTGAAGTGAAGCATTGGATTCGAAAACTGGACTCAAAGGAAAGGTTCAAATAATAGAAACAGAGATCGTCAGTAATCTTTTACTTAAGTCGGCATTGTACCTTTTGTATTAAATTCGGATGCAATTTCTGTATTTCATCGTCAATAACAAGGTCCAAGGGGTACAGTAAACCTGAAGTGAAGCATCGAAATCTAAAACTGGACTCACAGGAGAGGTTCTAATCATAGAAAGTGAGAGTGCCATTCACCTTTTACTTAAGTCGGCATTGTGAAAATTTGTATTAAATTCAGATACAATTTCTGTGTTTCATCGTCAATAAGAAGGTCCAAAGGATACAGTAAACCTGAAGTGAAGCATCGGAATCTAAAACTTTACTCACAGGAGAGGTTCAAATCATAGAATATGAGAGTGTCAGTCCTCTTGTACTTAAGTCGGCATTGTTCCTTTTGCATTAAATTCGGATGCAATTTCTGTGTTTCATCGTCAATAAGAATGTCCAAGGGATGCAGTAAACCTGAAGTGAAGCATCGGAATCTAAAACTGGACTCACAGGAGAGGTTCATATCATAGAAAGTTAGAGTGTCAGTCCTCTTGAACTTAAGTCGGCATTGTGCATTTTGAATTTAATTCCGATGCAATTTTTGTGTTTCATCGTCAATAAGAAGGTGGAAGGTATAGAGTAAACCTGATGTGAAGCATCAGAATCTAAAACTGGACTCACAGGAGAGGTTCAAATCATAGAAAGTGAGCGTGTCAGTCCTCTTGTACTGAAGTCGGCATTGTGCCCTTTGTACTAAATTCGGATGCAAATTCTGTGTTTCATCGTCAATTTGAAGGTGCAAGGTATACAGTAAACCTCAAGTGAAGCATCGGAATCTAAAACTGGACTCACATGAGAGGTTCAAGTCATAGAAAGTCGGAGAGTCAGTCCTCTTGCACTTAAGTCGGCATTGTGCCTTTTGTATTAGATTCGGATGCAATTTCTGTATATCGTCGTCAATAAGAAGGTCCAAGGGATACACTAAACCTGAAGTGAAGCATCGGAATCTAAAACTGGACTCACAGGAGAGGTTAAAATCATAGAAAGTGAGACAGTCAGTCCTCTTGTACGTAAGTCGTCATTGTGCCTTTTGTTTTAAATTCGGAAGCAAACTCTGTGTTTCTTCGTCAATAAGAAGGTCCAAGGGATACAGTAAACCTGAAGTGAAGCTTCGGAATCTGAAACTGGACTCACAGGAGAGGTTCAAATCATAGAAATTTACAGTGTCAGTCCTCTTCTACTTAAGTCGACATTGTGCCTTTTGAATTTAATTCTGATGCATTTTCTGTGCTTCATCTTCAATAAGAAGGTTCATGGTATACAGTAAACCTGAAGTGAAGCATCGGAATCTAAAACTTGAATCACAGGAGAGGTTCAAATCATAGAAAGTGAGAGTGTCAGTCCTCTTTTACGAAAGTCGGCACTGTGGCATTTGTATTAAATTCGGATGCAATTTCTGTGTTTCATCGTCAATAAGAAGGTCCAAGGGATACAGTAAACCTGAAGTGAAGCATCGGAATCTAAAACTGGGCTCACAGGAGAGGTTTAAATCATAGAAAGTGAGAGTGCCATTCCCCTTTTACATAAGACGGCATTGTGCCTTTTGTATTAATTTCAGATACTATTTCTGTGTTTCATCGTCAATAAGAAGGGCCAAGGGATACAGTAAACCTGAAGTGAAGCATCGGAATCTAAAACTGGACTCACAGGAGAGGTTCAAATCATAGAATGTGAGAGTGACTGTCCTCTTGTACTTAAGTCGGCATTCAGTCTTTTGAATTAAATTCCGATGCAATTTCTGTGTTTCATCGTCAATAAGAAGATGCGAGGTATACAGTAAACCTGAAGTGAAGCATCGGAATCTAAAACTGGACTCACAGGAGAGGTTCAAACCATAGAGAGTTAGAGTGTCAGTCCTCGTGTACTTAAGTTGGAATTGTGCATTTTGAATTTAATTCCGATGCAATTTTTGTGTTTCATCATCAATACGAAGGTGCAGGGTATAGAGTAAACCTGAAGTGAAGCATCGGATTCTAAAACTGGACTCACAGGCGAGGTTCAAATCAAGGATGTGAGAGTGTCAGTCCTCTTGTACTTAAGTCGGCATTGTGCATTTTGTATCAGATTTGGGTGCAATTTCTGTGTTTTATCGTCATTTACAAGGTCCAACGGATACAGTAACCCTGATGTGAAGCATCGGAATCTAAAACAGGACTCACAGGAGAGATTCAAATCATAGAAAGTTAGAGTGTCAGTCCTCTTGTACTTAAGTCGGCATTGTGCCTTTTGAATTAAATTCGGATGCAAACTCTGTGTTTCATCGTCAATAAGAAGGTCCAAAGGACACAGTAAACTTGAAGTGAAGCTTCGGAATCTAAAACAGGACTCACTGGAGAGGTTCAGATCATAGAAAGTTAGAGTGTCAGTCCTCTTCTACTTAAGTCGGCATTGTGCATTTTGAAGTTAATTCCGATGCATTTTCTGTGCTTCATCTTCAATAAGAAGGTCCATGGTATACAGTAAACCTGAAGTGAAGCTGCGGAATCTGTAACTGGACTCACTGGAGAGGTTCAAATCATTGAAAGTGAGAGTGTCAGTCCTCTTTTACTTAAGTCGGCCTTGTGCCAATGGTATTAAATTCGGATGCAACTGCTGTGCTTCATCGTCAATAAGAAGGTCCAAGGGATGCGCTAAACCTGAAGTGAAGCATCGGAATCTAAAACTGGACTCACAGGAGAGGTTCAAATCATAGAAAGTGAGAGTGCCAATCCCCTTTTACTTAAGTCGGCATTGCGCATTTTGTATTAAATTCAGATACAATTTCTGTGCTTCATCGTCAATAAGAAGGTCCAATGGATACAGTAAACCTGAAGTGAAGCATCGGAATCTATAACTGGACTCACAGGAGAGGTTCAAATCATAGAATGTGAGAGTGTCAGTCCTCATGTACTTAAGTCGGCATTGTGCCTTTTGCATCAGATTCGGATGCAATTTATGTGTTTCATCGTCAATAAGAAGGTCCAAGGGATACAGTAAACCTGAAGTGAAGCATCGGAATCTAAAACTGGACTCACAGGAGAGGTTCATATCATAGAAAGTTAGAGTGTCAGTCCTCTTGTACTTAAGTCGGCATTGTGCCTTTTGAATTTAATTCCGATGCAATTTCTGTGTTTCATCGTCAATAAGAAGATGCAAGGTGTACAGTAAACCTGAAGTGAAGCATCGGAATCTGAAACTGTACTCACAGGAGAGGTTCATATCATAGAGAATTAGAGTGTCAGTCCTCTTGTACATAAGTCGGCATTGTGCATTTTGAATTTAATTCCGATGCAATTTTTGTTTTTCATCGTCAATAAAAAGGTGCAAGGTATAGAGTAAACCTGAAGTGAAGCATCGGATTCTAAAACTGGACTCACAGGAAAGGTTCAAATCATAGAAAGAGAGAGTGTCAGTAATCTTTTACTTAAGTCGGCATTGTGCCTTTTGTATTAAATTCGGATGCTATTTCTGTATTTCATCGTCAATAAGAAGGTCCAAGGGATACAGTAAACCTGATTTGAAGCATCTTAATCGAAAACTGGACTCACAGGAGAGGTTCAAATCGTAGAAAGTGAGAGTGACAGTCCTCTTGTACGTAAGTCGGCATTGTGCCTTTTGAATTTAATTCCGATGCATTTTCTGTGCTTCATCTTCAATAAGAAGGTCCATGGTATAGAGTAAACCTGAAGTGCAGCATCGGAATCTAAAACTGGACTCACAGGAGAGGTTCAAAACATAGAAAGTGAGAGTGTCAGTCCTCTTGTACTTAAGTCGGCATTGTGCCTTTTGTATTAAATTCGGATGCAATTGCTGTGTTTCATCGTCAATAAGAAGGTCCATGGGAAACAGTAAACCTGAAGTGAAGCATCGGAATCTAAAACTGGGCTCACAGGAGAGGTTCAAAACATAGAAAGTTAGAGTGTTAGTCCTCCTGTACTCAAGTCGGCATTGTGCCTTTTGTATTAAATTCGGATGCAATTCCTGTGTTTCATCGTAAATAAGAAGGTCCAACGGATACAGTTAACCTGAAGTGAAGCTTCGGAATCTAAAACTGGACTCACAGGAGAAGTTCAAATCATAGAAAGTGAGAGTGTCAGTCCTCTTTTACTTAAGTCGGCACTGTGCCATTTGTATTACATACGGATGCAATTTCGGTGTTTCATCGTCAATAAGAAAGTCCAAGGGATACAGTAAACCTGAAGTGAAGCATCGGAATCTAAAACTGGACTCACAGGAGAGGTTCAAATCATAGAAAGTGAGAGTGCCATTCCCCTTTTACTTAAGTCGGCAATGTGCCTTTTGTATTAAATTCAGTTACAATTTCTGTGCTTCATCGTCAATAAGATGGTCCAAGGGATACAGTAAACCTGAAGTGAAGCATCGGAATCTAAAACTGGACTCACAGGAGAGGTTCAAATCAAAGAGAGTTAGAGTGTCAGTCCTCTTGTACTTAAGTCGGCATTGTGCATTTTGAATTTATATCCGATGCAATTTTTGTGTTTCATTGTCAATAAGAAGGTGCAAGGTATAGAGTAAACCTGAAGTCAAGCATTGGATTCGAAAACTGGACTCACAGGAAAGTTTCAAATAATAGAAAGAGAGATCGTCAGTAATCTTTTACTTAAGTCGGCATTGTACCTTTTGTATTAAATTCGGATGCAATTTCTGTATTTCATCGTCAATAAGAAGGTCCAAGGGGTACAGTAAACCTGAAGTGAAGCATCGGAATCTAAAACTGGACTCACAGGAGAGGTTCTAATCATAGAAAGTGAGCGTGCCATTCCCCTTTTACTTAAGTCGGCATTGTGCCAATTTGTATTAAATTCAGATACAATTTCTGTGTTTCATCGTCAATAACAAGGTCCAAAGGATACAGTAAACCTGAAGTGAAGCATCGGAATGTAAAACTGGACTCACAGGACAGGTTCAAATCATAGAAAGTGAGAGTGTACGTCCTCTTGTACTTAAGTCGGCATTGTGCCTATTGCATTAAATTCGGATGCAATTTCTGTGTTTCATCGTCAATAAGAAGGTCCAAGGGATACAGTAAACCTGAAGTGAAGGATCGGAATCTAAAACTGGACTCACAGGAGAGGTTCATATCATAGAAAGTTAGAGTGTCAGTCCTCTTGTACTTAAGTCGGCATTGTGCCTTTAAATTTAATTCCGATGCATTTTCTGTGCTTCATCTTCAATAAGAAGGTCCATGGTATTCAGTAAACCTGAAGTGCAGCATCGGAATCTAAAACTGGACTCACAGGAGAGGTTCAAATTATAGAAAGTGAGAGTGTCAGTCCTCTTTTACTTAATTCGGCATTGTGCATTTTGTATTAAATTCGGATGCAAACTCTGTGTTTCATCGTCAATAAGAAGGTCCAAGGGATACAGTAAACCTGAAGTGAAGCATCGGAATCTAAAACTGGACTCACAGGAGAGGTTCAAATTATAGAAAGTGAGAGCGTCAGTCCTCTTTTACTTAATTCGGGATTGTGCATTTTGTATTAAATTCGGATGCAAACTCTGTGTTTCATCGTCAATAAGAAGGTCCAAGGGATACATTAAACCTGAAGTGAAGCATCGGAATCTAAAATAGGACTCACAGGAGAGGTTCAAATCATAGAAAGTGAGAGTGTCAGTCCTCTTGTACTTAAGTCGGCATTGTTCCTTTTTATTAAATTCGGATGCAATTTCTGTGTTTCATCGTCAATAAGTAGGTCCAAGGTATACAGTAAACCTGAAGTGAAGCATCGGAATCTAAAACTGGACTCACAGGAGAGGTTCAAATCATAGAAAGTGAGAGCGTCAGTCCTCTTTTACTTAAGTCGGCACTGTGCCATTTGTATTAAATTCGGATGCAATTTCGGTGTTTCATCGTCAATAAGAAGGTCCAAGGGATACAGTAAACCTGAAGTGAAGCATCGGAATGTAAAACTGGACTCACAGGACAGGTTCAAATCATAGAAAGTGAGAGTGTACGTCCTCTTGTACTTAAGTCGGCATTGTGCCTATTGCATTAAATTCGGATGCAATTTCTGTGTTTCATCGTCAATAAGAAGGTCCAAGGGATACAGTAAACCTGAAGTGAAGGATCGGAATCTAAAACTGGACTCACAGGAGAGGTTCATATCATAGAAAGTTAGAGTGTCAGTCCTCTTGTACTTAAGTCGGCATTGTGCCTTTAAATTTAATTCCGATGCATTTTCTGTGCTTCATCTTCAATAAGAAGGTCCATGGTATTCAGTAAACCTGAAGTGCAGCATCGGAATCTAAAACTGGACTCACAGGAGAGGTTCAAATTATAGAAAGTGAGAGTGTCAGTCCTCTTTTACTTAATTCGGCATTGTGCATTTTGTATTAAATTCGGATGCAAACTCTGTGTTTCATCGTCAATAAGAAGGTCCAAGGGATACAGTAAACCTGAAGTGAAGCATCGGAATCTAAAACTGGACTCACAGGAGAGGTTCAAATTATAGAAAGTGAGAGTGTCAGTCCTCTTTTACTTAATTCGGCATTGTGCATTTTGTATTAAATTCGGATGCAAACTCTGTGTTTCATCGTCAATAAGAAGGTCCAAGGGATACATTAAACCTGAAGTGAAGCATCGGAATCTAAAACAGGACTCACAGGAGAGGTTCAAATCATAGAAAGTGAGAGTGTCAGTCCTCTTGTACTTAAGTCGGCAATGTGCCTTTTGTATTAAATTCAGTTACAATTTCTGTGCTTCATCGTCAATAAGAAGGTCCAAGGGATACAGTAAACCTGAAGTGAAGCATCGGAATCTAAAACTGGACTCATAGGAGAGGTTCAAATCATAGAATGTGAGAGTGTCAGTCCCCTTGTACTTAAGCCGGCATTGGGCCTTTTGAATTTATTCCGATGCAATTTCTGTGTTTCATCGTCAATAAGAAGATGCAAGGTATACAGTAAACCTGAAGTGAAGCATTGGAATCTAAAACTGGACTCTCAGGAGAGGTTCAAATCATAGAGAGTTAGAGTGTCAGTCCTCTTGTACTTAAGTCGGCATTGTGCATTTTGAATTTATATCCGATGCAATTTTTGTGTTTCATTGTCAATAAGAAGGTGCAAGGTATAGAGTAAACCTGATGTGAAGCATTGGATTCGAA
This sequence comes from Schistocerca americana, assembly GCF_021461395.2. Classification (NCBI taxonomy): domain Eukaryota; kingdom Metazoa; phylum Arthropoda; class Insecta; order Orthoptera; family Acrididae; genus Schistocerca; species Schistocerca americana. The sequence continues at coordinate 19,637,179 of NC_060126.1, read as the reverse complement.
AACTGGACTCACAGGAAAGGTTCAAATAATAGAAAGAGAGATCGTCAGTAATCTTTTACTTAAGTCGGCATTGTACCTTTTGTATTAAATTCGGATGCAATTTCTGTATTTCATCGTAAATAAGAAGGTCCAAGGGGTACAGTAAACCTGAAGTGAAGCATCGGAATCTAAAACTGGACTCACAGGAGAGGTTCTAATCATAGAAAGTGAGAGTGCCATTCCCCTTTAACTTAAGTCGGCATTGTGCCAATTTGTATTAAATTCAGATACAATTTCTGTGTTTCATCGTCAATAAGAAGGTCCAAAGGATACAGTAAACCTGAAGTGAAGCATCGGAACCTAAAACTGGACTCACAGGAGAGGCTCAAATCATAGAATATGAGAGTGTCAGTCCTCTTGTACTTAAGTCGACATTGTGCCTTTTGCATTAAATTCGGATGCAATTTCTGTGTTTCATCGTCAATAAGAATGTCCAAGGGATGCAGTAAACCTGAAGTGAAGCATCGGAATCTAAAACTGGACTCACAGGAGAGGTTCATATCATAGAAAGTTAGAGTGTCAGTCCTCTTGAAGCTAAGTCGGCATTGTGCATTTTGAATTTAATTCCGATGCAATTTTTGTGTTTCATCGACAATAAGAAGGTGGAAGGTATAGAGTAAACCTGATGTGAAGCATCGGAATCTAAAACTGGACTCACAGGAGAGGTTCAAATCATAGAAAGTGAGCGTGTCAGTCCTCTTGTACTTAAGTCGGCATTGTGCCCTTTGTATTAAATTCCGATCCAATTTCTGTGTTTCATCGTCAATTAGAAGGTGCAAGGTATACAGTAAACCTCAAGTGAAGCATCGGAATCTAAAACTGGACTCACAGGAGAGGTTCAAGTCATAGAAAGTTAGAGTGTCAGTCCTCTTGTACTTAAGTCGGCATTGTGCCTTTTGTATTAGATTCGGATGCAATTTCTGTGTTTTATCGTCATTTACAAGGTCCAAGGGATACAGAAAACCTGATGTGAAGCATCGGAATCTAAAACTGGACTCACAGGAGAGTTTCAAATCATAGAAAGCTCGAGTGTCAGTCCTCATCTACTTAAGTCGGCATTGTGCCTTTTGATTTTAATTCCGATGCATTTTCTGTGCTTCTTCTTCAATAAGGTCCATGGTATACAGTAAACCTGAAGTGAAGCATCGGAATCTAAATCTGGACTCACAGGAGAGGTTCAAATCATACAAAGTGAGAGTGTCAGTCCTCTTTTACTTAAGTCGGCACTGTGCCATTTGTATTAAATTCGGATGCAATTTCGGTGTTTCATCGTCAATAAGAAGGACCAAGGGATACAGTAAACCAGAAGTGAAGCATCGGAATCTAAAACTGGACTCACAGGAGAGGTTCAAATCGTAGAATGTGAGAGTGTGAGTCCTCTTGTACTTAAGTCGGCATTGTGCCTTTTGAATTTAATTCCGATGCAATTTCTGTGTTTCATCGTCAATACGAAGATGCAAGGTATACAGTAAACCTGAAGTGAAGCATCGGAATCTAAAACTGGACACACAGGAGAGGTTCAAATCATAGAGAGTTAGAGTGTAAGTCCTCTTGTACTTAAGTCTTCATTGTGCTTTTTGAATTTATATCCGATGCAATTTTTGTGTTTCATTGTCAACAAGAAGGTGCAAGGTATAGAGTAAACCTGAAGTGAAGCATCGGATTCTAAAAGTGGACTCACAGGAACGGTTCAAATCATAGAAAGAGCGAGTGTCAGTAATCTTTTACTTAAGTCGGCATTGTACCTTTTGTATTAAATTCGGGTGCAATATCTGTATTTCATCGTCAATAAGAAGGTCCAAGGGATACAGTAAACCTGAAGTGAAGCATCGGAACCTAAAACTGGACTCACAGGAGAGGATCAAATCATAGAAAGTGAGAGTGCCACTCCCCTTTTACTTAAGTCGGCATTGTGCCAATTTGTATTAAATTCAGATAAAATTTCTGTGTTTCATCGTCAATAAGAAGGTCCAAAGGATACAGTAAACCTGAAGTGAAGCATCGGAATCTAAAACTGGACTCACAGGAGAGGTTCAAATCATAGAATGTGAGAGTGTCAGTCCTCTAGTACTTAAGTCGGCATTGTGCCTTTTGCATTAAATTCGGATAGAATTTCTGTGTTTCATCGTCGATAAGAAGGTCCAAGGGATACTGTAAACCTGAAGTGAAGCATCGGAATCTAAAACTGGACTCACAGGAGAGGTTCATATCATAGAAAGTTAGAGTGTCAGTCCTCTTGAACTTAAATTGGCATTGTGCATTTTGAATTTAATTCCGATGCAATTTTTGTGTTTCATCGTCAATAAGAAGGTGGAAGGTATAGAGTAAACCTGAAGTGAAGCATCGGAATCTAAAACTGAACTCACAGGAGAGGTTCAAATCATAGAAAGTGAGCGTGTCAGTCCTCTTGTACTTAAGTCGGCATTGTGCCCTTTGTATTAAATTCCGATCCAATTTCTGTGTTTCATCGTCAATTAGAAGGTGCAAGGTATACAGTAAATCTCAAGTGAAGCATCGGAATCTAAAACTGGACTCACAGGAGAGGTTCAAGTCATAGAAAGTTAGAGTGTCAGTCCTCTTATGCTTAAGTCGGCATTGTGCCTTTTGTATTAAATTCGGATGCAAGCTCTGTGTTTCATCGTCAATAAGAAGGTCCAAGGGATACAGTAAACCTGAAGTGAAGCTTCGGAATCTAAAACTGGACTCACAGGAGAGGTTCAAATCATAGAAAGTTCCAGTGTCAGTCCTCATCTACTTAAGTCGGCATTGTGCATTTTGATTTTAATTCCGATGCATTTTCTGTGCTTCTTCTTCAATAAGAAGGTCCATGGTATACAGTAAACCTGAAGTGAAGCATCGGAATCTAAAACTGGACTCACAGGAGAGGTTCGAATCATAGAAAGTGAGAGTGTCAGTCTTCTTTTACTTAAGTCGGCACTGTGCCATTTGTGTTAAATTCGGATGCAATTTCGGTGTTTCATCGTCAATAAGAAGGACCAAGGGATACAGTAAACCAGAAGTGAAGCATCGGAATCTAAAACTGGACTCACAGGAGAAGTTCAAATCATAGAAAGTGAGAGTGCCATTCCCCTTTTACTTAAGTCGGCATTGTGCCTTTTGTATTAAATTCAGATACAATTTCTGTGTTTCATCATCAATAAGAAGGTCCAAGGGATACAGTAAACCTGAAGTGAAGGATCGGAACCTAAAACTGGACTCACAGGAGAGGTTCAAATTATAGAATGTGAGAGTGTGAGTCCTCTTGAACTTAAGTCGGCATTGTGCCTTTTGAATTTAATTCCGATGCAATTTCTGTGTTTCATCGTTAATACGAAGATGCAAGGTATACAGTAAACCTGAAGTGGAGCATCGGAATCTAAAACTGCACACACTGGAGAGGTTCAAATCATAGAGAGTTAGAGTGTCAGTCCTCTTGTACTTAAGTCGGCATTGTGCATTTTGAATTTATATCCGATGCAATTTTTGTGTTTCATTGTCAATAAGAAGGTGCAAGGTATAGAGTAAACCTGAAATGAAGCATCGGATTCTAAAAGTGGACTCACAGGAACGGTTCAAATCATAGAAAGAGAGAGTGTCAGTAATCTTTTACTTAAGTCGGCATTGTACCTTTTGTATTAAATTCGGGTGCAATATCTGTATTTCATCGTCAATAAGAAGGTCCAAGGGATACAGTAAACCTGAAGTGAAGCATCGGAACCTAAAACTGGACTCACAGGAGAGGATCAAATCATAGAAAGTGAGAGTGCCATTCCCCTTTTACTTAAGTCGGCATTGTGCCAATTTGTATTAAATTCAGATAAAATTTCTGTGTTTCATCGTCAATAAGAAGGTCCAAAGGATACAGTAAACCTGAAGTGAAGCATCGGAATCTAAAACTGGACTCACAGGAGTGGTTCAAATCATAGAATGTGAGAGTGTCGGTCCTCTTGTACTTAAGTCGCCATTGTGCCTTTTGCATTAAATTCGGATAGAATTTCTGTGTTTCATCGTCAATAAGAAGGTCCAAGGGATACAGTAAACCTGAAGTGAAGCATCGGAATCTAAAACTGGAATCACAGGAGAGGTTCATATCATAGAAAGTTAGAGTGTCAGTCCTCTTGAACTTAAGTTGGCATTGTTCATTTTGAATTTAATTCCGATGCAATTTTTGTGTTTCATCGTCAATAAGAAGGTGCAAGGTATAGAGTAAACCTGAAGTGAACCATCGGATTCTGAAACTGGACTCACAGGAAAGGTTCAAATCATACAAAGAGAGAGTGTCAGTATTCTTTTACTTAAGTCGGCATTGTGTCTTTTGTATTACATTCGGATGCAATTTCTGTATTTCATCGTCAATAAGAAGGTCCAAGGGATACAGTAAACCTGATGTGAAGCATCGGAATCTAAAACTGGACTCACAGGAGAGGTTCAAATCATAGAATGTGAGAGTGTCAGTCCTCATGTATTTAAGTCGGCATTGTGCCTTTTGCATTAAATTCGGATGCAATTTCTGTGTTTCATCGTCAATAAGAAGGTCCAAGGGATACAGTAAACCTGAAGTGAAGCATCGGAACCTAAAACTGGACTCACAGGAGAGGTTCATATCATAGAAAGTTAGAGTGTCAGTCCTCTTGTACTTAAGTCGGCATTGTGCCTTGTGAATTTAATTCCGATGCAATTTCTGTGTTTCATCGTCAATAAGAAGATGCAAGGTGTACAGTAAACCTGAAGTGAAGCATCGGAATCTGAAACTGTACTCACAGGAGAGGTTCAAATCATAGAGAATTAGAGTGTCAGTCCTCTTGTACATAAGTCGGCATTGTGCATTTTGATTTTAATTCCGATGCAATTTTTGTTTTTCATCGTCAATAAAAAGGTGCAAGGTATAGAGTAAACCTGAAGTGAAGCATCGGATTCTAAAACAGGACTCACGGGAAAGGTTCAAATCATAGAAAGAGAGAGCGTCAGTAATCTTCTACCTAAGTCGGCATTGTGCCTTTTGTATTAAATTCGGATGCTATTTCTGTATTTCATCGTCAATAAGAAGGTCCAAGGGATACAGTAAACCTGATTTGAAGCATCGGAATCTAAAACTGGACTCACAGGAGAGGTTCAAATCGTAGAAAGTGAGAGTGACAGTCCTCTTGTACGTAAGTCGGCATTGTGCCTTTTGAATTTAATTCCGATGCATTTTCTGTGCTTCATCTTCTATAAGAAGGTCCATGGTATACAGTAAACCTGAACTGCAGCATCGGAATCTAAAACTGGACTCACAGGAGAGGTTCAAATCATAGAAAGTGAGAGTGTCAGTCCTCTTGTACTTAAGTCGGCATTGTGCCTTTTGTATTAAATTCGGATGCAATTGCTGTGTTTCATCGTCAATAAGAAGGTCCATGGGAAACAGTAAACCTGAAGTGAAGCATCGGAATCTAAAACTGGGCTCACAGGAGAGGTTCAAATCATAGAAAGTTAGAGTGTTAGTCCTCCTGTACTCAAGTCGGCATTGTGCCTTTTGTATTAAATTCGGATGCAATTTCTGTGTTTCATCGTCAATAAGAAGGTCCAATGGATACAGTAAACCTGAAGTGAAGCTTCGGAATCTAAAACTGGACTCACAGGAGAAGTTCAAATCATAGAAAGTGAGAGTGTCAGTCCTCTTTTACTTAAGTCGGCACTGTGCCATTTGTATTAAATTCGGATGCAATTTCGGTGTTTCATCGTCAATAAGAAGGTCCAAGGGATATAGTAAACCTGAAGTGAAGCATCTGAATCTAAAACTGGACTCACAGGAAAGGTTCAAATCATAGAAAGTGAGAGTGCCATTCCCCTTTTACTTAAGTCGGCAATGTGCCTTTTGTATTAAATTCAGTTACAATTTCTGTGCTTCATCGTCAATAAGAAGGTCCAAGGGATACAGTAAACCTGAAGTGAAGCATCGGAATCTAAAACTGGACTCATAGGAGAGGTTCAAATCATAGAATGTGAGAGTGTCAGTCCTCTTGTACTTAAGTCGGCATTGGGCCTTTTGAATTTAATTCCGATGCAATTTCTGTGTTTCATCGTCAATAAGAAGATGCAAGGTATACAGTAAACCTGAAGTGAAGCATTGGAATCTAAAACTGGACTCACAGGAGAGGTTCAAATCATAGAGAGTTAGAGTGTCAGTCCTCTTGTACTTAAGTCGCCATTGTGCATTTTGAATTTATATCCGATGCAATTTTTGTGTTTCATTGTCAATAAGAAGGTGCAAGGTATAGAGTAAACCTGAAGTGAAGCATTGGATTCGAAAACAGGACTCACAGGAAAGGGTCAAATAATAGAAAGAGAGATCGTCAGTAATCTTTTACTTAAGTCGGCATTGTAGCTTTTGTATTAAATTCGGATGCAATTTCTGTATTTCATCGTCAATAAGAAGGTCCAAGGGGTACAGTAAACCTGAAGTGAAGCATCGGAATCTAAAACTGGACTCACAGGAGAGGTTCTAATTATAGAAAGTGAGAGTGCCATTCCCCTTTTACTTAAGTCGGCATTGTGCCAATTTGTATTAAATTCAGATACAATTTCTGTGTTTCATCGTCAATAAGAAGGTCCAAAGGATACAGTAAACCTGAAGTGAAGCATCGGAACCTAAAACTGGACTCACAGGAGAGGTTCAAATCATAGAATATGAGAGTGTCAGTCCTCTTGTACTTAAGTCGGCATTGTGCCTTTTGCATTAAATTCGGATGCAATTTCTGTGTTTCATCGTCAATAAGAATGTCCAAGGGATGCAGTCCAAGGGATACAGTAAACCTGAAGTGAAGCTTCGGAATCTAAAACTGGACTCACAGGAGAGGTTCAAATCATAGAAAGTTCGAGTGTCAGTCCTCATCTACTTAAGTCGGCATTGTGCCTTTTGATTTTAATTCCGATGCATTTTCTGTGCTTCTTCTTCAATAAGAAGGTCCATGGTATACAGTAAACCTGAAGTGAAGCATCGGAATCTAAAACTGGACTCACAGGAGAGGTTCAAATCATAGAAAGTGAGAGTGTCAGTCCTCTTTTACTTAAGTCGGCACTGTGCCATTTGTATTAAATTCGGATGCAATTTCGGTGTTTCATCGTCAATAAGAAGGACCAAGGGATACAGTAAACCAGAAGTGAAGCATCGGAATCTAAAACTGGACTCACAGGAGAAGTTCAAATCATAGAAAGTGAGAGTGCCATTCCCCTTTTACTTAAGTCGGCATTTTGCCTTTTGTATTAAATTCAGATACAATTTCTGTGTTTCATCGTCAATACTAAGATGCAAGGTATACAGTAAACCTGAAGTGAAGCATCGGAATCTAAAACTGGACACACAGGAGAGGTTCAAATCATAGAGAGTTAGAGTGTAAGTCCTCTTGTACTTAAGTCGGCATTGTGCTTTTTAAATTTATATACGATGCAATTTTGGCAATAAGAAGGTGCAAGGTATAGAGTAAACCTGAAGTGAAGCATCGGATTCTAAAAGTGGACTCACAGGAACGGTTCAAATCATAGAACGAGCGAGTGTCATTAATCTTTTACATAAGTCGGCATTGTACCTTTTGTATTAAATTCGGGTGCAATATCTGTATTTCATCGTCAATAAGAAGGTCCAAGGGATACAGTAAACCTGAAGTGAAGCATCGGAACCTAAAACTGGACTCACAGGAGAGGATCAAATCATAGAAAGTGAGAGTGCCATTCCCCTTTTACTTAAGTCGGCATTGTGCCAATTTGTATTAAATTCAGATACAATTTCTGTGTTTCATCGTCAATAAGAAGGTCCAATGGATACAGTAAACCTGAAGTGAAGCATCGGAAACTGAAACTGGACTCACAGGAGAGGTTCAAATCATAGAAAGTGAGAGTGTCAGTCCTCTTGTACTTAAGTCGGCATTGTGCCTTTTGCATTAAATTCGGATAGAATTTCTGTGTTTCATCGTCAATAAGAAGGTCCAAGGGATACTGTAAACCTGAAGTGAAGCATCGGAATCTAAAACTGGACTCACATTGGGGGTTCAAATCATAGAAAGTTAGAGTGTCAGTCCACTTGAACTTAAGTTGGCACTGTGCATATTGAATTTAATTCCGATGCAATTTTTGTGTTTCATCGTCAATAAGAAGGTGGAAGGTATAGAGTAAACCTGAAGTGAAGCATCGGAATCTAAAACTGCACACACAGGAGAGGTTCAAATCATAGAGAGTTAGAGTGTCAGTCCTCTTGTACTTAAGTCGGCATTGTGCATTTTGAATTTATATCCGATGCAATTTTTGTGTTTCATTGTCAATAAGAAGGTGCAAGGTATAGAGTAAACCTGAAGTGAAGCATCGGATTCTAAAAGTGGACTCACAGGAACGGTTCAAATCATAGAAAGAAAGAGTGTCAGTAATCTTTTACTTAAGTCGGCAATGTACCTTTTGTATTAAATTCGGGTGCAATATCTGTATTTCATCGTCAATAAGATGGTCCAAGGGATACAGTAAACCTGAAGTGAAGCATCGGAACCTAAAACTGGACTCACAGGAGAGGATCAAATCATAGAAAGTGAGAGTGCCATTCCCCTTTTACTTAAGTCGGCATTGTGCCAATTTGTATTACATTCAGATAAAATTTCTGTGTTTCATCGTCAATAAGAAGGTCCAAAGGATACAGTAAACCTGAAGTGAAGCATCGGAATCTAAAACTGGACTCACAGGAGTGGTTCAAATCATAGAATGTGAGAGTGTCAGTCCTCATGTATTTAAGTCGGCATTGTGCCTTTTGCATTAAATTCGGATGCAATTTCTGTGTTTCATCGTCAATAAGAAGGTCCAAGGGATACAGTAAACCTGAAGTGAAGCATCGGAACCTAAAACTGGACTCACAGGAGAGGTTCATATCATAGAAAGTTAGAGTGTCAGTCCTCTTGTACTTAAGTCGGCATTGTGCCTTGTGAATTTAATTCCGATGCAATTTCTGTGTTTCATCGTCAATAAGAAGATGCAAGGTGTACAGTAAACCTGAAGTGAAGCATCGGAATCTGAAACTGTACTCACAGGAGAGGTTCAAATCATAGAGAATTAGAGTGTCAGTCCTCTTGTACATAAGTCGGCATTGTGCATTTTGATTTTAATTCCGATGCAATTTTTGTTTTTCATCGTCAATAAAAAGGTGCAAGGTATAGAGTAAACCTGAAGTGAAGCATCGGATTCTAAAACAGGACTCACGGGAAAGGTTCAAATCATAGAAAGAGAGAGCGTCAGTAATCTTCTACCTAAGTCGGCATTGTGCCTTTTGTATTAAATTCGGATGCTATTTCTGTATTTCATCGTCAATAAGAAGGTCCAAGGGATACAGTAAACCTGATTTGAAGCATCGGAATCTAAAACTGGACTCACAGGAGAGGTTCAAATCGTAGAAAGTGAGAGTGACAGTCCTCTTGTACGTAAGTCGGCATTGTGCCTTTTGAATTTAATTCCGATGCATTTTCTGTGCTTCATCTTCTATAAGAAGGTCCATGGTATACAGTAAACCTGAACTGCAGCATCGGAATCTAAAACTGGACTCACAGGAGAGGTTCAAATCATAGAAAGTGAGAGTGTCAGTCCTCTTGTACTTAAGTCGGCATTGTGCCTTTTGTATTAAATTCGGATGCAATTGCTGTGTTTCATCGTCAATAAGAAGGTCCATGGGAAACAGTAAACCTGAAGTGAAGCATCGGAATCTAAAACTGGGCTCACAGGAGAGGTTCAAATCATAGAAAGTTAGAGTGTTAGTCCTCCTGTACTCAAGTCGGCATTGTGCCTTTTGTATTAAATTCGGATGCAATTTCTGTGTTTCATCGTCAATAAGAAGGTCCAATGGATACAGTAAACCTGAAGTGAAGCTTCGGAATCTAAAACTGGACTCACAGGAGAAGTTCAAATCATAGAAAGTGAGAGTGTCAGTCCTCTTTTACTTAAGTCGGCACTGTGCCATTTGTATTAAATTCGGATGCAATTTCGGTGTTTCATCGTCAATAAGAAGGTCCAAGGGATATAGTAAACCTGAAGTGAAGCATCTGAATCTAAAACTGGACTCACAGGAAAGGTTCAAATCATAGAAAGTGAGAGTGCCATTCCCCTTTTACTTAAGTCGGCAATGTGCCTTTTGTATTAAATTCAGTTACAATTTCTGTGCTTCATCGTCAATAAGAAGGTCCAAGGGATACAGTAAACCTGAAGTGAAGCATCGGAATCTAAAACTGGACTCATAGGAGAGGTTCAAATCATAGAATGTGAGAGTGTCAGTCCTCTTGTACTTAAGTCGGCATTGGGCCTTTTGAATTTAATTCCGATGCAATTTCTGTGTTTCATCGTCAATAAGAAGATGCAAGGTATACAGTAAACCTGAAGTGAAGCATTGGAATCTAAAACTGGACTCACAGGAGAGGTTCAAATCATAGAGAGTTAGAGTGTCAGTCCTCTTGTACTTAAGTCGCCATTGTGCATTTTGAATTTATATCCGATGCAATTTTTGTGTTTCATTGTCAATAAGAAGGTGCAAGGTATAGAGTAAACCTGAAGTGAAGCATTGGATTCGAAAACAGGACTCACAGGAAAGGGTCAAATAATAGAAAGAGAGATCGTCAGTAATCTTTTACTTAAGTCGGCATTGTAGCTTTTGTATTAAATTCGGATGCAATTTCTGTATTTCATCGTCAATAAGAAGGTCCAAGGGGTACAGTAAACCTGAAGTGAAGCATCGGAATCTAAAACTGGACTCACAGGAGAGGTTCTAATTATAGAAAGTGAGAGTGCCATTCCCCTTTTACTTAAGTCGGCATTGTGCCAATTTGTATTAAATTCAGATACAATTTCTGTGTTTCATCGTCAATAAGAAGGTCCAAAGGATACAGTAAACCTGAAGTGAAGCATCGGAACCTAAAACTGGACTCACAGGAGAGGTTCAAATCATAGAATATGAGAGTGTCAGTCCTCTTGTACTTAAGTCGGCATTGTGCCTTTTGCATTAAATTCGGATGCAATTTCTGTGTTTCATCGTCAATAAGAATGTCCAAGGGATGCAGTCCAAGGGATACAGTAAACCTGAAGTGAAGCTTCGGAATCTAAAACTGGACTCACAGGAGAGGTTCAAATCATAGAAAGTTCGAGTGTCAGTCCTCATCTACTTAAGTCGGCATTGTGCCTTTTGATTTTAATTCCGATGCATTTTCTGTGCTTCTTCTTCAATAAGAAGGTCCATGGTATACAGTAAACCTGAAGTGAAGCATCGGAATCTAAAACTGGACTCACAGGAGAGGTTCAAATCATAGAAAGTGAGAGTGTCAGTCCTCTTTTACTTAAGTCGGCACTGTGCCATTTGTATTAAATTCGGATGCAATTTCGGTGTTTCATCGTCAATAAGAAGGACCAAGGGATACAGTAAACCAGAAGTGAAGCATCGGAATCTAAAACTGGACTCACAGGAGAAGTTCAAATCATAGAAAGTGAGAGTGCCATTCCCCTTTTACTTAAGTCGGCATTTTGCCTTTTGTATTAAATTCAGATACAATTTCTGTGTTTCATCGTCAATACTAAGATGCAAGGTATACAGTAAACCTGAAGTGAAGCATCGGAATCTAAAACTGGACACACAGGAGAGGTTCAAATCATAGAGAGTTAGAGTGTAAGTCCTCTTGTACTTAAGTCGGCATTGTGCTTTTTAAATTTATATACGATGCAATTTTGGCAATAAGAAGGTGCAAGGTATAGAGTAAACCTGAAGTGAAGCATCGGATTCTAAAAGTGGACTCACAGGAACGGTTCAAATCATAGAACGAGCGAGTGTCATTAATCTTTTACATAAGTCGGCATTGTACCTTTTGTATTAAATTCGGGTGCAATATCTGTATTTCATCGTCAATAAGAAGGTCCAAGGGATACAGTAAACCTGAAGTGAAGCATCGGAACCTAAAACTGGACTCACAGGAGAGGATCAAATCATAGAAAGTGAGAGTGCCATTCCCCTTTTACTTAAGTCGGCATTGTGCCAATTTGTATTAAATTCAGATACAATTTCTGTGTTTCATCGTCAATAAGAAGGTCCAATGGATACAGTAAACCTGAAGTGAAGCATCGGAAACTGAAACTGGACTCACAGGAGAGGTTCAAATCATAGAAAGTGAGAGTGTCAGTCCTCTTGTACTTAAGTCGGCATTGTGCCTTTTGCATTAAATTCGGATAGAATTTCTGTGTTTCATCGTCAATAAGAAGGTCCAAGGGATACTGTAAACCTGAAGTGAAGCATCGGAATCTAAAACTGGACTCACATTGGGGGTTCAAATCATAGAAAGTTAGAGTGTCAGTCCACTTGAACTTAAGTTGGCACTGTGCATATTGAATTTAATTCCGATGCAATTTTTGTGTTTCATCGTCAATAAGAAGGTGGAAGGTATAGAGTAAACCTGAAGTGAAGCATCGGAATCTAAAACTGCACACACAGGAGAGGTTCAAATCATAGAGAGTTAGAGTGTCAGTCCTCTTGTACTTAAGTCGGCATTGTGCATTTTGAATTTATATCCGATGCAATTTTTGTGTTTCATTGTCAATAAGAAGGTGCAAGGTATAGAGTAAACCTGAAGTGAAGCATCGGATTCTAAAAGTGGACTCACAGGAACGGTTCAAATCATAGAAAGAAAGAGTGTCAGTAATCTTTTACTTAAGTCGGCAATGTACCTTTTGTATTAAATTCGGGTGCAATATCTGTATTTCATCGTCAATAAGATGGTCCAAGGGATACAGTAAACCTGAAGTGAAGCATCGGAACCTAAAACTGGACTCACAGGAGAGGATCAAATCATAGAAAGTGAGAGTGCCATTCCCCTTTTACTTAAGTCGGCATTGTGCCAATTTGTATTACATTCAGATAAAATTTCTGTGTTTCATCGTCAATAAGAAGGTCCAAAGGATACAGTAAACCTGAAGTGAAGCATCGGAATCTAAAACTGGACTCACAGGAGTGGTTCAAATCATAGAATGTGAGAGTGTCGGTCCTCTTGTACTTAAGTCGCCATTGTGCCTTTTGCATTAAATTCGGATAGAATTTCTGTGTTTCATCTTCAATAAGAAGGTCCAAGGGATACAGTAAACCTGAAGTGAAGCATCGGAATCTAAAACTGGACTCACAGGAGAGGTTCATATCATAGAAAGTTAGAGTGTCAGTCCTCTTGAACTAAAGTTGGCATTGTGCATTTTGAATTTAATTCCGATGCAATTTTTGTGTTTCATCGTCAATAAGAAGGTGCAAGGTATAGAGTAAACCTGAAGTGAAGCATCGGATTCTGAAACTGGACTCACAGGAAAGGTTCAAATCATAGAAAGAGAGAGTGTCAGTAATCTTTTACTTAAGTCGGCATTGTGCCTTTTGTATTACATTCGGATGCAATTTCTGTATTTCATCGTCAATAAGAAGGTCCAAGGGATACAGTAAACCTGATGTGAAGCATCGGAATCTAAAACTGGACTCACAGGAGAGGTTCAAATCATAGAATATGAGAGTGTCAGTCCTCATGTACTTAAGTCGGCATTGTGCCTTTTGCATTAAATTCGGATGCAATTTCTGTGTTTCATCGTCAATAAGAAGGTCCAAGGGATACAGTAAACCTGAAGTGAAGCATCGGAACCTAAAACTGGACTCACAGGAGAGGTTCATATCATAGAAAGTTAGAGTGTCAGTCCTCTTGTACTTAAGTCGGCATTGTGCCTTTTGAATTTAATTCCGATGCAATTTCTGTGTTTCATCGTCAATAAGAAGATGCAAGGTGTACAGTAAACCTGAAGTGAAGCATCGGAATCTGAAACTGTATTCACAGGAGAGGTTCAAATCATAGAGAATTAGAGTGTCAGTCCTCTTGTACATAAGTCGGCATTGTGCATTTTGAATTTAATTCCGATGCAATTTTTGTTTTTCATCGTCAATAAAAAGGTGCAAGGTATAGAGTAAACCTGAAGTGAAGCATCGGATTCTAAAACTGGACTCACGGGAAAGGTTCAAATCATAGAAAGAGAGAGTGTCAGTAATCTTTTACTTAAGTCGGCATTGTGCCTTTTGTATTAAATTCGGATGCTATTTCTGTATTTCATCGTCAATAAGAACGTCCAAGGGATACAGTAAACCTGATTTGAAGCATCGGAATCTAAAACTGGACTCACAGGAGAGGTTCAAATCGTAGAAAGTGAGAGTGACAGTCCTCTTGTACGTAAGTCGGCATTGTGCCTTTTGAATTTAATTCCGATGCATTTTCTGTGTTTCATCTTCTATAAGAAGGTCCATGGTATACAGTAAACCTGAAGTGCAGCATCGGAATCTAAAACTGGACTCACAGGAGAGGTTCAAATCATAGAAAGTGAGAGTGTCAGTCCTCTTGTACTTAAGTCGGCATTGTGCCTTTTGTATTAAATTCGGATGCAATTGCTGTGTTTCATCGTCAATAAGAAGGTCCATGGGAAACAGTAAACCTGAAGTGAAGCATCGGAATCTAAAACTGGGCTCACAGGAAAGGTTCAAATCATAGAAAGTTAGAGTGTTAGTCCTCCTGTACTCAAGTCGGCATTGTGCCTTTTGTATTAAATTCGGATGCAATTTCGGTGTTTCATCGTCAATAAGAAGGTCCAATGGATACAGTAAACCTGAAGTGAAGCTTCGGAATCTAAAACTGGACTCACAGGAGAAGTTCAAATCATAGAAAGTGAGAGTGTCAGTCCTCTTTTACTTAAGTCGGCACTGTGCCATTTGTATTAAATTGGGATGCAATTTCGGTGTTTCATCGTCAATAAAAAAGTCCAAGGGATACAGTAAACCTGAAGTGAAGCATCGGAATCTAAAACTGGACTCACAGGAGAGGTTCAAATCATAGAGAGTTAGAGTGTCAGTCCTCTTGTACTTAAGTCGCCATTGTGCATTTTGAATTTATATCCGATGCAATTTTTGTGTTTCATTGCCAATAAGAAGGTGCAAGGTATAGAGTAAACCTGAAGTGAAGCATTGGATTCGAAAACTGGACTCACAGGAAAGGGTCAAATAATAGAAAGATAGATCGTCAGTAATCTTTTACTTAAGTCGGCATTGTACCTTTTTTATTAAATTCGGATGCAATTTCTGTATTTCATCGTCAATAAGAAGGTCCAAGGGGTACAGTAAACCTGAAGTGAAGCATCGGAATCTAAAACTGGACTCACAGGAGAGGTTCTAATCATAGAAAGTGAGATTGCTATTCCCCTTTTACTTAAGTCGGCATTGTGTTAATTTGTATTAAATTCAGATACAATTTCTGTGTTTCATCGTCAATAAGAAGGTCCAAAGGATACAGTAAACCTGAAGTGAAGCATCGGAACCTAAAACTGGACTCACAGGAGAGGTTCAAATCATAGAATATGAGAGTGTCAGTCCTATTGTACTTAAGTCGGCATTGTGCCTTTTGCATTAAATTCGGATGCAATTACTGTGTTTCATCGTCAATAAGAATGTCCAAGGGATGCAGTAAACCTGAAGTGAAGCATCGGAATCTAAAACTGGACTCACAGGAGAGGTTCATATCATAGAAAGTTAGAGTGTCAGTCCTCTTGAACTTAAGTCGGCATTGTGCACTTTGAATTTAATTCCGATGCAATTTTTGTGTTTCATCGTCAATAAGAAGGTGGAAGGTATAGAGTAACCCTGATGTGAGGCATCGTAATCTAAAACTGGACTCACAGGAGAGGTTCAAATCATAGAAAGTGAGCGTGTCAGTCCTCTTGTACTTAAGTCGGCATTGTGCCCTTTGTATTAAATTCCGATCCAATTTCTGTGTTTCATCGTCAATTAGAAGGTGCAAGGTATACAGTAAACCTCAAGTGAAGCATCGGAATCTAAAACTGGACTCACAGGAGAGGTTCAAGTCATAGAAAGTTAAAGTGTCAGTCCTCTTGTACTTAAGTCGGCATTGTGCCTTTTGCATTAGATTCGGATGCAATTTCTGTGTTTTATCGTCATTTACAAGGTCCAAGGGATACAGAAAACCTGATTTGAAGCATCGGAATCTAAAACTGGACTCACAGGAGAGATTCAAATCATAGAAAGTTAGAGTGTCAGTCCTCTTGTGCTTAAGTCGGCATTGTGCCTTTTGTTGTATATTCGGATGCAAACTCTGTGTCACATCGTCAATAAGAAGGTCCAAGGGATACAGTAAACCTGAAGTGAAGCTTCGGAATCTAAAACTGGACTCACAGGAGAGGTTCAAATCATAGAAAGTTCGAGTGTCAATCCTCATCTACTTAAGTCGGCATTGTGCCTTTTGATTTTAATTCCGATGCATTTTCTGTGCTTCTTCTTCAATAAGAAGGTCCATGGTATACAGTAAACCTGAAGTGAAGCATCGGAATCTAAAACTGGACTCACAGGAGAGGTTCAAATCATAGAAAGTGAGAGTGCTATTCCCCTTTTACTTAAGTCGGCATTGTGCCAATTTGTATTAAATTCAGATACAATTTCTGTGTTTCATCGTCAATAAGAAGGTCCAAAGGATACAGTAAACCTGAAGTGAAGCATCGGAACCTAAAACTGGACTCACAGGAGAGGTTCAAATCATAGAATATGAGAGTGTCAGTCCTCTTGTACTTAAGTCGGCATTGTGCACTTTGAATTTAATTCCGATGCAATTTTTGTGTTTCATCGTCAATAAGAAGGTGGAAGGTATAGAGTAACCCTGATGTGAAGCATCGGAATCTAAAACTGGACTCACAGGAGAGGTTCAAATCATAGAAAGTGAGCGTGTCAGTCCTCTTGTACTTAAGTCGGCATTGTGCCCTTTGTATTAAATTCCGATCCAATTTCTGTGTTTCATCGTCAATTAGAATGTGCAAGGTATACAGTAAACCTCAAGTGAAGCATCGGAATCTAAAACTGGACTCACAGGAGAGGTTCAAGTCATAGAAAGTTAGAGTGTCAGTCCTCTTGTACTTAAGTCGGCATTGTGCCTTTTGTATTAGATTCGGATGCAATTTCTGTGTTTTATCGTCATTTACAAGGTCCAAGGGATACAGAAAACCTGATTTGAAGCATCGGAATCTAAAACTGGACTCACAGGAGAGGTTCAAATCATAGAAAGTTAGAGTGTCAGTCCACTTGAACTGAAGTTGGCACTGTGCATATTGAATTTAATTCCGATGCAATTTTTGTGTTTCATCGTCAATAAGAAGGTGGAAGGTATAGAGTAAAACTGAAGTGAAGCATCGGAATCTAAAACTGGACTCACAGGAGAGGTTCAAATCATAGAAAGTGAGCGTGTCAGTCCTCTTGTACTCAAGTCGGCATTGTGCCCTTTGTATTAAATTCCGATCCAATTTCTGTGTTTCATCGTCAATTAGAAGGTGCAAGGTATACAGCAAATCTCAAGTGAAGCATCGGAATCTAAAACTGGACTCACAGGAGAGGTTCAAGTCATAGAAAGTTAGAGTGTCTGTCCTCTTGTACTTAAGTCGGCATTGTGCCTTTTGTATTAGATTCGGATGCAATAGCTGTGTTTTATCGTCATTTACAAGGTCCAAGGGATACAGAAAACCTGATGTGAAGCATCGGAATCTAAAACTGGACTCACAGGAGAGTTTCAAATCATAGAAAGTTAGAGTGTCAGTCCTCTTATGCTTAAGTCGGCATTGTGCCTTTTGTATTAAATTCGGATGCAAGCTCTGTGTTTCATCGTCAATAAGAAGGTCCAAGGTATACAGTAAACCTGAAGTGAAGCATCGGAATCTAAAACTGGACACACAGGAGAGGTTCAAATCATAGAGAGTTAGAGTGTCAGTAATCTTGTACTTAAGTCGGCATTGTGCATTTTGAATTTATATCCGATGCAATTTTTGTGTTTCATTGTCAATAAGAATGTGCAAGGTATAGAGTAAACCTGAAGTGAAGCATCGGATTCTAAAAGTGGACTCACAGGAACGGTTCAAATCATAGAAAGAGAGAGTGTCAGTAATCTTTTACTTAAGTCGGCATTGTACCTTTTGTATTAAATTCGGGTGCAATATCTGTATTTCATCGTCAATAAGAAGGTCCAAGGGATACAGTAAACCAGAAGTGATGCATCGGAACCTAAAACTGGACTCACAGGAGAGGATGAAATTATAGAAAGTGAGAGTGCCACTCCCCTTTTACTTAAGTCGGCATTGTGCCAATTTGTATTAAATTCAGATAAAATTTCTGTGTTTCATCGTCAATAAGAAGGTCCAAAGGATACAGTAAACCTGAAGTGAAGCATCGGAATCTAAAACTGGACTCACAGGAGAGGTTCAAATCATAGAATGTGAGAGTGTCGGTCCTCTTGTACTTAAGTCGCCATTGTGCCTTTTGCATTAAATTCGGATAGAATTTCTGTGTTTCATCGTCAATAAGAAGGTCCAAGGGATACAGTAAACCTGAAGTGAAGCATCGGAATCTAAAACTGGACTCACAGGAGAGGTTCATATCATAGAAAGTTAGATTGTCAGTCCTCTTGAACTTAAGTTGGCATTGTGCATTTTGAATTTAATTCCGATGCAATTTTTGTGTTTCATCGTCAATAAGAAGGTGCAAGGTATAGAGTAAACCTGAAGTAAAGCATCGGATTCTGAAACTGGACTCACAGGAAAGGTTCAAATCATAGAAAGAGAGAGTGTCAGTAATCTTTTACTTAAGTCGGCATTGTGCCTTTTGTATTAAATTCGGATGCAATATCTGTGTTACATCGTCAATAAGAGGGTCCAAGGGATACAGTAAACCTGAAGTGAAGCATCGGAATCTAAAACTGTACTCACAGGAGAGGTTCAAATCCTAGAAAGTGAGAGTGTCAGTCCTCTTGTACTTAAGTCGGCATTGTGCCTTTTGTATTAAATTTGGATGCAATTTCTGTGTTTCATCGTCAATAAGAAGGTGCAAAGTATACAGTAATCTTGAAGTGAAGCATCGGACTCTAATACTAGACTCACAGGAGAGGTTCAAATCGTAGAAAGTGAGAGTGTCAGTCCTCTTGTACGTAGGTCGGCATTGTGCCTTTTGAATTTAATTCCGATGCATTTTCTGTGCTTCATCTTCGATAAGAAGGTCCATGGTATACAGTAAACCTGAAGTGCAGCATCGGAATCTAAAACTGGACTCACAGGAGAGGTTCAAATCATAGAAAGTGAGAGCGTCAGTTCTCTCGTACTTAAGTCGGCATTGTGCCTTTTGAATTTAATCCGATGCAATTTCTATGTTTCATCGTCAATAAGAAGATGCAAGATATACAGTAAACCTGAAGTGAAGCATTGGAATCTAAATCTAGACTCACAGGAGAGGTTCAAATCATAGAGAGCTAGAGTGTCAGTCCTCTAGTACTTAAGTCGGCATTGTGCATTTTGAATTTATATCCGATGCAATTTTTGTGTTTCATTGTCAATAAGAAGGTGCAAGGTATAGAGTCAACCTGAAGTGAAGCATCGGATTCTAAAATTGGACTCACAGGGAAGGTTCAAATCACAGAGAGAAAGAGTGTCAGTAATCTTTTACTTAAGTCGGCATTGTACTTTTTGTATTAAATTCGGATGCAATTTCTGTATTTCATCGTCAATAAGAATGTCCAAGGGATACAGTAAACCTGAAGTGAAGCATCGGAATCTAAAACTGGACTCACAGGAGAGGTTCAAATCATAGAAAGTGAGAGTGCCATTCCCCTTTTACTTAAGTCGGCGTAGTGCCAATTTGTATTAAATTCAGATACAATTTCTGTGTTTCATCGTCAATAAGACGGTCCAAGGGATACAGTAAACCTGAAGTGAAGCATCGGAATCTAAAACTGGACTCACAGGAGAGGTTCAAATCATAGAAAGTTCGAGTGTCAGTCCTCATCTACTTAAGTCGGCATTGTGCATTTTGATTTTAATTCCGATGCATTTTCTGTGCTTCTTCTTCAATAGGAAGGTCCATGGTATACAGTAAACCTGAAGTGAAGCATCGGAATCTAAAACTGGACTCACAGGAGAGGTTCGAATCATAGAAAGTGAGAGTGTCAGTCCTCTTTTACTTAAGTCGGCACTGTGCCATTTGTGTTAAATTCGGATGCAATTTCGGTGTTTCATCGTCAATAAGAAGGACCAAGGGATACAGTGAACCAGAAGTTAAGCATCGGAATCTAAAACTGGACTCACAGGAGAAGTTCAAATCATAGAAAGTGAGAGTGCCTTTCCCCTTTTACTTAAGTCGGCATTGTGCCTTTTGTATTAAATTCAGATACAATTTCTGTGTTTCATCGTCAATAAAAAGGTCCAAGGGATACAGTAAACCTGAAGTGAAGGATCGGAATCTAAAACTGGACTCACAGGAGAGGTTCAAATCATAGAATGTGAGAGTGTGAGTCCTCTTGAACTTAAGTCGGCATTGTGCCTTTTGAATTTAATTCCGATGCAATTTCTGTGTTTCATCGTCAATACGAAGATGCAAGGTATACAGTAAACCTGAAGTGAAGCATCGGAATCTAAAACTGCACACACTGGAGAGGTTCAAATCATAGAGAGGTAGAGTGTCAGTCCTCTTGTACTTAAGTCGGCATTGTGCATTTTGAATTTATATCCGATGCAATTTTTGTGTTTCATTGTCAATAAGAATGTGCAAGGTATAGAGTAAACCTGAAGTGAAGCATCGGATTCTAAAAGTGGACTCACAGGAACGGTTCAAATCATAGAAAGAGAGAGTGCCATTCCCCTTTTACTTAAGTCGGCATTGTGCCAATTTGTATTAAATTCAGATACAATTTCTGTGTTTCATCGTCAATAAGAAGGTCCAATGGATACAGTAAACCTGAAGTGAAGCATCGGAAACTAAAACTGGACTCACAGGAGAGGTTCAAATCATAGAAAGTGAGAGTGTCAGTCCTCTTGTACTTAAGTCGGCATTGTGCCTTTTGCATTAAATTCGGATAGAATTTCTGTGTTTCATCGTCAATAAGAAGGTCCAAGGGATACTGTAAACCTGAAGTGAAGCATCGGAATCTAAAACTGGACTCACAGAAGAGGTTCAAATCATAGAAAGTTAGAGTGTCAGTCCACTTGAACTTAAGTTGGCACTGTGCATATTGAATTTAATTCCGATGCAATTTTTGTGTTTCATCGTCAATAAGAAGGTGGAAGGTATAGAGTAAACCTGAAGTGTAGCATCGGAATCTAAAACTGGACTCACAGGAGAGGTTCAAATCATAGAAAGTGAGCGTGTCAGTCCTCTTGTACTCAAGTCGGCATTGTGCCCTTTGTATTAAATTCCGATCCAATTTCTGTGTTTCATCGTTAATTAGAAGGTGCAAGGTATACAGCAAATCTCAAGTGAAGCATCGGAATCTAAAACTGGACTCACAGGAGAGGTTCAAGTCATAGAAAGTTAGAGTGTCTGTCCTCTTGTACTTAAGTCGGCATTGTGCCTTTTGTATTAGATTCGGATGCAATATCTGTGTTTTATCGTCATTTACAAGGTCCAAGGGACACAGAAAACCTGATGTGAAGCATCGGAATCTAAAACTGGACTCACAGGAGAGTTTCAAATCATAGAAAGTTAGAGTGTCAGTCCTCTTATGCTTAAGTCGGCATTGTGCCTTTTGTATTAAATTCGGATGCAAGCTCTGTGTTTCATCGTCAATAAGAAGGTCCAAGGTATACAGTAAACCTGAAGTGAAGCATCGGAATCTAAAACTGGACACACAGGAGAGGTTCAAATCATAGAGAGTTAGAGTGTCAGTCCTCTTGTACTTATGTCGGCATTGTGCATTTTGAATTTATATCCGATGCAATTTTTGTGTTTCATTGTCAATAAGAATGTGCAAGGTATAGAGTAAACCTGAAGTGAAGCATCGGATTCTAAAAGTGGACTCACAGGAACGGTTCAAATCATAGAAAGAGAGAGTGTCAGTAATCTTTTACTTAAGTCGGCATTGTACCTTTTGTATTAAATTCGGGTGCAATATCTGTATTTCATCGTCAATAAGAAGGTCCAAGGGATACAGTAAACCAGAAGTGAAGCATCGGAACCTAAAACTGGACTCACAGGAGAGGATGAAATTATAGAAAGTGAGAGTGCCACTCCCCTTTTACTTAAGTCGGCATTGTGCCAATTTGTATTAAATTCAGATAAAATTTCTGTGTTTCGTCGTCAATAAGAAGGTCCAAAGGATACAGTAAACCTGAAGTGAAGCATCGGAATCTAAAAATGGACTCACAGGAGAGGTTCAAATCATAGAATGTGCGAGTGTCGGTCCTCTTGTACTTAAGTCGCCATTGTGCCTTTTGCATTAAATTCGGATAGAATTTCTGTGTTTCATCGTCAATAAGAAGGTCCAAGGGATACAGTAAACCTGAAGTGAAGCATCGGAATCTAAAACTGGACTCACAGGAGAGGTTCATATCATAGAAAGTTAGATTGTCAGTCCTCTTGAACTTAAGTTGGCATTGTGCATTTTGAATTTAATTCCGATGCAATTTTTGTGTTTCATCGTCAATAAGAAGGTGCAAGGTATAGAGTAAACCTGAAGTAAAGCATCGGATTCTGAAACTGGACTCACAGGAAAGGTTCAAATCATAGAAAGAGAGAGTGTCAGTAATCTTTTACTTAAGTCGGCATTGTGCCTTTTGTATTAAATTCGGATGCAATATCTGTGTTACATCGTCGATAAGAGGGTCCAAGGGATACAGTAAACCTGAAGTGAAGCATCGGAATCTAAAACTGTACTCACAGGAGAGGTTCAAATCCTAGAAAGTGAGAGTGTCAGTCTTCTTGTACTTAAGTCGGCATTGTGCCTTTTGTATTAAATTTGGATGCAATTTCTGTGTTTCATCGTCAATAAGAAGGTGCAAAGTATACAGTAATCTTGAAGTGAAGCATCGGACTCTAATACTAGACTCACAGGAGAGGTTCAAATCGTAGAAAGTGAGAGAGTCAGTCCCCTTGTACGTAGGTCGGCATTGTGCCTTTTGAATTTAATTCCGATGCATTTTCTGTGCTTCATCTTCGATAAGAAGGTCCATGGTATACAGTAAACCTGAAGTGCAGCATCGGAATCTAAAACTGGACTCACAGGAGAGGTTCAAATCATAGAAAGTGAGAGTGTCAGTTCTCTTGTACTTAAGTCGGCATTGTGCCTTTTGAATTTAATCCGATGCAATTTCTATGTTTCATCGTCAATAAGAAGATGCAAGATATACAGTAAACCTGAAGTGAAGCATTGGAATCTAAATCTAGACTCACAGGAGAGGTTCAAATCATAGAGAGCTAGAGTGTCAGTCCTCATCTACTTAAGTCGGAATTGTGCATTTTGATTTTAATTCCGATGCATTTTCTGTGCTTCTTCTTCAATAAGAAGGTCCATGGTATACAGTAAACCTGAAGTGAAGCATCGGAATCTAAAACTGGACTCACAGGAGAGGTTCGAATCATAGAAAGTGAGAGTGTCAGTCCTCTTTTACTTAAGTCGGCACTGTGCCATTTGTGTTAAATTCGGATGCAATTTCGGTGTTTCATCGTCAATAAGAAGGACCAAGGGATACAGTAAACCAGAAGTGAATCATCGGAATCTAAAACTGTACTCACAGGAGAGGTTCAAATCCTAGAAAGTGAGAGTGTCAGTCCTCTTGTACTTAAGTCGGCATTGTGCCTTTTGTATTAAATTTGGATGCAATTTCTGTGTTTCATCGTCAATAAGAAGGTGCAAAGCATACAGTAATCTTGAAGTGAAGCATCGGACTCTAATACTAGACTCACAGGAGAGGTTCAAATCGTAGAAAGTGAGAGTGTCAGTCCTCTTGTACGTAGGTCGGCATTGTGCCTTTTGAATTTAATTCCGATGCATTTTCTGTGCTTCATCTTCGATAAGAAGGTCCATGGTATACAGTAAACCTGAAGTGCAGCATCGGAATCTAAAACTGGACTCACAGGAGAGGTTCAAATCATAGAAAGTGAGAGCGTCAGTTCTCTTGTACTTAAGTCGGCATTGTGCCTTTTGAATTTAATCCGATGCAATTTCTATGTTTCATCGTCAATAAGAAGATGCAAGATATACAGTAAACCTGAAGTGAAGCATTGGAATCTAAATCTAGACTCACAGGAGAGGTTCAAATCATAGAGAGCTAGAGTGTCAGTCCTCTAGTACTTAAGTCGGCATTGTGCATTTTGAATTTATATCCGATGCAATTTTTGTGTTTCATTGTCAATAAGAAGGTGCAAGGTATAGAGTCAACCTGAAGTGAAGCATCGGATTCTAAAATTGGACTCACAGGGAAGGTTCAAATCACAGAGAGAAAGAGTGTCAGTAATCTTTTACTTAAGTCGGCATTGTACCTTTTGTATTAAATTCGGATGCAATTTCTGTATTTCATCGTCAATAAGAATGTCCAAGGGATACAGTAAACCTGAAGTGAAGCATCGGAATCTAAAACTGGACTCACAGGAGAGGTTCAAATCATAGAAAGTGAGAGTGCCATTCCCCTTTTACTTAAGTCGGCATAGTGCCAATTTGTATTAAATTCAGATACAATTTCTGTGTTTCATCGTCAATAAGACGGTCCAAGGGATACAGTAAACCTGAAGTGAAGCATCGGAATCTAAAACTGGACTCACAGGAGAGGTTCAAATCATAGAAAGTTCGAGTGTCAGTCCTCATCTACTTAAGTCGGCATTGTGCATTTTGATTTTAATTCCGATGCATTTTCTGTGCTTCTTCTTCAATAAGAATGTCCAAGGGATACAGTAAACCTGAAGTGCAGCATCGGAATCTAAAACTGGACTCACAGGAGAGGTTCAAATCATAGAAAGTGAGAGTGTCAGTCCTCTTGTACTTAAGTCGGCATTGTGCCTTTTGCATTAAATTCGGATAGAATTTCTGTGTTTCATCGTCAATAAGAAGGTCCAAGGGATACTGTAAACCTGAAGTGAAGCATCGGAATCTAAAACTGGACTCACAGAAGAGGTTCAAATCATAGAAAGTTAGAGTGTCAGTCCACTTGAACTTAAGTTGGCACTGTGCATATTGAATTTAATTCCGATGCAATTTTTGTGTTTCATCGTCAATAAGAAGGTGGAAGGTATAGAGTAAACCTGAAGTGAAGCATCGGAATCTAAAACTGGACTCACAGGAGAGGTTCAAATCATAGAAAGTGAGCGTGTCAGTCCTCTTGTACTCAAGTCGGCATTGTGCCCTTTGTATTAAATTCCGATCCAATTTCTGTGTTTCATCGTCAATTAGAAGGTGCAAGGTATACAGCAAATCTCAAGTGAAGCATCGGAATCTAAAACTGGACTCACAGGAGAGGTTCAAGTCATAGAAAGTTAGAGTGTCTGTCCTCTTGTACTTAAGTCGGCATTGTGCCTTTTGTATTAGATTCGGATGCAATATCTGTGTTTTATCGTCATTAACAAGGTCCAAGGGATACAGAAAACCTGATGTGAAGCATCGGAATCTAAAACTGGACTCACAGGAGAGTTTCAAATCATAGAAAGTTAGAGTGTCAGTCCTCTTATGCTTAAGTCGGCATTGTGCCTTTTGTATTAAATTCGGATGCAAGCTCTGTGTTTCATCGTCAATAAGAAGGTCCAAGGTATACAGTAAACCTGAAGTGAAGCATCGGAATCTAAAACTGGACACACAGGAGAGGTTCAAATCATAGAGAGTTAGAGTGTCAGTCCTCTTGTACTTAAGTCGGCATTGTGCATTTTGAATTTATATCCGATGCAATTTTTGTGTTTCATTGTCAATAAGAATGTGCAAGGTATAGAGTAAACCTGAAGTGAAGCATCGGATTCTAAAAGTGGACTCACAGGAACGGTTCAAATCATAGAAAGAGAGAGTGTCAGTAATCTTTTACTTAAGTCGGCATTGTACCTTTTGTATTAAATTCAGGTGCAATATCTGTATTTCATCGTCAATAAGAAGGTCCAAGGGATACAGTAAACCAGAAATGAAGCATCGGAACCTAAAACTGGACTCACAGGAGAGGATGAAATTATAGAAAGTGAGAGTGCCACTCCCCTTTTACTTAAGTCGGCATTGTGCCAATTTGTATTAAATTCAGATAAAATTTCTGTGTTTCATCGTCAATAAGAAGGTCCAAAGGATACAGTAAACCTGAAGTGAAGCATCGGAATCTAAAACTGGACTCACAGGAGAGGTTCAAATCATAGAATGTGAGAGTGTCGGTCCTCTTGTACTTAAGTCGCCATTGTGCCTTTTGCATTAAATTCGGATAGAATTTCTGTGTTTCATCGTCAATAAGAAGGTCCAAGGGATACAGTAAACCTGAAGTGAAGCATCGGAATTTAAAACTGGACTCACTGGAGAGGTTCATATCATAGAAAGTTAGATTGTCAGTCCTCTTGAACTTAAGTTGGCATTGTGCATTTTTAATTTAATTCCGATGCAATTTTTGTGTTTCATCGTCAATAAGAAGGTGCAAGGTATAGAGTAAACCTGAAGTGAAGCATCGGATTCTGAAACTGGACTCACAGGAAAGGTTCAAATCATAGAAAGAGAGAGTGTCAGTAATCTTTTACTTAAGTCGGCATTGTGCCTTTTGTATTAAATTCGGATGCAATATCTGTGTTACATCGTCAATAAGAGGGTCCAAGGGATACAGTAAACCTGAAGTGAAGCATCGGAATCTAAAACTGTACTCACAGGAGAGGTTCAAATCCTAGAAAGTGAGAGTGTCAGTCCTCTTGTACTTAAGTCGGCATTGTGCCTTTTGTATTAAATTTGGATGCAATTTCTGTGTTTCATCGTCAATAAGAAAGTGCAAAGTATACAGTAATCTTGAAGTGAAGCATCGGACTCTAATACTAGACTCACAGGAGAGGTTCAAATCGTAGAAAGTGAGAGTGTCAGTCCTCTTGTACGTAGGTCGGCATTGTGCCTTTTGAATTTAATTCCGATGCATTTTCTGTGCTTCATCTTCGATAAGAAGGTCCATGATATACAGTAAACCTGAAGTGCAGCATCGGAATCTAAAACTGGACTCACAGGAGAGGTTCAAATCATAGAAAGTGAGAGTGTCAGTTCTCTTGTACTTAAGTCGGCATTGTGCCTTTTGAATTTAATCCGATGCAATTTCTATGTTTCATCGTCAATAAGAAGATGCAAGATATACAGTAAACCTGAAGTGAAGCATTGGAATCTAAATCTAGACTCACAGGAGAGGTTCAAATCATAGAGAGCTAGAGTGTCAGTCCTCTAGTACTTAAGTCGGCATTGTGCATTTTGAATTTATATCCGATGCAATTTTTGTGTTTCATTGCCAATAAGAAGGTGCAAGGTATAGAGTCAACCTGAAGTGAAGCATCGGATACTAAAATTGGACGCACAGGAAAGGTTCAAATCATAGAAAGAAAGAGTGTCAGTAATCTTTTACTTAAGTCGGCATTGTACCTTTTGTATTAAATTCGGATGCAATTTCTGTATTTCATCGTCAATAAGAATGTCCAAGGGATACAGTAAACCTGAAGTGAAGCATCGGAATCTAAAACTGGACTCACAGGAGAGGTTCAAATCATGGAAAGTGAGAGTGCCATTCCCCTTTTACTTAAGTCGGCATAGTGCCAATTTGTATTAAATTCAGATACAATTTCTGTGTTTCATCGTCAATAAGACGGTCCAAAGGATACAGTAAACCTGAAGTGAAGCATCGGAATCTAAAACTGGACTCACAGGAGAGGTTCAAATCATAGAAAGTTCGAGTGTCAGTCCTCATCTACTTAAGTCGGCATTGTGCATTTTGATTTTAATTCCGATGCATTTTCTGTGCTTCTTCTTCAATAAGAAGGTCCATGGTATACAGTAAACCTGAAGTGAAGCATCGGAATCTAAAACTGGACTCACAGGAGAGGTTCGAATCATAGAAAGTGAGAGTGTCAGTCCTCTTTTACTTAAGTCGGCACTGTGCCATTTGTGTTAAATTCGGATGCAATTTCGGTGTTTCATCGTCAATAAGAAGGACCAAGGGATACAGTAAACCAGAAGTGAAGCATCGGAATCTAAAACTGGACTCACAGGAGAAGTTCAAATCATAGAAAGTGAGAGTGCCGTTCCCCTTTTACTTAAGTCGGCATTGTGCCTTTTGTATTAAATTCAGATACAATTTCTGTGTTTCATCGTCAATAAGAAGGTCCAAGGGATACAGTAAACCTGAAGTGAAGGATCGGAATCTAAAACTGGACTCACAGGAGAGGTTCAAATCATAGAATGTGAGAGTGTGAGTCCTCTTGAACTTAAGTCGGCACTGTGTCTTTTGAATTTAATTCCGATGCAATTTCTGTGTTTCATCGTCAATACGAAGATGCAAGGTATACAGTAAACCTGAAGTGAAGCATCGGAATCTAAAACTGCACACACTGGAGAGGTTCAAATCATAGAGAGGTAGAGTGTCAGTCCTCTTGTACTTAAGTCGGCATTGTGCATTTTGAATTTATATCCGATGCAATTTTTGTGTTTCATTGTCAATAAGAATGTACAAGGTATAGAGTAAACCTGAAGTGAAGCATCGGATTCTAAAACTGGACTCACAGGAGAGGATGAAATTATAGAAAGTGAGAGTGCCATTCCCCTTTTACTTAAGTCGGCATTGTGCCTTTTGTATTAAATTCAGATACAATTTCTGTGTTTCATCGTCAATAAGAAGGTCCAAGGGATACAGTAAACCTGAAGTGAAGCATCGGAACCTAAAACTGGACTCACAGGAGAGGATCAAATCATAGAAAGTGAGAGTGCCATTCCCCTTTTACTTAAGTCGGCATTGTGCCAATTTGTATTAAATTCAGATAAAATTTCTGTGTTTCATCGTCAATAAGAAGGTCCAAAGGATACAGTAAACCTGAAGTGAAGCATCGGAATCTAAAACTGGACTCACAGGAGTGGTTCAAATCATAGAATGTGAGAGTGTCGGTCCTCTTGTACTTAAGTCGCCATTGTGCCTTTTGCATTAAATTCGGATAGAATTTCTGTGTTTCATCGTCAATAAGAAGGTCCAAGGGATACAGTAAACCTGAAGTGAAGCATCTGAATCTAAAACTGGACTCACAGGAGAGGTTCATATCATAGAAAGTTAGAGTGTCAGTCCTCTTGAACTTAAGTTGGCATTGTGCATTTTGAATTTAATTCCGATGCAATTTTTGTGTTTCATCGTCAATAAGAAGGTGCAAGGTATAGAGTAAACCTGAAGTGAAGCATCGGATTCTGAAACTGGACTCACAGGAAAGGTTCAAATCATAGAAAGAGAGAGTGTCAGTAATCTTTTACTTAAGTCGGCATTGTGCCTTTTGTATTACATTCGGATGCAATTTCTGTATTTCATCGTCAATAAGAAGGTCCAAGGGATACAGTAAACCTGATGTGAAGCATCGAAATCTAAAACTGGACTCACGGGAGAGGTTCAAATCATAGAATGTGAGAGTGTCAGTCCTCATGTATTTAAGACGGCATTGTGCCTTTTGCATTAAATTCGGATGCAATTTCTGTGTTTCATCGTCAAT